>NC_092427.1:23916082-24220182 GCF_036169615.1 Heliangelus exortis | reverse complement strand
AATTACAGTTTCACATTATTGAAGATCAGAATTTTAAAGGGCGAGACAAAGTAATTGTTTTTCCTGCACATACGACTATTGCTTTTAGTGTTTTTGAACTTTATATTCATTTGGATGGTAATTTTGGTGAGTGATGTGCATGACTGTAATTACTGCAATTGTTTATAAGGATATGACTTTTAAAAACAGTTTTCTTGCTCTTGGTATATGTAAGCCCCAAGCCCATACAATGATATGCCTTAATATTATGCACATAAGCAGTCAGACTTTCTAAGGGAAACAATTCTTGAAAAGAATAGAAATAGTTAATAGAAAATTGTCTGTTGAGAAACATTGCTTGTAAGTTGAGTAGGATTTGTAATTTTTTGTAAAATCCCATAGTCACAAGGAACAAAAATTAATTTTCTTATATTTTTAGCCTGTGATGAACAGGCTTAGGCATGAAATAGGCAAGTAGAAAGACCCATGTAAAGTAGAAAGTGTGCAGAACTGCCAATCTAAGGTAACATTTTTTCCTGTTGGAACTTTAATTTCAGTCTGATACATCACTACCACAAATGGATATCTGAAGATATTTAGGAAGAAATAATCACAGTTACTAAAATTAATAAAAAATTTGTATGACTCTTGTAAATTTATCTCCTTTGGGAGAAAGACAGCACTTGCAATAATTAAATTGTAGCCTATACCATCATCAATGTTACTAGCATTGTTTGTAATAAACCAGAAAGTCAGTTGACCCTAGTACTTGATATCAAATGCAAAACTCTCCCCCAGTTAGCGTAATTTTAAATAAAGTTTTAGCCAACAGATTCACGTGTACTTAAATACAAGAACCTCTCTGATCAATCAACTGTTCCAGGAATTTGAGTCTGTGTAACATTGTGGCTACTGTAGACAGCAAGATAAAAGACCTGGTTAGGGAAGTAATCTGTCCCTGCAGATCTGTACAGGACTGTGTTTTAGAAGCTGCAAACCGGGCCACACCCTTTGGCATACACATTATTAAACTTCCATGGCAGGAACTCAGTACTATATAACACCTGTTTTGACTGACCTGTGAAATACCTTTATCCTGCTTTATAAGCTTTAGATGCACTCCAAACCAAGCATAAGTATGGGCTTAAAAGCTAAAGAAACAATACAGTATGGTAGTTCTTTATATTCAGTTCCCTAAGGCTCAACATTAGTTACCATTTTGGAAGTTGTTTCGTTTTATTGCACAATGGCAGATACATGTACAATGTTAATTGCTACACTCATTATCAATGAAATATCAGTTAATCTGGTATTTGTGTAATTAAGGAGAATTCTTAATTGGGAAAGTTTAAAATGTTGGGTTTTTTTCAGTTCTTGGAACTGATTGTCCCTATATTACACTTTAAAGGTTTTTTTTCAAGTTATGGATAGAAACTTTGGTGATAATTCTTATTATTAAAAGTGGTCAATTTAGTGTTGAAGAGATGACTACAGAGCTCACAGTGTTGCTTATTGTTTTCCATTTTTAGATCATAGAAATGTTTCTCCTTCAGAAGTGGGACTTCCATTTATATGATATTGGCTTAGTCCCTCAACATGACCACTAATCGTGTAAAAACTAAAACAAACTGATGTATGTTGAAAGCCACCAACATTTTAAAATTCAAAAAAAGCTGAATTTAATCACTGTTAGCTTCAAAGATTAGAAGGCATATTAAACTCTATTGTGCAATTATTGCTTTTATATTTTGTTTCTTTCTGAAACCTTGTTTTTAATTTTTAAAGAACTTTGTGTGACTCCAATTTCAAAAGGAGGATTTGAAAAAGAGAAGTCTGGATCATCTTCACTGACCAAATTAAGGAGGTTAAAGAATAATCTGTTTCATCAAAGTATGGCTTTTGATATTTATATCCAAATGTCCTAGTTAATGCATGAAGAGTGAATTTTTGTTTCTTTGTGTGAAAGATGAATGGTTAAAGAAAAAAATTTTGGAAGAAAATGAGCCTTTTTTTGTAAATGTTAGGAAAAAAAGCGAGTTTACATTTTTTAGATAATAGAACTAGAAAGGCAAAAATAAAAATGGTTAAACTGGAAAGTACACAGCTCTGATCTGATTTGGCAAAAATTTTATAAAAGTTTGGTTCATATTATATTTTAGCTGCATTTCTAAAGGCAGCATTATGTACATAGGTCGTATAGAAAAAAAAAAATCTGGCTTTTGTAATTGTATTATAGAGGCAAAGAAAAATTTGCATCTCACGTGGGAAGTAATCTACAACATGGCATGTTTAGAATGCCTTAATGAATCAGTTGTTATTTCCACGGGTAGATAGATTGTTTGTAAACAGTTCATGATGTCATGACAAATTGTTGCTACTTTTTTTGGTGCATTCTTTTTCAGATAAAAGAGTAGTGGAAACCATTGCAAGCTCTGATCCTTACTTGGAGGACCTTTTTACAGATTATTATGAAAAAGCTGCAAGCATGACTGATATCTCTACGAGTTATCTCAGAGAAGGATCTCATATCCGAATTAATTTACTTAATAACAACATCCCCAAGGGTCCCTGTGTCCTCTGTGGAATGGGAAGTGCTAAAAGGGAGACCGTCTATGGATGCTTAGAGTGTTCTTTCAATGGACAAAAGTATGTGCGACTGCACGCTGTGCCCTGTTTTGACCTCTGGCATAAGAGAGTAAAGTAACTCAGCTAGGTAAGTGTGCATTGTCACAGACAAAAACATAACCGTGCCACAAACTTTTCAGAATTAGTAGATGTGACTCAAATTGTCAAAAAGCAATAGAGTGAAAGTGCAAAATATTTTATAACACTTCAATTTGATTCACAATGACCTTTTCCTTGTAAATGCCTTCTTTCATACCCTGACATTGCTTTTTTCTTTCTAGCAACTTCTCCTTTCATTGCCATGGTAATTAAAAATATACTTTTAAATTGTATTTTCGTAATGTCAGAATATATGCTAGAACTTAGTTTGTTTACACAAACCTGTTGCTAAACCCCAAATTGTTGCCTTTAGCTACGCTGGTAAATGATAGTAAAATGAGAATATTTGTTAATAATTTAGTGTTCTCATGAATGTTTAATTGTAAAGTATCAGATTAAAAAACAAGCTAAAACTAGTGCGGTCTAATGTTTTATTTACAAAAGGGAACAACCAAAGCTAGGGAAAGGTGCTTCATATTAGGATGCCATGACCTCATGTCAACAGTTTGTGTAGATTACTATAAAGTACCAGTGAGTCCCCCTTTTTTCTTTGCATTTTAGGTCACATTTGCTCGACTTCCTTTTTTGTGTTTTGAAAAAATTGCTTAGCAGAAAATGTTTTGAAAATTTAGGAAAATAACAGAACTACATCCTTCCAACAAGAATTTAGGGGTGCAGGTCTTTTAACTGGGAAATCTCAGCCACAGAAAATTAAGCCTGTGCTGTTGAGAGCATAACCACCAGAAGGGACTATAGGACTGTGTCCAGTACTAAGACTGGGAGTGTTCTTGGTTGGCATACTATTGTTGAAGCTCTTCCCATTCTATCTTAAACTGGAAAAACTATTTTTAAATGCTTTTCTACCTTTGAGCATTAATGTAAGAATAAGCCAGCTATGGAAGCTTTTTTACTTGTGCTGCTACTTTAACTGTGTACATCTGATTATCACACGATGAAATGAATGCAGCCATTGCACTTCACGTGAGTAAAATATGTTGCCCAAGTATTATGATGACACCTGCAGAAGCAGAACAGTTAACTAGCCTGAAGTACTGAGTATTAACTATTGGTGCTACTTTGCATTTTTCCAAAGTGATGGAAAACAGAATGATGCCCAAATAACTACTTATGTTTTATAGAGTATCTCCCATAATCTTCCACCTATTCCAAGTAAATTATAGCGTAGATTTTTTACTTGGTGTTGCTGAATAAACTGACTAACAATAATTTTACTAAGTCAAAGTTTAAAAACTCACTTAAAGTACTTTTTTCATGAACAGCAGATTATTCACAATAACACTGCATCAAAGTTGTAATTTTAAGTTGTTTTAAAGACATTTGAGGTTTTATCTTAACATTCCATAGACAGGGTTCACTTATTTTAAGGCCTTTTGGAGTTAAATTTGCAGCAAATTAGAATTCCTCAAGAACCTGCTGAGTGGTAACCGAGTTGCCTTCCTGGGATTCTGTTTTCCCCTTTTATCTTACAGAGGATTGAGAAGTATTCATTAGATATGTTCTTACTATGTCAACAGGTGCTGGAACCATTTGTTTGTGCTTGACAAGACAGAAAGAATTACTTTCATCAGTATTTTACAAAATGAAAAAGACTACTGAGCAATATGGCAGACTAGGACAAGATGCAGAAACCACTAATAATAGATCATGATGTTTTCCAATTTTATTTCTTTTTTTTAAAATATTAACACATTTATTAGTTGAATGTTGAAAGAAATTTTTTTTACAGTCACCTTAAGAGATATAAAAAAGATGCCACTATAAAAAAAAATACAAAAATACCGTGACAAAGTATTATTATTATTATTTAAAATTCAATGTCTAGAAAACAGCCAAAGATTTTTGAAGTACTCAGAGTTCATCATGCTGGTAGACATTATACTCCTTTGCTGATATGAAACCATCTCCATCATGGTCATTCTTCTTAAATATATCAGCTAAGATTTCATCGTGGACTGAAGGATGACGTTTTTTGCCATCTCTTGCAAATTCTTCTTTCAAATACTGGCTTATCTAGAAGAAAAGAAAAGAAATCCCAACCATTGTGGCCTTTATGCCAGTACTCAACATCTATCTTCAAGGATACTTGGGGTATATATTTAAGTTGATGTGACTCCAGTGCAGCCACATCTGAGGTTTGTTTCCCAGCAAGTCTGAGACAGACAAACATAGTAATAAAAGTAAATTTCAACATTGCAGAGTGTAGTTTATGTGATGAACTGCAGCAGAGGCAGCTCATATAAAGATATAACATCAATGCAACTATACATATAGTTTTATAAATTATTTATTCCAAGTTAGTTACATCATATTACCTCAAGTGTAGACAGTTTTTTGTCGTTGTCCTTGTCTATTTGATTAAATGCTTCGACACTGCGAGGTCCCTTATTTACAGCATAAAGTTCAATCTCAAAGATCAGTGTTGCATTGGGTGGAATCTTGCCCTGTGCTATGAATAAAAGGAAAAAAAAAATGCACTTAAGAAATGAGACACTGGTCAGAGATCACATGTATGATAAATTAACATGTAAAGAATCTTATCTTTTTGAGACAAAAGACCATGTTTATATAAAGTTAAACTCTGAATTTAAATATACAGATAGAGGATTGTTCAAATTGTGTTATGTAAGCGATTTTGAGACAGATTTGCAAAAAATACACTGAAGCAAAATTTTTATTGACGTAATTATTCCTTTGTCTGATATCTGATGTAAAAACACCACTGCCTATAAACACAGGTCACTGTATCAAGCATGTGGCTTAAAAAGGGGAACTGAAGAGGGATAGTAACAAACTAACAAGGTTTAGAAGCCAAAAAAGCATCAAGAAATCATGCAGTGTAAAATGTAAATGTAAACATGCAAGTTACTTCTATTCATAGCCAGTGAGCGTCATGACATGGTAACCTTAGAATGTTGACAGAACATAACTTTAAAAAAAAGGTAAGGATCTACCTTGTTTAGAAAGAGAAGGTAACAAAATTGTAACTCACACTACTCATCTAAAACATTCAAAGTAAAATGGCAGGTTTCAGAGTTCAAAAGATTTTAATCTTACTAGCTTTAAAAATGTAGAACTTTTAAATATATTGTTTATATAGTACTTCTTAAAGAGAGATAAAATACAAGAATTCAGTGCCAGTAGTTAACAAATGTACATACCAAAAAAGGAAAGGGAAAGATATGTAAAGATTTAGAAAGCCATGCATCTTTTCTAATTCAAGATTAGGCAGGCATCTTCCCCAGTATGCAGGAATATGTTGAGACAGAGGACAGGTGTGCTGCAAGAAAATTCTTTCTTGAAGTGCTACCTAGAACAAACAGTTGACACTAGTATTAAAGAACATACTTCTGTCTGTGTCTGTTTATCTCTTCGCTTTTGTGAGAATTATTCAGTATTATGCAAAGATTTTTTTCCTAATAAACTTGAATGACTACAATGGAATCATATGAAAGACAAAACTGGTGCATGGCATTTGGACACAATATTACTACCAAAGAATTATCACAGAGAAGCTACCTTTTTACAAAAACTACTACATACAAGTCAGAGCTGAATTTGTCTGCAGCTAAGAGTACTGCTACATAAAACTCTGACAGGAACATTTTTTTTTAAAATTAGTCTATACATGTAAGCATCATAAGTACATATCAGATTCCCTGCATTGTATTGTTGCAAATATTATGTAATATGCTGGTATAAGCCTTTAACTATACAGGATATAAGCAGTATTTTAAAAAGATTATTTATACTTAGATTAATTTTGTGGCATGCACTGGATTACATTGTATTTTGCTCAGAAGATGCAGAATGTCTTTAATAGGCTTAGCAGGTATGAGTCAAACAATAGAAACTAAACATTAATAAAATAATAAAATATGATAGAATAAATGCTGATATGACTCATGAAGATTTTCCTGTTGCTGTCATTTTTACACATTATACCAATACTTGGAAAAACACATTGGGTGTCATGTACTGGATAGGAATGAGCAGGATTAGGCTGCACAGCTGCTGCCATCACCTTCAGTAATAGTGGAACTCCAGTCATTTATATTGTTTTATGTTTGAAAGGGTAAAACAGAAGAAAGACAAAGTCTAGTATTAAAACTGCTTTTTTACCGTATCCTTGCTGTCCGTATGCTAATGATGGAGGAATGATCACTTTCCGTTTTTCTCCGGGACACATATTCATCATAGCAATATCTAACCCTTTTATGACTTGTCCAACACCCAGAACAAACCATTTTGGATGGCCTTCATTTTGTGTACGACTATTAAAAAGAATTGTAAGTAACAGTGAATTTCAGTTTTTGGTTTTGTTTTTTTCTTTTTCTTCATATATAAATATAACTTTAAATTAGCAGTCAGTAAAAACATACATTAGATTATTAGAGCACAATAGTGTTTAGAATGCAAGACTGTGAAGTATTAACACTGTTTTTCTGCTATATTTATAATTAAGGTCAAATCTTGAGTTGTATAACAGTCAACCTTCTGTTGAAATAAAAAAATCAAGTAAAACCCATTACTTATTACAAAAACATACAATCTTCCTAATTCACACTGCATGCCCGAAACAAGATGCCACTGCAAGAGTCTGTGAGGAGTATTAGGAGCAATTTACTGCTAGGTAGAAAATAGGTCTTCAGCATTTGCACAGGTGTGCTTGGGCAACCTGGCAATTTTGGCTACAGTACTGTGTGCTCACCCACTGCCCTGCTCAGTTCAAATATTCACTGTTAGAGCCAGCTTATGGTTGTATGAGGTGTCTCCAGTGTGGGACCTACACTGAACAGTGACTGAGCAGCATGTAGCTCAGAAGTCAGAGGGCAATACTGTATGTGCCAAAATCCGTCACTTCAACAGGAAAAAAATGCAAGTAAAACAGTACTGTTAAATCCAAAATAATCCTACAATGATTAAAAAAAGAAAAAAACAAACACACAAAAAAGTTGAGCTTTTGCACAACTTTCTGTGCAAAGCAAGCAAAATGACGCTGAAACACCCTGAAGGTATGGATGGGACAAAGGAAAAAAGCTGAAGCTAAAATGCTAATACTGGGGCAAAAAGGAAGGCAGCACAAATCGAGGAGGGAAGCAGCAATAGGGAAGAGGCTTAACGACTGCAAACAACTACAACTAACATAATGTGGCTGCCCTGCACAATGCCAACTATGAAGGACTGACCGCAAGTTTCTGTCTAGAATAGTCTGCGTCGCTACCGCGAGCTTCTCCTCCCAACCCGAGGTTTTCTGTGCACATTACAGCACAGAACATGGCAGATGATAACACAGTGGGTTTATTTTTCATCGTTCCAAAAGCGTTCTCCATGTGAGGTGTAGGCTACAGGCGCTCCTCGACCCTCTCAGCCGGTCGCCTTTGCTGGTGACAGCCGCCAGCCTCAAGCATGGCTTTAGTTTCCAGTTTACCTCAGCACCGGTCGCTCTTGACCCTAGGTAAAATCCTGTGACCGCTCGACTGGGAAAAGCAGTGGATGAGATAGGGGAAATTACTAATCCTAACATGCTTAGCGTGGCCCCCGAGCTGTGCCCGCGCTGGGAGAGCAGTGGGTCCCGCTTATCCACAGGGCCTGCCGTGCCCCTCAGCCGGGTAAGCGGGACCCACTGCTCCAGGGGACGGGCAGCCTATGCCACGTACACGGCCGGACTGGGGCATGCCTTCCCTTCCACCCTACACGGTGCACTGTGGGCCCACCTGCAGTAAAACTTGGATCCGTCGCTGGCCAGAAACCCGTCGTAGTGCGCATTCAGCAGATCCCCCTTCTTGCTTTTCGGGCTGCAGACCTCGGGGAGGTGCAGCACCTCTATTTTAACCTCCCCCTCCGCCGCCGTGCCGCCTTCGGCCCCTGCTGGGGCCGCCAGCAGGGCCAGCGGCAGGAGGAGCAAGGTCAGCCCGCGGCCCATGTCGCTTCGAGGCGGCCGCCGGCGTGGCACTGTCCCCGTTGGTTCGAGGGGCGGGGGCTGAGCCTGCGCTACGGTTCCTTCTCAGCCTCCCTGGGCCGGCTCGGCCCGGGCAGCCGCGGGGCGGGCGGTATTTCGGGCCGGCCCCCTTCTCTCAGGAAGTGAAAGAGATGTCAGGAAACAACGACAGGGAAAGGGGGGCGGTCATGGGCCGGGGTGCGCGGCCGGGCACGTATGGGAGATACGGAGCGCCCCGCGGGGCGGGTGGCGCCGCCGGGGCCGTCGCGGGCAGCCGGTGCCTGAGCTGAGCTGAGCGGCTCCGCCTCCGCCTCGGTGCGTGCTAGCGGCGGGGACGGGAGGTTAGCGCCCATTCCCGCGGCGGCGGCCGCCCTTTCCCCGCGGCGGAGCAAGAGGATGCGACCCGGCGCCGGGCTCTGAGCGATGGAGGGGGTCCTATACAAGTGGACAAACTACCTGGCGGGTAGGTGGCAGGAGCCTGGGGGGCGGGTGAGGCTGGGGCGGCCGGGGCCTGCGGCTCCGGGGGCGCTTGGCCTCGTCCGCGAGTGGCCGGGGGCGTTTTTAGCACTGTGTCTGAAAGTGGTCGTGTGTGTCTGTAGCCAAGCCGCTGGGAAGGCGACCGAGCGTTGTTCCGCGGGCGGCGGAGGCTGCTGGCTCCTCCCGAGGCGGCTGGTGCCACGGATCGCCTGCCGCCGGCTCCGCGGGCTGTGGTGGTGGGTGACGGCGGTCGCCAGCGTTTCCCCCCGCGCTTCCGTGTGTGTGGCGGAAGGCCGGGCCTGGCCGGGCCCCTCCGCGCCTCCTCCGCGGCGCGGACAGCGACGCAGTCTCTCGGCCGGGATGTGACCGGCCCCAGCTGTTTTCTCCTGGGAACGGGGTGGCCGAGTGCCTCTCGAGGCCTGTAGTGCGCCTTGCCAAGCTAGCCGGGGGCTCCGAACGGTACAGGCTGCCGAGAAACGCTGCCTGAGGTGTCTTATTCTGTGGGAGTTTCCGCCTCTGTTTCCGCTCAGAAATAGCTTTCATGTGCAGCACACAAACTTGGAAGGCATCCTTGCTTGCAGCTGAGGAATCATTTGGAGTTACATCGTAAAAACTTCAGTTCTAAATGTAAAAGTCTGAGTTATCTTTTAATTTGTGATTATATGTTGATTTATTGAATTTTGCCTTTTGGATGGTGATTTTTTTTTTTTGAGTCTGGTGCTCCTGTATCCTGACCTGTTAAACATATAAATAACTCTAGTTCTGACTGAAGTTTCACGAGATCGGTTTTTAGAAGTGCTGCAAACAAAAATGCAACAAAATCCTGCGTTTTGCCATCAGACCTCTGGTTTTGTTTGCCTTGTCCTCTATTGTAATAGTCAAGTGAAACAGATTTCTCTGCTGATGCTGTCATGGGACTAATTGTCCCTCCAGAGCAGATCAGTGTTGGATCATATACCATGCTTAATCAGGCCTTGTGTTTGACAGCTTTGGCAATGCCTTCTTTGCCCTTTTATTCTTCAGTGCTTCTTGTGTACTGTTCTGCTTCAGCATATGCAAATTTTGAATCCCAAGTAGTGTGAAACCTAATTCTGAAGATTTATAAAGCATGAGCCATATTGCAAGGATGAGGTATGCTAGCTATGTATTGAAGTGCGCAGAGCATAATCTTGCATTTTTCAGAGCAAATGTATGTCTGCTTATACTGGGCTTCTGGTGGAAGAGAACAGTTGTTCTATAATTAACTAATTTATGGTTTTGTCACTTCTTCACAATAATTGTGAAGAAAATGCATATAGAAAAAATTGTGATTATGAAAAAAATTATATAAATTGCTTTTCAAAACAGAATGGAAACTGTCACTTTCACTTATGTGGCCAAAAATATTTCTGGAGCAGAAAGTAAATGATCACAGGTAATGAGTATTTGTGATGTCTTCTGCAAAAAGTCAGTACCCCTCTACAGTAAAAAATTGCAGAATCCTTCGTTTTGTGCTAGCCAACTGAAAGCACCTGCTTTTGCATTTCAAAATTGTAGTGTCAGGAATGTAGGAAGGCAGCAGTCTTTAAAAAAAAAATCATAATAGTGAATTTTAAAATTTTTATTACCAACTTTCTTGTTAGTCTACTTTCTATTTATGTAGCCAGAAGTATACTATGGTATTTGCTGTCTTAAGCAGTTGAAGCTAAACAGCAAAGAAGCTTGTTACTATTGCTAAAGCATTGTGTGTCTAGTTGCCTTCCTTTTGGAACAGCGACTGTTGCTGTTCCAAACCCAGAGCCAAGCAAAGTTCAGCTTTGGTGTCAAGCTGTAAAATAGCAGGATAATCTGTTCCTATTGTACCCTGACTCAGACTGTAATGAACCAGTGGAATTGTTATGCTGTACTGGAAAATTTTAGGTCTTTTTTGTTTGATTGTTTTTTGTTTTTTGTGTTTTTGTTTGTTTTTTGTTTTGTTTTGTGCTTTTTTTAGAAACAAGGTGATTTACTAGGCAAGATGGTTAGCATTTAGTAGTATTAGAAATTAAGTTAGGGTGCCTATTCCAATAACTGTCAAGTTTTATGAAATAGCAGTTAAAAAAGGGGAAGAGAAAAGAAAAAGGAATGCTAATATACTTTAATCCAAGAGGACCTGTGATGATAATTTACTACATGGTATGATGCTGCATATTGTTCTCACAGATGTTTGTGTCTATGCATAAACTGCTCTGTTTTGTAGAGGTAGTAAAGTCGGAGAGCATTATATACTTTTGCTAATTAAAAGTTGTTGAAAACCCTAGTAGAGGAGCTGGTATGTGCCATCCTCACAAACGGACGTAGGGGTATCAGCCATGTATCAGTTCCCTGCACATTGCCTGGTATCAAATTTTGAGTGATGGAGCTGGGCTGTTTTCAGAGAACATGGTGTGTCAGCAGATAAGAGTGAAGTACAAAGTTTTCAATGGAACAGAGTAGGTGAAGGAGACCATCACATAACAGTTGGTGTCATTGGTCATTTATTTGTATCTTACAAATAATATCCTACAGTCTAAAAGTCCACCTGAAAAATATTCTTAAATGAGAATGGGTCTTCACAGATATGTAATTTATTAACCTTAAAAATAGGATTCATATGTGGCCAAATTAAATTTTAATTTTGCTCTGGAATGGAGTATAGTGAAAACTGAAATACAGCAGTATTTGTGCTGAGCTTGCACAAAAAAAAAAAAGAATGGGGGTGAAATATCTGTATGATTATAGTCTGGGTATAGAATGGCTCTGGTCTTTAGAACTTCCAGATGTGTTACAAGAACAGTTTAATGTTTGCATTTTTAATGAAAGTTTTAACAGGCAAAGAGCTGAATTTGATTTGCAATTTTGTAATTAGACTGAACTTTCATGTTTTTTATGTCACTAGGTTGGCAGCCTCGGTGGTTTGTTTTAGACAATGGGATATTGTCATACTATGATTCACAGGATGATGTTTGCAAAGGCAGCAAAGGAAGCATAAAGATGGCTGTGTGTGAAATAAAAGGTAAAAATTAATAAAATTTTGCTTGAGGAAATTTTAGCTGCTATGGAAATTGAAAAGATCACTGAACGTATATTTTGCATCACAAGTTTTTTCTCTATTTTGTTTCTCTATAGTTCAGTGTTCACAAATAATCCTGAATATGAATTATGAAGTAGTGACAAAAAATTGGTTTTGGCAGAGCTCCGTCCATACGTTCCCTTTTGTTTTAAATAGTTGTGTGGACGTGGTTTACGCTTGAAGTTACCTTGGCTGGTTACTTAGTTCTCTGGCTCTTCCCTCTTATGACTAGGGATAAGAGACTGAATGATGAATGCCAGCTTTTTTTACCAAGAGCAGCAGCAGTGATGTTTAAAGCCAGAGATGTTAAGTCTTTTGTTTTCCTGAGTGACTTTTACCTTCATCACGCTTAGCAGCTGCCCATGTGCAGAGATGATAGATGTATTAGAGCTAGTAAATGAACTTTAGGTCAACCTCTTTGGCTAGAAGCAAGGTAGTGTCTAACTGTCCACTGTTTCCAACTCTTAACCTTTTTTCAGGTGCAGCAGATGACTGGGATTGTTATGTGCGTACTTGTTTATTAAAAAGTGCAAATTCTCATTTTATATGGGCCACCGGGTATTTTTCATGTGGTAACTCCTTATTACTGTTTCCTTGATATAGATGAAATCAGTGATGTAAAGCGGAAGATCTGATTTTTATTTTTTTTTTGTCATTCCAGTTGTTCATTTTACTTATCTTGCTCTTTCGGTGAAGGAAAGATAAAAAGATAATAGTTAAAGCCTAGAGTTGGTGCAGTCTTCTGCATCCGTAGCGACTGCAGACTGGTTCTGGAGGAACTGTGGTTGCTAACATGAAACTCAGTAGAGGATTAAGTTAAAGGGGTGCTATTGAATATAATAGACATTAAGGAATGTCCATTAAGGAATTGGTTCTAGGACTCTGCAACCTGAAGCCAGGTTTCATCTAGAAGGGAGATTGTTTCTATTTTTAGCACAGTCCTCTGTAAATGTCCTTGAAACAAACCTCTTCCACTTTGCCATGTTTAGACCAGGTTTGGATTATAGCAGCTACTGCAGTTCATATGCAGTATATTGTTCATGCAGAAAGGGAACTTGAGTCTGGCCACTCTTCAGTGTCTTGTGTTTCTGCCTGATGACTGAAGGCATGCTGAGGAGAAGGACTGAGCAGCTTTGGGCTTTTTGTTGTTTAGCAATGGTACATAGTGATTTACCTTATAAATATGGGATTTTAGTAAACATTTTAAAATACTTTGAGCAGTGTTCAATAAATAATTATTACTGAGCTAAAGTTATTTTATTATTTTTTCCAAAATTGTTTTTTACTCATCTCTCACAAGTTCATGCAACTGACAACACAAGAATGGAGCTAATCATCCCAGGGGAACAGCATTTCTATGTGAAAGCAGTTAATGCAGCTGAAAGGCAAAGGTGGCTGGTAGCACTGGGAAGTGCAAAAGCCTGCTTAGCAGATACCAGAACAAAAAAAGAGAAAGGTATGTGTGTTACCTAGAACATATACAACCTTACTACTTTTTCAAATGCTTGTTTTCAGATAATGATAGTGTAAATAATGTAGAAAGTCAGTTTTGTGGTCTTTTAATATAAATTGTAATTATTTCTAGTAATTTATATGGTAAATACCCCCTTGGTGTTTGAATTAGAGGTCACCTTCATTGACCTTTTCTATCTTAAGAAGCTAAAATGCCAGCAACTTACTGCTGTTACAAGAACAAATGTACTGTTTATAGCCATTGTAAAGCCATTTTGATTCTTTGTAGTTACTATTGTGTTTTGCATAATTTTTCTTGAAGGACTTAATGTAATAATTTCCAGCTACTTTAGTTGGTGAAAATTTAATCTGCAATACATTGCAGCTAAGAAAGATTTCAACCTTACCTTTCCTAGTATGGTGCCTCTTGATAGTCATTAAATTAGCACCAATTTTCCAAAAGTACAAACTATTCTCTGCTTCAAGTACAGATACTGAGTCATTGCAGAATGCAGTTTTGCTCAAGATAAAGTGAAAGCTTAAGCAAAATTTTAAATTACTATTTAAATTTATATGAGTAGTTATTTAAAATTAAAATAAATACATACATTGTATGGAATTAATTTAAATTTCCTTTTTTTTTTTTTAAGTAGAAATAAGCGAGACCAATCAATCTCTTAAAACCAAAATGTCTGAACTTCGTCTTTACTGTGACCTTTTAATGCAGCAAGTTAATACAATACAAGAATTTGTTCACCATGATGAGACTCGCTCTCCTCCCAGCATTGAGGTACAGTATTTCTAGAGTGCTGTTGGAGAACTTATCTGCATATTACACCTCAAATTTCTGTTGACATCTGATGCCTTCTGCATCTCCCTAATGTTGTAAGATTTAACCTAAGGTAAATTTTTGAGTGCTTGTGTGTGTATAGTACTAACAGTGATAGTATATGTATAAAGTCCCTGGACTTAACTGTAATTGTAACATGCATTCGGAATCAATTGTGTCATTGAGTCATTTGGTTAAAAGGCCAGAAGAGCTGCAGTGAGAGTTATGCAATAATTTGTCTTGGTTTGAGTCTCTGTTTTAAGCAGAGTAGTTGAAATAGTCTTGTCTGTCCATTCTTTATTTCCTTGTGCAGGAAGGTATTCACATTGTTATCACTAAAATACAGTGTTAGAGGTATTGGAAACCTGCAGGCTAGATACTCTCTCTAAATAAGCACAAGTAGAATTATTCTAGTGTTTGTGCTTTTGAATGAAAGTTAGTACTGGAAGTTATGAATGGTTTCATTCTTTACACCCTTGAGCAGCATGTGGGCAGTATTATTGTCCACTTAGAGCAAAGCAAGGGGTTGATACTTAGTCTCAAAGCTGCAAGCTGTTGTCAGTTTACAGGAAGGTGAAACTGACCTGCTCCTTGCACTGGAGCAGTAAAGCTGTTCGCATAGTGTACTGCAAATAATTTATTTTACGATATGACACTTTGATACCTGTTAGTCACTCTGAGACATGCTTTGCAGTAAAAATATTAGGCCATTTTTGGCTGAGACAAATGCAGATGTCAGAAATAAATTACAATGCTGTCACATTTGCTTGCTTAAATTAACCACACTGGCAGGAGTACATACGTTTGCTTAAATAAAATGGGAAGTAGAAGTTTTCTTGGTGTCAATGAAAGAAATGAGTGTCTGTGGGAGTGGTGGTGGGGGTAAGCTGTAGTTGCATATTTATTTTTTTTCTTTGCTTATGCTTGTGCTTTCATCTCTTTTCAGAACATGAATGAAGCATCTTCCTTGCTTAGTGCCACATGTAATACATTTATCACAACACTGGAAGAATGTGTGAAGATCGCTAATGCCAAGTTTAAGCCAGAAATGTTCCAGCTGCCTCACCCTGATCCCTTAGTTTCTCCTGTGTCTCCATCACCAGTCCAAATGGTTTAGACATTTTGAAATCCTATATTTTCTATGTGCTGTTGGGGGGGAAGAATGGTAGAACACTGTGATATTGCTATGTGCTATGATGTACACAGTTGGAAACTTAATTCTGTTATGATCAGTACCAGTCTTAAAATATAAATCAATAATTTTTAATTCCCAGTCTTTCTTTGTTGGCCATTACATAATCTGAGTAATTTATCATACATGTCAAGAGCCTGTAATGAGGCATCTCATAGATGAATGAGGTTTTACTTTTCCTTGGTTCAACTGTTTCCCTGTTTTTTAGAATGCTAGCTGTACAGTGACCTTAAAAATTTCACAACCTTGCCTGCTGATTCAACAGATAAATGCCCTGAAGCACTTCAGCAAGATAGCGTATTTTGAGTCCATATATTCAAAATATATGTTTTAATCTAATGTGCCTTTATTTAACAAAAAGGTAAATAATGGTAAAGATATGGCTTGCATAACTCTTCACTACTGATTATTTTCCTTACAAGAGCAGTGTATGTGAAACCCTCTTAAATGTTTTCTCCGTCATTTGTGCGCATTCTAAGATGGGCTGTATTGTGGGATTTTGTTGTGGTAATTCCTTCTTTGAACTTGGATCTCTCATCTCTTTATCATGAATCTGTTTATTTGCAAAGCTGATCATTATTAATCTAAATCAATAATCTTATTTGATTTGTCAGTGATAGCAGAAGAACCGCAAAGAATCAAGAGGCAGGATTTGGCTTTGTTGTGTAATGGGGAATCTAAATCCCCCATTACATTTGGTAGGGGAAGAATACCTTCATATATCTGTATATCATAGCAATTAACAAATGGTTCTGTAAGTAACTCTGGAGCAAAAGAGAATGAATTCCATAGAAATGTAGTGTTCTTTGTAGTAAACTATTTCCTGTGTGAATGCTTTAAAACTTTTTGATTGATTTAAAACTTATTGATGGCAATCCATCTGTTTTCATAGAGTTAAATCAGTTTTTTTAGCTAATAATGGTTGCTTTTAATTAAAAGAATGATTGTTATCTCTCTTTCTAGAGACTGTAAATAAAGTGAAAATTAATGTGGATGTGCATATAGTTCTTATAAGTAGCTTATGACTTTTTTGTGTGGTTTCTTTGTGTTTCTGTTTTTTTTTCCCTCCTAGATGAAGCGGTCCATTAGCCACCCTGGTCCTTGCTATTCAGAAAGGTAATTTTCTATGTCATTCAGCTTTTTTATGTCTCAAAAAACCTCCCTGAACTTTCTATCAATAAAATAAAAATGTGAGAAAAGTTGCTCACTTAAAAAAAATGAAACAGCATAATTTGATCTGATTTTGAAAAGTAAGGTTGTGTATTATAAGTGTTAGTGGCAAATAATGTAGCTGCTGTCTCTAATAAATTGTACAAATTGCTTCATGCTAGAAACTTATTCTGACATGTTCATCCCACAGATGGAGCTTGAAATGCTAACATTTTTTGGGGGTTGCTATTTCAGATTCTAGAGTTATTTTCTTTTTAGTACATTACTGTTTCCATTTTCAGGCTTTATAATTGTGATAATTAAGAATGTTCTGTTGATTGTGCCATTTTTAGTTTAGTGTAGTGAAAAACATTGGTAAGAACAGCTTAAGCACCAAAATTAATTTAAAGTATCCTGAGTTTGTGTGGGTTGCTATAGGATTTACTTACTTATAGATCTCATTCTTTTGTAGGAATAATCATTCTGTAAAAGAAACAGTTTCATCCCTTCACCGATTTTCACAGCAGCGCAGAACAACATATTCGGATACAGAATCCTATAGTGATACTCCTTTTGAAGATCCTCAGAGTAAGTTTGGAAGAGAGGTGGTTTTCTCTTGTATCTCTGCAATTTATTGCCTGTTTACAGCAGTGGTTCTAGTGCTGATAACAACGTGAGGAAAAAAGCTTTTTGATATTATAAGTAAAAGCACTTGTGTAGTTTGTTTTGTGGCTGACTTTTGCTGGTTTTCATATTGAAAAGGAACTTGCAGCTGGAGTAGTTGTATTGACTCATTGGGACAAATAAAAGAGACATAACCAGAAAAGAGATGGTTGTAATAATAGAATCTTACATGAACGATGTTCTGGTAGGTGGTGTGGAATACTTGCCAATAATAAAAAAAATAGAAATGAATAAGTAATTAGTAAATTATGTAAAGAGGAGTATATTGTTCCCTCCTGGTTAGATGGGACATCTGAGTTAATAGCAAATTCTTCTGGTTTCTGTTTTTCTTTGTGTTGAATTTTGCTGTCATTTTTACTCCATCCTAACTCCTCTCAGTGCTTCTCTTACCTTCATTAATTCTTCATGACCAGTACTGGCTTAGTCTTGCTTCCTTTTGGAGTGCCTAGTGCCTCACTTGAATTGAAAAAAAAATGAGGCCTGTGCATGGCTGAAAGCCTATATGAGCACATAAGGGTCCTAATGCTTAACATTCTATCATGAAGCAAGTATCTGCACCTCTGCATTTTTAGTATTTTAAAAATAGAAAATATTTTACATAAATGCTTATCGTTGCCAACAGTTCTTTAAAAAGTTCCTTTCTCCTACATAATATATCTCCATCTCACAGATTACTGTCCTTCATAATGTAAAAATCATTGAAAATCATGGTGTGTGTTTGTATATGTGTGTGTTTGTGTGTGTGTGTATATATATAGATATTAAAAAGGCTTGATTTATACCAGCTGAACATTATTTATATCTGTCATCCTTGGGCATGATATTGATTGAAGTCTTTCAGGAAAAGTCGAGATTAATTTTGCTTCTGATAGCTTATGTACAGGAAATAGTTAGCAAATAGACTAGATCAGTTGTTTTCTGGGCATTGAAAGTTAAATGGTTGCTGATATTTTCATAGGATCTGGTCACTGTTCTAGAAGTGCTGTCAATGGAGATCTGGTATCATCAACCATTCCTGAAGAAAATAGAGCAGTATCAAAGGAAACATCTGAACTGGAAGAGACTCTTTCATCATTTTCTTCTTGAAGAAACTGAAAGTATTCAATTTTCTATAAATAATGCTATGCAAAAGCTGCTATAATTATACTCTTGTTATAGGAAGTAGTGATTTCCCTTTTTAGGAGGATTTCTCTGCACTTTATAGAATAACATTAAAACTATCTTTGAAGTGTATTTTATCTTTATATAGTTTATTTTCAAGAGTATTTTCCTAATATTTCACAGTTTGAATGTGCATTTTTTGAACAAATGATGGCTTAACAGATAAGCATCCACATTTATAAATGTACCTTTTTAAAAAGTGTGAAGGTCTGACCGATACATCAGTAAACCTGCAGGTTATAAACTTCAGGAAACAGAGTTCTTTTTTTTTGGAGAAAATGCAACTTGTGCCATGGGTCTCTTGGTCATTGGTACCAGGTCATCCACCAGCAGCTGTGATTAGCCCTGTAATGGCTTTTTTGCCAGTGTAGGGGCTGTGGGAATGGGTCTGCTCTAGCAGCTTCATGGTAATTGACATTGCCTTCTTTAAAAACACAAGGATACACATGATCTGGTCCTTATTTTTATCCAATGAAAGTAGAAATATTTAATGTATTTTTCTAAACAAATGTATAAAAATAACTTAATATGAAGCATTTGTACCGAACATTGGATATTTAATAATTTTTATTTATTTATTCTTTTTTGCATCAAAAATTTCTACCTACTTTCACTATTAAAGATCTAAGAGGCTTATTAAAGGCTTCAAAATGTGCTTAAATTGTTTCTGGGGTGTGTAGCATCACAAGTAGCTAATGCAGCACCATGAAGATTTACTTTGCTCACTTAAGATGTATTTTAAACAAAGTATTATAGAAGAGCTGAAATATCAGACCATTAAGATGCTGCTTTAATGAATATTTGTATTTAGGCATATTTTATTTATATTATTTATACAAAAGAGAGCTTCTGGTTCAGCAACTCCTTTCTATCATTTGAGGGTGGTATACACAAGGAGATGGATTCTGCTCTCAGTTACATCAGTGCAAATTTGCATTCACTGTAAGAGAGATTGGGGTCTGACTTTTAATAATTGATGAGTAATATAGTATAACAGTGCCTGCTAGCACCTTGATCCCTAAGGTTGTTAGTATTAGCACTGTAAGTTCTTGGACTTTTTGGGTGTTCCTTTTGGGATAAACTTGGTATGTAGTCTTAGCTGTAGAGCACTTTAAGTGAGCCATTTACTGGTTTTGATTTACACAATTGTTAAATAAAACGTACAGGGTTTTTTGCACTCAAGCACATACCAAAATCTGTTTTTATAATCAAATCTTCATTAATTTGGTTTAACTAGTCTTCCTTTTGTGTATATGGATAATTTGGTGGTTTTGAAGCAGGCTGGAAAGGACAAATGGGAGTGGAATGGAAGCTTTCCTTACAGATTTCTGGAATGTTGATTTATGTAAATCAAAATAGGTCCAAATGTCGAGGAAAATCATATGAACTGTTACACATACATAAAAGTTCGGTTTATAAACCACTATGTAAGGGTTGAATGGAATGGTTTGTACCAGTTGTGGATACCAGGTCAGAGCTGTCATTTGTGCTCAGTTCTGTCAGTTTTCATGCAACTAACATTTGCATATGCATATCATCCATGCATATGGTTGGATGTTTTTTTTCTGAATGTTTGCATTAATGTATTCTGTATGACATGACAATTGTAAAAATAAGTATTAAAAAAAGATGTTTAGAGAAGCAAGATGCATATTGCAATGAGAGTGTTGTCTTGAATTGTATACTGTTTTAAAGCTGCTTTTTGAAATTTCACTGAGTTTTCTGCCAGTTTGTGCAGTGTTAATTATGTGTCACATTGACAAGTACCTTCTTCTGGTTTTCAGCTACCACAGTGAAAATAGTTTGGACTGCACATTGTGCAAGAACACTGAGACAGATCAGTCCCTGTAATAGTAAATAATTCTAAATATTGCCAAGGTTGTAATTATTAGCATGAAGCACAAAATTTGCATATTCACTTCAGCAGTGTTCTAGGTTTCTTCATGTCACTAAGAGCTGGAGTGATGGCTTCGTATATATGTAACATCTTCCTGCTAAAGTTAAATCAGCCTTTCTATATATACCTGTGCCAAACTCTGTAGCAAAAATCTTAAAATCAAGTCAGTGAAGATGATAGGCCATTATACTTTTGGTATCTGGAGGCAAGAAATAATTTCTGGAAACGGCACTGAGTCATAACAGTCCATGTGTAGTGAGACTAAAAAATATCAGGATGCCATTACTGTTGGAGGTTTGTGAATACTGAGATTGCAGCAATCAGGGGCTTTAAACTTCTGAAAATTAATGTTTCCTAGGTTAAGACAATCTTGGGATAAGAGTACTTTTCAAAGCTGCTTCTGCATTTAAAAAATTGTACTTAATTTATTTAAGAATTGAAATCACAGCTCTTTGTGTTAAGGTTCTTTTGTTTTTGCTGCCTTCAATTAAGTATTGCAGCATAGCTGTTCTTGCTGGTATAGCTTAAAAAGTTTTTAAAGGGGTGTAATAAGTGAATGAAAGAAATGTCTGTGGGAAAAAAAACTGCTTTTTTCAGACGTTCCTCTTTATCCTGTTTTAAAAGAGTTAAGATGAAACCTGCCTCTTTTAGGTGTTTCTGTACTGACTGCTTTGAGGGCTGAACCCATGAGTTCCTGATCCAAATCTAGAAGACTAAGTTCTGCTTAAAGGGAATTTATCTAGAACCTGAGTGCCCACCTCCACAGTTGCCATTCTGGAGATTTCCACTGTTTTAATATTGAAAACCAAAGCACTGCATAGACTTTTATTTCACTTGTAAAGCTCTTGTGATGCCTGTAAACATGCGAGTCCTTAGAATTGCCAGTGTTTTGGAAGGACTTGGTCCCTGATCAGCTCACTTAAGCAGCAGAGTGGGAAATTAGGAATCCCTCTGCCCCTACAGCAGGGGGACCAGTGCTTCACTATTTTGCAAAAGATGACTAGCACACTAACAAGCTTATCAGAAGTTAGAGTAAACCCCCTGCACATTAAAACATTCTATAAGACTTGCTTTGCCACATTCTTCCCACTGTGTATGTACAGTAGTGATTAGAAGTTGTCATTTAGGAATTTAGCTTACTTTACTTACATTTTTTATATTTTAAGTCTGGATGAACCACCTGGACTTTTGTTTGGCAAGTGAGTACCTTAAGAAGGCTCTGCTGTCTGGTGCTGGCTTTTTCTCCATGGCAGGACACTATCATCGTGGCTATTAATGCACCAGCATACAGAGCTACACCCATTGCCACAGCCTGACTGTTCTAACCAGCACACGTATGGGAGGGAAGGCTAAAGATGAGAGTACAAAAAAACAGAGAAGCCTCTTTCAGCTTTCTCAAAGGGAAGGGTAAATGGGCATCTCCAAGTCTTGTCAATTATAGATATCAAAGGTAGTACTTCAATGCCTGTTGAGGGACAGGATTTAAAAGTGTCTCCTCCTTTTCACTGTGTTCCATATTTTCTGCTCATAAATACTGCTTTGGCTACTTCTGATTCTTCCTTTTCTGGGTGCACTCTGTAGGCTGCCTAGGCATTTTCCACAAAGTTTGGGGTGCAGCTGCAGAAACAGGTTGTAATTACCTTAAAGTAATCTGATTCTTCTACACACTGTCACCTTATTTTCTCTGACATCCTTTCTCCTCTATACTGCTGCTGTAAGTACTATGCCATGTTCCAGTATGGAAGTGACTGAAAGATTTATTTTTGACTGTTATGTTTTGTTTGTTTTTTAAAAGAGACATTAAGTATTCTGACTATGGTTTGGGTTTTTTTGTTTGTTTGTTGTTGTTTCATTTTTTTAATCCAAGCTCTAGAACACTATTACCTTTCAAAAGGGGAAAAAAAAAAAAAGCTGAGAGAAAATTCAGTTTGAATATTTTATTAGAGATGTGAGGCTTCTGTGTTCTGTTCATGTAATTTTCATGTAATTTTTTCTTCCCTTTAAGGGACTAGTTGTTGAAACTAGTGTTGGGTAAAAAAATTAAATGCAATGTTAAGACTAAGCTTTCTTGTATGGTAGTAATATAATTAATTTCTTTGTGTTATTATTGCTGTCTACTATCAGTTACTTTTCTCAGGCTGCCAAACGTAAAGAGTCCATAGTTATAAGTTAGTAGTGCTACTGTATCAGGGGTAGGAAATTTTTATGAACTTGGTCCTTGTGCAATAGATACTGTGCAGTCTTTGAAGAAAGCAAATGTGAGCTTGTACACTTAAACTACTCAGTATTCGATCTGACTATAATAAGCAAATAATTTGAAATGTTAATTGTTTTTTTGTTGTTGTTTTATTTTGCTTTTTTTTAAGCAGAGCCTGCCTAATTTACTGTCCCCAAAATGTTACTGTTCAGGGATGTGCTCTGTGAAACTGAGTAGTGGAACTTGAGGTTGTAACTTCATCAGTCACTCTATATTAGCATTTGTTGAGCAGTCTTGTGAAAAATACTTGTTCAGCAAGTTGGCATTTAAAGTTATTTATTAAAGATGTGCTTCAGCAAAGCCTGTAAGTACTTTAAATCCTATTTCTAGGCATGTGAGTGACTCATCTGACTAATGTTCAGTGTGCTTGCTCACATACTGTGTAGAGTTAGGCTAGAGAGGTACAGGCAGAATGAACACCTGCACACCCGTGTGGTTTCTTCTTGGTCAAATATATATATCTAGACTATGCAGGGCCATGGAAGGCAGAGTTTTCAGTAGCATTTGTGGAAAAGAATCCATGGTTAGATTTGCAGATGCTGTCTGTCACTATTACTTTCTGCTTAGTGGACTGACTAGTGCATTTTTAGTGTTAATTTTATTATGTGCCTGTGGTTTTCTTGTGTCTTGAGTTTGTTGGGTTGTTTTTTTTTCAACATCTAGCTTTCTTAAAGTTTGAGGTTTTTTTTCTTTGAATGCTTTAAAGATTAAAATAAATGGCCTTTTAAACCTCATTTGTATTAATCTTATTTACTTCCCTCCTTACAGAAGAAATACCACACACTCTTTTATCTCTTTAATCTTTATGATTCAAAATGTTCCTGGTTCCATCACCTGTAGAAGTCTGGACCTCGTCCTGATCATAAACTTAGCCCTTCTGAAATTCTTATTTTTACTTTAGCTTTTGACTCATCCTCATTTATTAGTTTTCCTGCATCATTTGGATAGGTAGTTATTGGTAAATAGGTTTATATAAAATTTTAAAAAACAAAAGTTGCTTCTGCGATGAATCTTTCTAGAGTAAAGTCTTTAAACATATTACCTGCTTTACTACTTCTGATGAGCTTTTTTTTTGTTTGTTTTTTAGTAGTAGCATGCTGGAACTCATAGTGATGCACAGTGTTGCTCACAAAGGGATTTTTGTTGCACCTCAGGGAGTTTTAAAACCCTTGAAGCAGTTTTGCATTGGTGTGAATGTATTTGCTCTCAATCTTTTTCTGCTGACCAGAATGAATACTAGAAACAGAGTTGCTCCTTTGACCTTGATACTCTTTTTCCCATAGATAACCAAATGTGACCTGCCTGGGTGAGGTTTGTGATTCCTCACCTGGAATGTAAAGACAGGATTTATTCCTATAGGTATGTCAACAGACTTAAGGGATGAAGAACTGCTGGGGCATGGGCCCTTAAGCACCTGTGGGAGGTGAAAACTTGTAGGTCTGGTCAATTAGGTTCAGTTAGTCTATACTAGCTGCAGCTGCCAGAATAAAAGGAGGCAATAGCTGGGTTACCTACAGGTGGTTTTTCAACTGCATTTTGCAGACACCAGCTGTAAAGGAGAGAGATTATCAATTTATCCATATAGGAGATAGTGAAAGGCCTGGAAATGCACTTCTCAGAAGGATGCTAGTAAGAGCATAATACTTAGACATGCTCGAATTTATCCTTTGTCAATGAAGAACTTATAAAGAAAGCTTTTTCTTCAGTCTGAGTTTCCGGTGGCCAGTCTGCTTCTGATAGGTGGCTGGATTTTCAACAGTTAGCTATCTGGTTTACACTGGAGATTTGCATTTCTACCTAGTCTTCTCTTTCAGCATTTTTTCTGTAGTGTAGTACAGGAACTGCACAAACAGAACATAATAAATAAATAACAAGGAATAGCAGATGTTATGGTGCAGAAAGCATGCTTTATTTCAAATAAACAATTCTATCTCAAGGAGGTTCAAAAGCTATAACAAGATTTATTACTACATTAGGAGAACTAAAGCAAATTGAAGTTTAGGGTGGTATTTGATGTTGTAACAACAGTTTGATTTCAAACTGTGGTTCATCGCTTAGTTGCCTGGAAGTGACTACTGGATATCTAATACTACTACACAAACTCAATCATCTATGAACCTCCTAGATTGGGTACTGCTGCTGCATTTGAGTACCTAAATAGCTTTGTTGATTCAGGGGATGGCCAGGTGATGTTACTTTCTTAAAGCTATTCAGGCAGTCAGCATGTCAGAAACAGTACACAGACAGTGGATGAACAAAGTGCTGGCCGCTTGCACTTTGTCCAAAAATTGTCAGTCAGGTATGGAAATTATGACAT
Organism: Heliangelus exortis; assembly: GCF_036169615.1. Lineage (NCBI taxonomy): Eukaryota > Metazoa > Chordata > Aves > Apodiformes > Trochilidae > Heliangelus > Heliangelus exortis. Next base: position 24,195,035 of record NC_092427.1, on the reverse strand, counting down.
AATCAGATCCAATGTAAAACATTAAGTCAGTGCTTACAGGAGGGTAATTGCAAACATGACTAATGCCTTACATTTCTGATTCAACATAAATATTTGTGCATGTATGAAATACTATGCACAGTATCAACTCTTAGGTGTAGGTAATCTTCAACAGGGAGTCTCTCTACCTGTTGAGGCATTCTTAAGACATCAACAATGAGTTGAGGCACAAAAATTAGTTAAATGTTGAGCAGGGTAGTCGTTTGCTATGAAACTTTCTCCTGCCAACTTTTAGTTCCAAAAGTTATGTTTCAAAATGTCATAAAATAAATGGTACAAAACTTCATAACCGTTACATTCGGCTATATACAGTATGTACATGTCAGTGAAAAAAAGTGTTCAAATTTCTTAGGTCAGTAATGACTATAAGTCATAATGTATAGCTTTGGACTTTGTCTCATTCAGGTAGGTACAAAAATATTTTTTTCATATTTACAGATCAGATATTTCAGTCCATAAAAGAATCACTTGTAAAAAAAAACAAGTGTAAATAATACAGATCAAGCTCTCTAAATTGATCGAATATTAATATTCACAGTGGCAGAATCAGTACCATATTCATTTCCTAAATTCAGAGTATAAAGACCACCATCATTCTTCTGGACATCCATGATGATCAGGGTGGTTAGGTCTTCACTGGTTTCAATATGGAATCTGCCTTGCTGGTCCTGACTTGTAATTTTTCTCCCTCCACAATACCATGTAATTTCAGGAGCAGGTTCACCCGAAAAGGCACAAGATAGTGTGAGCACTTTTCCTTCATCAATGCTGATATCAGATGGGAGAGCTTCGATTTTGGGTGGTGCTCCTTCACAAAACAGGAGAAGAAATAACAAATTAGTTTGTTTCCACTAGTACATGCAGCAGGTTTACTCTGCAGAATATTTGAAATACCCACACTACCAGTAATTGCATTGCTCACCTCTCAGACCTGATTTAAGCATTTTACTAGTTGAACTCTCCAGTTGAGCCATACTAGATTTCCCCATAATACTGCTGGAACTCATCTCTACAAAGGATTCTTTCATGGAGGACATGCTTTGGGCAGACATGCTTGCAAATTTCATTTCAGTCATGCTGCTACTGCTGAAACTGCTGAATGAAGCCTCTTGTTTAGAAGAAGCCATTTGAAAGGACTGAGAAGAAAAACTTTCGTGCATGCTTGCGTCGCCACTTGTCTTCAATACTACCTCTTTCGGGGGTTCTTCAATTAGAGCTGGGGAGCATCACAAACATAGAAGGAAAAACCAATAACGTCACATTAACGAACAAAGTCATGCAGTTCCATATGGTTAATTTTACAGAAATAAAGAGACAGCACAGTTTGCTTTCAATGGAAAACTGCAGTGGAGTATAAAACTTCATAATATTTTGATTCAAGATGTCAAATTAGAAATAGTAATTTATAAATAAAATAAGTAGGAAATTGAACTGTTAATAGTATGAGCTTGAAGGAAAAACAAGAAAAAAAAAAGGTTGTCACACAGCATTTCCTATTAATACCACCACTAGAATTAGACGATGAGAAATTGTGTGTGTTCGGGTCATGTTTGTAGAAGTGAAATATTTTCAAGCTCTCACAAACATGATATAGGAAAGTCTGTATTTCACTGCATTGTTCTGTAGCTAAAAAAGTCATCAGTCACTGTAGCTTTCCTTTAAACACAAGCACAATCATGCAAGCAAATCATAGCAACCCCTTGATGCTGGGAACTGGGATATGATACAACCCAGTTCAGTTACGGCTAAGTTACCATAAAACCTTTTAGCTGTGGAATGTCTTTGTTTTATTGGAACAGATTCTGATAGTAAATGAGGAAAGAGTAATTGCCAGCACCAAGGTCTTAACAAAGTCACCTAGAAGGAATGCTCATAGCCTTCCGTTAACATGCATCTATTGATTCAATAGAACATCTGCGTGCTCCTCCTATGGGTGTCATAAAGGTTCTAATGATATTATTTTAATTCTGAATACATAATATACAAAACATATAGGAACTTGTTGAAATACCTAAATCAACATGGCCAGTGGTTTTTATCATAAGTCATGTTAGTCAGAACACCACAGCAAAAAATTGTGACTGGTCTGAACACAAGACACAGAGAACAAACTTACGGAATACAGTCAAAGATGCAGTAGCAGAGCACTGCCCATGGTAATTTTTTGCTTTGACTGTGTATTTTCCAGTGTCACTCACTGATGCATTTCGAATCTCAAGAGAATAAATGTTTTTAGAACGTGTTACTCTGATGAGCGATGAAACAGCAATCTGAGGAGGGAAAGAAATTTGTTAAGATCACTTATATGAATAATTCTAGTCTTTTGAGTAAATGTATTAAATAAATACTTACAGGTTGATTATTCTTAAACCACTCAATTTCAGGAGAAGGATCCCCAGAAACTTCACAGGTGAACAATACATCTTGTCCTTCATTGACATTTTGAGACTTAGGCTGTGTGATAAATGTCGGTTCGTTGGAAAGCTCTTTAGAAAAGGTCAGAACATACTGGCATTTAATAATGCCTTCATCAGTTTTACCCTCACAAGTCAGTATGCCTTCATCCTTATTACTAGCCTTTTTGATAGTTAGTGTGTGATCACTTCCAGAAACTCCGTATCTGTAATCCTCTGAGTTTCTCAGCTCCATTCCATTCAGCACCCATTTTACTTCAGAGGCACCAGGAATGTTGGCTTTCAGCGTCACTTTCTGCCCTTCAGACACTGTCATTTTAGTGGAAGAAGTTTTAATTTCTGCTTTCAATTGTTCGACATCTTCAGTAACAATTGACTTTTTAATGACTTCTTGAACTGCTGCTTTTTCTTTTGTTGCCACTGCTGATTTCTTCTGGGTAGAAACTGTAATCACCTCCTCTTCTTTCTGAACTGATTTATGAATTTCAGATACATCTTTTATCTGGGAATGGATATTTTTAAATACTTGGCCTGTAAATTGGAAGTTAGTTTTTGAAACACCTCCTTCCCCAATAATTTCACAGGTGTACTCTCCTTCATCAGATTCCATCAGCTCATGGATTTTGAGCTCATAGGTGCCATCAGCTGCATAATGAAACTTGAAACGATGGTTTTCTTTGAGTTTTTTGCCATCCTTATACCAAGCCACTTCTCTGACACTTAAAACACTGCTTTCAACTGCACAGGATAACTTTACCTTATCTCCAAGAGTTTCTGCTTTCAGATGCTGTTTTATCTTTGGTGAAGAAGCAGTTGGTAATGGTACTTTCTCTGATGGTACTGTTTTATCTACAGGTGGTGACTTCGCTTTTGGGGGGCTGCTAATGGGTTCAGGAGATTTCACCCGTTTAGGTGACTTGATTGGCTCTGGAGACTTTACACGAGGCTCAGGAGACTTGATTCTTGGAGGTGATGTAATTGTTTTTTCAGGAACTTTTGTTCTCTGAATGGTCAAAGTGAAATGTGCTTCCTGTCGTCCTTCAGAGTTTTCCACCACAACAGTGTAATTTCCTTCATCTGACATCTGGACTGAAGAAATTTCAAAGGCAGACTTGTACTGTGTTCGTGTTACTTGGAAGCGCCTTGAAGAAACAATGGGTTGACCTGCACGGACCCATGTTATTGTTGGTGCTGGTTCACCATCAACGTCACAGGAAAATCTTGCAGTCTCCCCTTCAGAAACTGTGATTGACTGTGGTTTTGTTAGGATTGTTGCTGGTAGAGTGCTTTTAAATGCCCTGTGTACAGTTCTTTCTTCCACTGACTTTTCTTCAGCTGCAGTGACTTTTTCTTCAGAAGAAGCATAATGTTCATATGATAAAAGTGATTCTCTTGTTGCTGACATTTCTGATTTAACCTCTCTTACTGAGGAACTTGCTTCTGTAGCAGATGCTTTCTTAAATGAGGAGACTGCGTATGCCTCTGTTTTGGTCAAGTCGGGTAAAATTGACCTTGGTACTTCTTCGTCTCTCCGTTGGGAAGAGTATGTAGTGTAATCTCCTCCAGTAACATCTAGTGTTGCATAATCAGAGCATTCTCCTTTGTAGTTTGTGCATACAGCCCGGTATGTTCCACTGTCATCAATGTGGCAGTCGAGAATCTCCAGGGTTAATACCCCACTGGTATTAGTAAAATGTATCTTGCTACTCTCCTGGAGCTCAATACCATTATGGTACCACTTTACTTCAGCAGTTGGTTTTGACTGGACATTTAGAATGAACCTGGTATTATGGTTACACGGGACCCGGTGTGAACGCATTCTCAGGGTAATGCGAGGAGCATGGTCAAGGGTGAAAGGCTGCTGAGTCAGAACTTCGTATTTCCTCTCCATAGTTTTCTGAGTTTTCAAAGCGGATTTCATGGATTCGTATCTAGAAAATATATCAAATCTTGCCATCCTTTCAAACCTTGAGAGTGATCTTTCACTAGAAACTGGGCTAGGTGAGCGTGGTCGAGTTCTCTCTGGTGTTGGGGACCTTCTCTCGCTTTCTTCAGGAGGCCGTGAGCGGGGTCGAATTAATTCAGATACAGGACGCATCAACTCAATGTAAGTTGGCGAGAGAGATCTTCTTCTCCTTAATAATCTGGAGGGAGGTGAAAATTCCCTTTGAGCATATTGCATCATTTCTATTTCTTCTTCTTCCTCTGATGTTATCTCTGTTATTTCTCTTTCTCTCCTTCTCCTGAGTCTACTCTTTTCCTCTTCTGCCATATATTCAAGCTCACTTCTGTATTCGGAGAGTCTTTGAACAGGGCCAACTGGACGGAGCAATTCTTCGTCCTCTCTTTCATCCATTATTCTTTGCTTTTGTTTAGGTGGTCTGTAGGTTGCTTTGTCATAGCGCTGACGAAGCTCGGCATAGCTTGCACTGGTGTCAGCTTTAGTTGGGATGTGATAGCTTGAATACCTCATCTCTCTTTTTCTTTCTTCCTCTGAACTGACTTGTGCTTCTGCGGTAGAATACCGAAGGGAAGACAGTTCAAAGCGTGGGGGGCTTCTACTTGGTGGGGAAGCAGAAAAGCCTAGTTCCAGCTCTTCTTCAAGGCGTAGTCTTTCTTCCTCAGTTCTTTTCATGGCTAAGTAGTCATCAATAGGCATAAGCAATTCCTCATCAGACAAGTCACCAAGAGATCGCCTTCTTGGCCTATAGTAATACTCATAGTCTGGAGATGGGGCACGCCGACGTGCTGGTCTCACAGTTTCAAGATCATCTTGTGTTAACTTTGGTATGCGCCATTTAGGCCTATACTGATCAGTAACTCGTGGCAGGGGCATCACATAGAATTGCTCCCACCTGGAAAGACGTATGCGTTTCTGTCGTTTCTGAACAGTTCTATCTAGTTTTCCTGGCATTTCATACTGGTCTCGCAATCTCTTGTACCACTTCATGTCTGACAGAGGCACAAAGTGTTTAATGTTCAGATCTTCTTCAAGAGTGGTGCGCACATGTTTGCGAGGCTCTGGGACCTCGTATGGCATACGAAGTCTTCTTTCTTCCTTCTTTTCTTCTTTCTTAATTTCATATTCACCCTTGACAGTCTTAGTGCTAACAGCTGGTTTATATAAGATAGCGGCTTCTCTGAGAGCCTCTTGTGCAGTTTGTGTCAGTGGAACAGCTTCAACCCCAGAGAGGATTTCTGCCATTCGCAAAGTCTTGTCAATTTGCCTCTGTACGTGCTTCTCCCGCTCTTCTTCAGTTTTGTACTCACGCTTGACATATTTCAAACGTTCAACTTTTAGGTAAGCTTGGCAGCTTGTAGATCCAGCACTGTTTGTAGCAGTAACTCTGTAATAACCACTGTCTTCTGGTAAAGTATCTCTGATATGCAAAACATAATAATCTAGACCTTCATGAATTATATCAAAGTTAGGACCAAAGGATAGAGGTTGACCATCTTTCTCCCATTTCAGTGTTGGTTTTGGTACGCCAGATACCCTGATCTCAAAACTGACGCTTTGTCCTTCTTGACATTCAGCATTTGCCAGGAGTCTTTTGAACATTGGCCTTAATGTGTCATCTGCTGGAGGTGGATGCGGAATCACAGTCAGCTTAGCTTTGCAGCTGTCCTCGCCATATTTATTGCGTGCCACAATACTGTATTCAGCATCATCCTCTTCAGTGACATTATTGATGATCAGTTGATAAAGACCCTTATCTGATTCAAAAGTATATTTCTTATCATCATCACCAGGTTTGATTTTCTGGCCTGATTTGAACCATGTTAAGCGAGGTTCTGGGTGAACTGTTATAGTTACTCCAAACCTAACATTTTCTCCAACATATGCAGTGCGGTTATACAACGGCAGAGTAAATTCTGGTGGACGCTCTAGTAACCTCATAGTATCAACCCGTCGTTTCACTTTCCGAACAGTTCTGCATCTGTAGTGCTCAGAAATTTCTCTCACACCTTTAACAAAAAGTTCTGCATAAGAGCTGTCTTCACCATAGTCATTTACTACCTTGCATCTGTAGGTACCATCATCAGATTTAGAAACATCTTTGACATACATGGTTGCAACACCTTCATCATATTTGATTTCATATTTCTCATTGCTTTCTAATTGTCTCATACCAAAATACCATGTGACTTGTGTGGACTGATCATAGTTTTCAATCCTGCATACATATTTGGCATGCCCTCCTTCTTCTGCAACAGTATGCTTAATCTGGCCAGCAATTGGACCAATGTCTATTGGTGCAACTTTAACTTTAGCCACCGTCACGCCTTTCTGAGACCTAATCGCTCCACCACAGGAGATGCGGGCTACTGACACAACTGTGTTCCACTCCTTCTTTACTAGAGTTTGGTAGTAACGCCTGTGCCTCAAGGTCTTGATGACTTTAGTGCTGGTCTTTTCTGTCTGCTGTTTTAGCCACACGTGGTCAAGTGCTTCAGCAGCTGTCATCCGAGCTTTTCTTTCCTTTACTAGCAGGCGATCAATGAAGTCCATGGCCTCAATGCTCACATCTTTGAATGCTTCATCATCAAAGTTGTATTCAGCATTTAGAATATTTTCAATAACTTGTTGGTTTGTTTCAGCAATGAAAGGATTAATACCACTGAGAAGTATATATGCTAGAGCACCAACTGACCACATGTCAGTAGCTGTGCTGACCAAATCATGGTGGTGAACTTCAGGTGCATAATATTCAGGAGAAGTGAACTGGAGTCTAAAGCTGTCTCCAGGCTTCAATTGTCTGGCTTGACCAAATTCCACAATTTTAATGATAGAGCTTCTTCTTGTGAGGTAAATAATATTGTCTGGTTTAATATCGAAATGTCCAATGCTGTGGCGATGTAAAAATTCCAGTGCATCACAGACCTGGCGTATGTAACTTACTATTTCTCTTTCATTCAGTTCAAATGAAGCTGTGCTGATCCTTTCAAAGATGTCAACTCCAGAAATGAATTCAAAGATCATGACCAATTCTTCTAGGCTCTCGAATGACTCATGTAGGTACAGGATATTTTGGTGCCTAGCAATGTTTAGAATGGAAATTTCTTTCTTTACTAAGACTTGGTCAGCACCCTTTACTTTGACGAACTTGGCCAAGTAAGTCTTTTTTGAAACTGCCTCAACACAGCGGTGTGCAATGCCAAACTGCCCACGTCCCAGCTCTTCTGCAATCATGTATTTGTCATACAGTTCCTTAGTAGAATAGTGAGCTGCTTTAGCTGTGGTGACTTCTCTGGTCTCATCAACTTCCTCATCATAGTTCATTACTCTGCTCTTATCTTCCTTTGTTATAATTGGATCAGTGGGTTCAGAAGGCTGGCTTTGGCCAAATTTGTTTTCTGCAATTACACGGAACTGGTAGGTGGTCTTGCCAAATAGATTCACCACTGTGTATCGTGTATCGCGAGCTTGTCCAACACGAATCCATCGCTCTGCTGTTGTAGCACGTTTCTCAATAATGTAGTTTATGATTCTGCTTCCACCATCAGTAGCTGGTTCATTCCAGGTTAAGTTGACTGAATCCCTTGAAATGTCAGTTACATTCAGACCTCTTGGTGGATCAGGCACATCAGCCACATCTAATTCAACTGTTTTTTGATCTATTCCAAATCTGTTTTTGGCACAAACAATGTAAAATCCTGCATCTTTCCTGTCAACACCATTTGGGAAAACAAGAGATGTGAATGATCGTGTAACAATGACTTGGTAGTGTCCATTGGTGTCGATGAGGTCTTGTCCCTTCTGCCATGTGATTACTGGAGGAGGCTTGCCACTGAATGGAATCTTGATGCTTACTACTTCCCCACGGAGGGCATGAACAGCTCCCATGCCCTCCAGGTTTTTGGGCAAATGAATCTTTGCAGGAACTGGAATAGAAAGAAAAAACAACACATGACCAAAAGCACACAGAGCACCAATAGTATAAACATTCAAAGCTTAAAAATAATTAGTCTTAGGACTCAAGACTCTTCATTCACCTTCAACATCCAAAGAGGCAGTGCAAGACACAGATCCTCCTTGGTTGGTAGCTCTAACTTGATAAACTGTGGCATCGTCATCTGTTACATTTGTGATGATGAGCTGGTAATATCCACCTTTGAATTCCTGTACCTTGATCTTTTCACCATCTGGCATGATTTCTTTGCCCTGTCTGTACCACTTGACAATTGGTTTAGGATGACCAGTGACCTTGCAGACAAATGTGGCATTAGCTTGAAATTTCACATTCAGATTCCTTAGCTCTTCCTTGAAATGTGGAGCTTTAATCGGTATATCCGATTTTGGAATGACTGGTTGCGATATCTCACTCCACTCACTTTCACCACCAAGATTTTCACATTTTACACGGAATTCATACTCAAGACCTTCAATAAGATCTTTCACAGAATAGACAGTTTCACGAATTTCATCTGTTGTTACTGAAATCCACTTGTTTTGTTTTTTCTCACGCTTCTCAAGATAATAGGTTCTAATCTTTGCTCCGCCATCACTTGCAGGTGGTTTCCATGAGACGACACAAGAATCCTTTGTGACAGCACTTGCTACTGGCTGACCAGGTTGTCCTGGTTTGTCTGTAAATAATAAAAGGGTTCAAAAATTGAACTGAGTGTGCCTTAGTTATTACAGGGGCATACAGAAACTGATATGTTGGTGTCCACTTACCAAATGGAGGCTTCATAACAACAACAGATGAAACCTCCAGTGCTTCACTAATGCCATATGTATTCTGAGCAGAAACACGGAAATAATAGCCTGCATTTTCAGTTAGGTTAACAATTCTACAGGTTGTACTTGAAATGCTTGATGATACAAGTTGCCATTCTGCTCCTTCCTTGGCTTCACGTTTCTCTATGATGTAATTGGTTATCATAGCACCTCCATCATCCTCTGGTGGTTTCCAGCTTATCACTACAGAATTCTTCAGTATAGACTCTATGACAATTGGCCCTGCTGGTTTATCTGGCTTATCTGTAAAAGAAGAAGTATGGTATTTTAAATTCTTCTGCCAGTAAATCTTTGAGAAAATATTCTACAAAAAAATACTGAAAATAAAATAAATTACCTTGTATTTCCACATTAAGCACAGTATCAACCGTTCCAAACGTGTTACTGAGTTGAACTTTGTACTTTCCAGCATGAGTTTTGTGTTGGACATTCTTAATAGCAAGATGAGTATAATGCTCTGTGTTCTCAATAGTAACTGTTTCTGATCCTCTCAAAGGTTTGTTGCCATGGAACCAAGTTATTGCTGGTACTGGCCGGCCAATATACACGACGTGAAGGCGGAGGGTGCCACCGGCACCTGCATAGTATTTCTCTTTCAATGGGAAGCCAGGATGAAACTGAGGAGGAGCCTGCAATAGTAGCTTGCCACTAGTTTCAGTTTCTCCAACATCATTGGTAGCCATACAAGTGTAGAGACCTTCATCCTCCTGTTCATCTGTCATTACTGTCAGTGTGTGATTGCGACCATCAGACGACATTTTGTATTTTCGGCTTTGCACCAGTTCTTTGCCAAACCGGTACCATTTGATATCAGGCAAAGGTCTCCCAACAATCTGGCATGTCAGTTGTGCAGCTTCACCCAGTTTAGTTGTAACATCCTGCATTTCTTTTTTAATGGCAGGTGCTTCTCCAGCTACAACAAAGAAAATTAAAAGATAATTAATATAACTATGAAATGTTCCTCTGACTACATTTCTGGAAAATTATTTTCATTTGTACTTGAAAGACTGTTCTTTAGGACAGTCATGTTGGCAAATGACAAGTAAAACAAACAGGCAGCATGTTAAGTGCAGCACTGTTGTTTATACAGCAAATAACAATAATATCACAGCAAATACGACAATATATTTTTGCTTACATGTTAATTTAGTTTTCACTGCCATAGCAGTCCTTCGCGGTCTGCTGAGGCCAGTCTCATTTTCTGCAAAAACACGGAATTCGTACTCTGTAGCCTCTAGTAAACCTCCTACTGTAAACTGCCTGTCCTTGATGCGTTCTTTATTGCATTTTTTCCAGGTGCTTTCTCCAGACTGGCGATATTCAACCCAGTATCCAAGGATCTCTTTGCCACCATCACTTTCAGGTCGTTCCCATTCTAAGGTAATGCTGTCCTTAGATATAGAAGTGATCTCAATTTCTCCAGGTTGGCTTGGTTTGTCTGAAAATCAAAACAGACACAATAAGAATAAATTCACTAAACGTTACTAAACTGCTCTTTAGAAGGTCTGTTAATGCAAATATTTTCTTACCAAATGGATCTTTGCATACAACTGGTTCAGAAGCAGGACTTGCTTCACTTTCACCAATATCATTTTGAGCAATGACTCGGAATTGATATTCAGCATCTGGAACAAGTCCTGTGACTGTGTACATTGTAGTGGTAATCTGTGTCTTATTATGCCGGACCCATTTTTCTGTAGATGTCTCTTTGCGTTCAATGAAGTAGCCAGTGACACGAGAACCACCATCATCTTTAGGTCTGGACCAGGACAAGTTGACAGAACTCTTTGTAACATCAAGCACTTCAGGTGGGTTGTTTGGAGGCTCTGGAGGATCTGTTAATAGTTGTAATAACAAAAAATAATGGAAATTATAGTGATGTAGCAATAAACCATTTGAATTACGATTGTACTTTTAGAACCATAAAACAGTAATTAAAAATTATTTTTAAAAACAAATCAAAAAGGGGACTTACTTAGAGGTGTCTTTGGTACTGCCGCTTCCTCAGATTTGAGAGACTTGCTAATACCAAAATGGTTTTCAGCAGAAACACGGAAGTGATATTCCACATTTTCTTTGAGCCCTTTCACCACTAGCGATGTCCCTTTCACTCTGGAGTCAACAGTGTACCAGGCAGTCTTGGGTACCTCTCGTCTCTCAACAATATAACCTAGGATATCTGCACCACCATCATCTGTAGGAGGTCTCCAGCTTACTCTGACAGAACGAGCTTGTATATCATCATATTCAAGTGGCCCTTCTGGTGGATTTGGAATGCCAATCACTCTGACTTTAATATAGACAGCTTTTTTGCCACACTTGTTTTCAAGTGCCAAATCATAGGTTCCTGAATCTTCTCTTTCTGCATCTTTGATCACAAGTTCTGTGTGAGTCTCAGAAGTTGCAATCATGGCCCTCTTGCTGATGTCGTGTCCTTCTTTTGTCCATTTGCATATTGGGATGGGCTTACCCTTAATGGGTATTGTAAGCCTGATAACTCCACCTTGTCTCACCATGAGACCTTCCTGGTATTTTTCATCAAGTTCGTAGTCAGGATATTCTGTAAACAAAATCAATGAAATTAGCATGTCATGCTAGGTCTGTTTTACAGTCTGTTTTACAATACCAGCTTTAGGCAAAAACTTTTTAGGGCAGTTTTTAGTGGACTCTAGGACTTGAAGTGTCTTACCAAGCATTTCTGTTATTTTGACTGTTCCTGGCACTTCAGCAGGTTCTCCTGGTCCACCAGCATTACAGGCTAGCACACGGAATCTGTACTCTGCACCCTGGGGCAGATGTGTCAAGGTGTATTCACGAATCTTCGTTGGTGTGGTATTACATTTGGTCCACTCAAATTGATCGACTTTCTGCATCTCAATTAAGTAGCCAGTAACTTTAGAACCACCTTCATCTTCTGGTGGACTCCAAGCCAGGGAGACAGATGTTCTCGTAGTATCAGTGACTCTTGGATTCTGAGGTTTACCTGGTGGAGCTAGAAGAGAAGATCAGATTGGGGAGGGCATCTCTTTTATGAATATTTAAAAGGTGTAAGAAATGCTAACTTGCAACATATGATCTGTATGAAATATACAGGATTTATACAGGAAAACTTGGAATTAAAGATTTTTAACTAATATTTTATTGTCTTTCTCCAGTCAGAATTTCATTTGTCAACACAAGATAAATTTCCAAATTGGAAAAGAAAGTAAATTTTACTAATACCATTCCCTTCTGCCATAATGTGCTTAATTTATTTAGGAAGTTACTTACCAATGGGATCTCTGGCGACAGCAGACTTGGAAGGACGGCTAGGTTTCCCAGTGCCTCTGGCATTGATTGCTGTGACTCGGTGTTCATATTCTAAACCTTCAACCAGCCCAGTGGAACGGTAACGAGTCATAGTGACCGGAACTTTATTTACACGGATCCATCTATCTGCTCTAACCTCTTTGCGTTCCACAATATAGCCAGTAATCTGTGAGTCACCATCATCTTCTGGAGGATACCAAGTTAATGTCATGCCATCTCGAGAGATATCAAACACTTCTGGAGTGCCAGGAGGACCAGGAATACCTGTTAAAAACATAATACAGAATTGGTGATAAAGTGTCACATGATCCTACACATTAGTAACATGCAAGATATTGTGAATAACAATGTAATATGAGTTCCCTATCAAACTTTTTTAATGAGCAGATATCAAAGTATTATACAAACTAAGCCACTGAAATACTACTGGTTTTGTAATGGAGTAAAGGAATTTTTAAGGCTAGTGGTAGACCTGAACAGAAAATCCAAGTTTACAATCCAGGTTCTGTGCAGTGCATCTGTAATACTTACATAGATTTATGGATGGCATATTTCTCTGGAAATATAACAAGACTACTGTGCATTACAATATATCATTTTATTTGGTGAAAGAAAGTAGTAACATCTAGAAAAAAATTATTTATATGTGGATATATAAGTCCATTTAAATGCACATATTTATCTTAAGAGACAGAGAATAAGCAAAAATTCAGACTTACGGATTCTGCTCTTGCATTCTATAATTTCAGACTGCAGGTAAGATCCAATGCCAAAGCGGTTTGTAGCAGCCACACGGAACACATATTCTGAACCTTCAACAAGTCTGGTGAACTTAAACGTTGTCCTGGTTACTGACTCTGAAACTGGCAGCCACCCAGGACGGTGAGCATCACGCTGTTCTACCACGTAGCCACTAAGAGTAGCTCCACCATCCAGTTCAGGTGGCTCCCAGGAGATGGTTACATAATTGGAATCAACTTCATCAATTCGGATAGGTCCAATAGGTGGTCCAGGTTTGTCTAGGAAAAAAAAAAAAAAAAGAAAAAGATAAAAGGAATCATATTGATAATGGAACAGTGTTCAGATGGAGAAAGTTCATGGACAAATGTTTTCATAAATCCTTACCAAGGATTATGACCTTTAATGTATCGGTAACTGTTCCAGTTGTGTTCTTCAGTTCAAGTGTATACTCTCCAGTGTCATGTATGGTGGTCTCACGCACAGTTAATTTAGCCATTTTGGCTACAGTCTCTATTTTGATGCGTTCTGATTCTTTCAGTTTAGAACCAGCAAAGAACCAAGATGCAGTAGGAGGTGGTCGTCCTTCAATTGGGATAGCTAACTCAATGGGCTTGCCAGCAGGTACATGAATTGTCTTCTGAGGTATTCCAGCAAAGTCAATTGTTGGTAGAACTAGGAAAAAGCCAATAATTGGTACTTTAATATCCATTTCATAAATACCATGGTCATTTAGTGTAAGCTTCACTCTTTTATTACCAGTAAATACCTACCTTTTTGGTCTTGTACTGTCACTGCTGTGACAATCTCTCGTGGTTCTGACACACCCTTCTGATTCTGTGCTCTGACCCTGAACAAGTATTGTTCACCTTCATTAAGAGAGATAACTGTGTGCTCGTAGACGTTAGGCTTCAGTGTCACTACCTTCAACCATCTTTCTGTTCCAGCTTTGCTGGCCTCAATAACATAGCCAGTCAATCTGCTTCCACCATCATGAGGTGGTTTCTCCCATGCAAGTGTAACAGTTGATTTAGTCGTGTCAACCACTTCAAGCTTTTGTGGTACCATGGGGACATCAGATACTAGTACTGCATCAGATGTTTCACAGGCTTCACCAATGCCGTAAATATTTTCTGGCAGTACTCTGAAATAATACAAAGCTCCTTCTAGAAGTCCAGTAACTCTATAAAATGTCTTGCTGCATTTGGTAGTGACAGTCTTGTAGGCTCTCATTGAAGCTTCACGTTTCTCAATAATATAGTTGTTGACTGGGGCTCCACCATCAATGGCTGGAATATCCCAAGTAAGAGTCACAGAATCTTTTGATGCTTCCTTAATTCTAACTGCAGCTGGTGGACCAGGTGTATCTAAAATAACCAAACAAAAATAGAAATAGTTTTGATTTTTTTTTTTTTTTTTTACATTTTGTCCTTTCCTTTTACAGTGAATGACTGATTCTGCATTTTAAAAAAACAAACCACCAAATCAAAATACTAACGTTTGATTTCTGAAGTAGCACAGTTTTTATGGATGTTCCATTGGATCACATTGTTTCCCTGACAGCCCAACCCTTCACATGTTATTTAAGCTTCAAGCTTCCTTTGGAAATTAGTGACTTTTGTATTCCTGAACAATGTGGACTATGATGTAATGCCCACATACAATTTTAGCAGTACTTACCATAAACTCTTACAGAAACAGTTGCAGATTTTTTTCCTGATTGATTTTCAGCCTCAATGATGTATTTTCCAGCATCATACCGATTAACTTTATCCACAATAAGCACAGAGTAGCTGTCTGTAGTATCAATAATCGCTCGACTTACAAGGTCAACACCCTGCTTGCTCCATGTGATTACAGGAGGAGGTCTGCCAGAGACAGACACCATTAGGCGCAGGGAACCGCCAGCTCTGACTGTAACTGTCTTCTTCAGATCATCAGCGAGCTCAAGCTCAGGTATTTCTAATGAAGTGTGTAAGAAACATGGAGTTAATTAATCTTTTAGTAGTTCTAAAAGAAAATATAATTATTCCTTAAAATATACATTGTCTTCAACTTACCTATTCTTTCCACAGGTTCTATTTCTGCTGATGAATCACTAAATTCACTCATACCATTCACATTTGTAGCAGCAACTCTGAATTGGTATTTCTGGCTTGTTTTAAGACCAGTCACAGTGAACTCAGTATTCCTCAAAGTGGCAGTTGTATGTGGTCGATACCACTGGTCAGTACCTTCTTCTTTCATTTCAAGAACATAGCCTAAGATGTCAGCACCACCATCATATGTGGGTTTTGCCCATGCTAAACTTATGCTGTGCTTAGTAGTATCCACAACTCTTGGAGCTGAAGGTGATGCAGGAGTATCTTTGAGAAAGAAGAAAATGCATTTCACATTGGTGCAGAAAACCTTTTACAGTTTAAAACTATTTCTAATCAGCTAGTGCCAGGAAATACACTTAAAATGAACTATAACTTAACTTTATTCTAATACTAGCTAGTTTGGGGAGAAAATATATGTATCTTATTAAGACTCTATCTGGGGATTTATGCTCCATTATTAAAAGTAAATATTTTTTAAATGTGGTAACTTACATGATGGTTCTTTACATAACATATATTGTGAAGCGTCACTAGGCTCACTGTTCCCAGCAGCATTGACTGCAGTGACACGGAACTGGTACTGGCTGCCTTCCATGAGACCAGTGACTTTCAGTCTGGTGTCATAAATAGTGTAATCTCTGTTTACTCGTGTCCAGCGTAGACTTTTCCTTTCACGCTTATCCACAAGATAGTCCTTAATCTCACTGCCACCATCTGATTCTGGTTTTGTCCACTGAATAATGATATGTTCCTTGCCAACACTCACTTCTTCAGGAGCACCGGGTGGTGTAGGGATAGCTGTTTTGTTTATTTTTTTTTTTTAAGGTAAAAAAAAATTAAATAAATTATTATTCAGCAAGTTTTTTATCTCTGGGAAATATTCCACAAATTCTGATGCAGAATGGAAAGTAGTAATACTCACTGAAAGCATTCCTGGCAATCACAGGTTCTGATTCAAGTGGGACACCTGGTCCATATTGGTTGACAGCTCTCACACGGAAGATGTATTCATTATTTTTAATGAGTTTTGTTACTACACATGATAAAGTCTGGCATTCAGCCTCAACAATGACCCAGTGAAGTCTGCTGGTTTCACGCCTTTCTACAATATAGTGAGTGATTTGTGCACCTCCATCTTCCTCAGGAATATTCCATGCCAGAGTACATTTCTCTTCTGTTACTCTGCTAATGGTGATTTTGCCTGCACATGAGCCTGGTGAATCTGAATAGAGGTGAAAATAAGTATTGTTATTAGCAGCTAAGGCAAAGTGTCTTACTCATTTAGAAGTATCTGTGTGGTTTTTGTATACCAAGTACGAATATTAATCATAGGCTACATACCAAGGACTTTGACAAGAACAGAAATTTGTTTCATCCCACTGGCATTTTTAACAGTTAGAGTGTATTTTCCACTGTCACTTCTGTCACAGAACTTGATAATTGCAATGGCTCGTTTGCTGGTGTATTGCAGAGATATCTTTTCACATAGATCCAATTCTCTGTCACCTTTGGACCAGAAGACTTTTGGTTCTGGTTTCCCACCAATGGCTGCATCAAGAACAAGATCCGATCCAGCCCTAATGGTCACTACTTCTCCCTGGAGTCTTGTATCAAGTTCAGCCTTTGGTGGTGCTGTCATAAGGAAAAAGACATTAAAAACATTACATAACAGCAGCAAAATTAGAACATTGTGTTTTGAATAATTCCAACTGAGTATTTCTTACAGTATTCATCTTTGCATATGACAGCACCAGTCGATTCAGATCCTTTGCTAATCACACCAGCAGCATTCTTTGCTAGTACACGGAATTCATATGCTTCATCTTCACTAAGAGCTGTCACAGTAAAGAAGTTTTCTGAGACAATGGTGTAGTTGCATTTCAGCCACCGCCCATCACCAGATTGGCTATATGGTTTGCGTTCTATAATATATCCAATAATTTTGCTTCCACCATCATAAAGGGGTGCTGACCAGCTCAGTGACACTGTAGATCTGGTGACATCTGTTACTTCTGGTCTTCCTGGTGGATCTGGAGGAATAGAACAGAAAAATGAGCAACAGTTTTATTTTAGCTTTAATAACAACATAACTTCAAAAGTAATACTTACCAACTGGATTTTGAGCCACTACAGGTCTGGAAGCTTCGCTAGCTTTGCTAACACCTGCAGCATTTAGAGCATAGATTCTGAATTGGTATTCTAGGCCTTCCACCAATCCCGTGACTTTGTAGTTGCAATCACAGCAGGGTGCTTTGTTTTCCTTCACCCAAAGGATGGTGTTGCGCTCCTTCTTTTCAACCCAGTATCCAATAACTTTGCTGCCACCATCATGATAGGGTTCCTCCCAGCGAATGGCTATGGCAGCTGCAGATACAGAATAGACTTCTGGCCTTGAAGGTGGACTTGGTGGGACTAAAACCAAAAAAAGACAGGGAGAAAAATGCTAGTTATTACGAATACTTGAGTCAGAGGAAAATAACAATATTTAAAAGTGTTTCACTTACCGAATGGATGTTCCGCAACTACTGGTTTTGATTCAACGGGTTTGCTGACACCAAATCTGTTTTCTGAGCTTACTCGGAAACTGTACTCCTGGTATTTTGTGAGATGACTGACTTTGATATGTGTACGTTTCACACTGGAATTCACCAGCTGCCATGCTGTTGTGCCAGATTCACGTTTCTCTACAATGTAGTTGGTAATGTCACTGCCACCATTATCTTCAGGTTCTTTCCAGGTCAACACACAGGATTCAGAGGAGACAGATGATATTTCTATTGGGCCAGTGACAGGACCTGGCCTTCCTATGACTACCACCGTGACAGTAAATGTTTTCACACCAGCAGTGTTTTCAAGTGTGAGGTAGTATTTACCAGAGTCACCTCTCATACTGTCCTTTACAGTCAATGTGGTTCTGTCTTTTGTTGTCTTGATGGCCACTCTATCGGTTTCCTTCAGTCTCATCTCCTCAAGTTTCCATGTCACTTTTGGTACTGGACGCCCACTGATTGGTATATCAATAGTAAAGGTGCTTCCAGCCTTGCATGTTATGAGCTGTCTGCTTATTCCACTGAGATCTGCTGTTGGTTCAATCTGTGGCTCCTTAATAATAACAGAAGAGAAAGCTTCTCTTGGCTCACTGTAGCCAGCGTCATTCTTTGCCTTGACCCTGAATTCATATTCAGTGTTCTCCACAAGGCCTTCAACAGTGAAAGTAAGTTGTTTGGTTTGCCCAGCTTCAATCCAGGAGTCAGACCCTTTTTGTTTCATTTCAAGAAGGTATCCAGTAACACGGCTACCACCATCATGATCAGGCTTAAGCCAAGCTAAAACTACAGAAGATTTGGTTGTATCAACAATATCTAGTCTCTTAGGTGGGGCAGGTTCTTCTGTGGCTACTACTGGTTCTGTTAATTCACAAGGTTCACCTACACCATATTCATTTTCTGCTGATACTCGGTAATAATATGGCATACCTTCCGCCAGGTCAGTGACCTTAAAGATTTGTCGAGTGCATTTTGAATTTACCACTTGCCAGCTGCGACGGCTTGCTTCCCGTTTTTCCACAATGTAGTGATGGATACGTGAACCTCCATCCAGAACAGGAGCATCCCACATCAAAGTAATAGATCCTCGAGTCACATCTTTAAATGTAATAGGACCTGGTGGACCAGGTGTGTCTAAAACCTTGACAGTAAACGTGACAGACTTGCTTCCACTGTTGTTTTCCACAGTAAAGACATACTTGCCAGCATCATTTCTATTGCATTCCTCCACAGTCAATGTGCTGAATGAATTTGTAGTTTGAATGTCAGCACGCAAGCTAAGATTAGCATCTGCTTTGGACCACACAGCAGTAGGAACAGGTCTTCCAGAGAAGGCAATAAATAGACGAATGCTTGCACCTGCTCTTACAATATGAGTCTGCTTGAAGTTTGCATCAATATCAATTTCAGGTGCAGAAAGTCTGTCCACAGTTTGGACTGCAGCAGGAACTTCACAACTTTCTCCCTTGCCAGCACCATTGACAGCACTAACTCTGAATTTATAGTGTTCTCCTGCCTCCAAATCAACAACGGTATATTTAGTTGCAAGAACAGTTTCTGCATTGACTTTCTGCCATGATTCAAGATCAGCTTTACACATCTCAATGATGTACCCAATTATTTCCATGCCTCCATCAAAAACTGGCTTGGTCCACTCTAAGCTTACACTAGTCTTCGATGTATCTGTCACCTTCACAACATTAGGAGCACTTGGTGGGCTGACTGGTTCTCTACATTTAATCAGCTTCGAAACGTCACTTGGTGGTCCAACTCCTGCAGCGTTTTCAGCCATCACATGGAATTCATACTCATTGCCTTCAACGAGGCCAGTTACTCTGTGTCTGTTCTCAGTAATGGGCCTCTTACTGGTTACTTTAACCCAGCGCATGCTCTTCTTTTCTCGCCTTTCTAGAATATACTCATTTATCTCGCTTCCACCATCTGAACTGGGTCTTGCCCATGTGAGTGTGATACTGTCTCCTGTTACATTTGTAGGTTCTGGAGTTCCTGGTGCATCAGGGAGAGCTAAAAGAAGAAAAACATCATTAAGAAAACAAGATGATACATTCACAGTTATTTCTCCAGAATGAGGTGGAAACTTACTGTAAGGTATTTGTGCCGTAACTGGATCAGACTCCAGTGGTCTGCCAGCTCCAAATTTGTTCACTGCAGAGACACGGAACTGGTACTCGTTGCCCTTAATTAATTTAAGTGCAGTGTAGCTGCAGGCTTCACATTTATCTTCAACCAATGCCCAAGCAATCCTGCTGGTTTCGCGTTTTTCAATTATGTAGTGGGAAATTGAAGCACAACCATCATTGGCCGGAGGCTCCCACCATAAAGTGACTTTTTCTCCAGTAATGTTTGTGAATCGTATTGGTCCACCAACTTTTCCTGGTGTGTCTGCAATTTTAAAGGTTCAGGATTATAATTTGCTGTCACTTAGGAAAAAAATACTATTTTAAAAGAGCATGCTGAAAGTGTTTGGTGCAGTACCTTGTACCCTGAAGGTAATATCTTCTCGTTTAGTGCCTGATGCATTTTTGGCTTCTACTGTGTACACTCCACGATGATCCCGGGTAGCATCTCTAATGAAGATTGTACTATATCCAATATCTGTAGTTATTTCTATGTTCGTTATCTTCTCAATCTCCTTACCATCCTTAAACCATGTCACTTTTGGTACTGGACGTCCTTTGATTAGAGCTTTAAGTCTAATGCTCTCTCCAGCTTTAACGGTGAGGCCTTCAAAGTGCTCAGAGCCAAATTCAATCGTTGGAGCAACTGAAAGAGTGAAGTATAATTAAATTTCCATGTAGTTCTGTACTTTTTCCTGATACTCTTTTTAATGTACTAATTATAAAAGGTGGTTATATATAGAATTATTTAACTTTGAAAATGGCATTTTCTAAAAGGCTGTTGTTATATGAACTATAAGCTTATTTTTCCTGCAATCATAATAACGATAGGTGAAAGACACTATTAATATATGGTGTTACACTACCTGAAGCACATTTTCATTTCTGAATTATTCAGTCCATTAGAATATTGCAGTTTATAATTTCTTTGTTGTTTAGCCAACACAAATGTAGAGTGCCGTGTCTTTCAGCAACTGATTACATGTCTGTGAGATTTGTGTCTTTAATTCAGACACTCCCAACTTTGACTACAAACAGAACTCTTCTGAGTTGACTGAAAGAACCTCAGTCACACCCTTGGCCTCTTATTTCCAACCAGTATAGCCAGAAGCTCTAGCTGGCATCAGTAACCAAATACAAGCACATTAAGAAATAGTTCTTACTGTTTTCATCTCTGGTCATGATATAGCCTGAAGATTGTGAAGGTGGGCTGATTGTACCAACAGCATTTCTTGCAAGCACTCTGAATTCATATCGATCGCCTGCACTGAGTCCTGTAACTGTATATTGGCATTCACTGACATCAGTGAAGTTACACCTCAGCCAACGATCCGCAGCTCCTTGCCGTTTCTCAATGCTGTAGGCCACAATCTTGCTGCCTCCATCACGCATTGGGGGGGTCCACTTAAGAGTGACTGTTTCCCTGGTGACATCTATGTAATCAGGAGTACCAGGGGGATCTGAAAAGAAAATAATTAAAATTTATTTTTTATTACTGCTCACCACAGTCTACAAGACTAGAATTTTCTTTGATGTGTGATCATTCACTCACCCACTGGAGAGACTGCCAAAGTATATTTGCTTGGCTCGCTAGCTCGGCTTAGACCTGCAGCGTTTTCAGCGTATACTTGGAACTGATAATCCAGGCCCTCAATCAGCCCGGTAATTCTGTATTCTCTGGTAGATATTAATGCAACATTAACCTTCTGCCACAAAATACTGTTCCTTTCCTTCTTTTCAACATGGTATCCAATAATCTCTGAACCACCATCATATACAGGAGCATCCCAAGATATGGTCATTCCATCAGCAGTTATGTTGTATACAACAGGCTTGCCTGGGGAACCTGGTGGTCTGAACTGATGCTTTGCCACAACATCTGCTGAGACAAGGGGTGGGCTCACTCCGTATCTGTTTTCTGCACGAACTCGAAACTGATATTCAGTGTCTTTAACAAGGTTTGGTACTTTGAAAGTTGTTCTTGCAGCACTGGAACACACCAGCTTCCAGTTCATTTGTGAAGTTTCTCTCTTCTCAATACTGTACCCAGTAATTTCTCCTCCCCCATCATCTTCAGGAGGTTCCCATGACAAAACTACGCTATCTGCTTTGATTTCATCTAGTCTTAGAGGTGCTTTTGGTTTAGATGGAGGGCCAAGAGTGATGACAGTGATTGCGAATGACTGTCTGCAGACTACATTATCAAGAATTAAAGTATATTTGCCACCATGCTCCTTTTTCACATTCTTGATGCTTAAGCTTATTTTGTTTTCAGTTTTCTTGAAACGAAGGTGTTCCGTTTCTTTAAGAGGGAGGTTGTCCTTGAGCCAGCTCATTGATGGCTTAGGTTTACCTTTATAGGGCAATTCAATGTGCAGGTTATGTCCAATTCTCACTGCAATTTGACCTCCAGGAATATCAGAGAGGTCAGCTTCAGGTGTTATTATATGTTCTTTCACTGTAATAGGTCCAATAGTAACACCATCACTCATGCCTTTTTCATTTTTAGCAAAAACTCTGAATTCCATGACAGAAAGCTCTTTAAGTTTGTCAACTTCATATTCACAGCTCTTGCTTGTGCCTGCATATGTCCATTCTTTTTCTTCCTGGAGTTTCTTCTCAACAACATAGTCTGACACAATGCTGCCACCATCATAGTCAGGTTTGCTCCACTGCAATTTAACAGAAGCTTTTGTAGAATCTTTCATGGCGAGGTCTTTTACAGGTCCAGGTACGTCCGCAGCTTTCACTGGTTCAGGTGTCTCACAAGGTTCACCCAATCCATTTTCATTTTCAGCAAGAACACGGAAGAAGAAAGCAGTCTTCTCTGACAGGTTAGTTAGCTTGAAGGTAGTATGAGAGCACTTTGTTGTTACAGTTGACCAGGCCCTCTTTGTAGCATCTCTTTTTTCAACAACATAATTTGTTATTTCAGAACCACCATTAATGAGAGGTGGCTCCCATACGAGTGTAACTGTGCCACGAGAAACATGCTTAAGCTGCAGCTTCTGGCAGGCAGATGGTGTGTCAAGTACTTTTACATTAACAAATGATGATTTTGCTTCTCCAACTCCATTTTCAATTGTAAGAACATATTTTCCTGTATCATTTCGGGTAACTTGAGGAATAGTAAGTAGTGTAGATGATTCTGTGTTCTGAATGATGTATCTTTCATCAGTTCCAAGATTCTTGTCACCCTTTCTCCATGTGACTGTTGGAGGAGGTCTTCCTTTGAATGGAATCATTATTTGCACATCTTCACCTGCTTTAGCAACAATAGAGGTCCGGAGAGCAACATCCAGATCAATCTCTGCAGCCACTGTGGAAACAAGTTAAAATCAGTAGTGCGTACTTGTAACACAAAGTAATAAACATTCTGAAAGCAAAGCAAAACACAGAAAAATGATAAATCACTGAAAAGTACAATACCAAGAATATCTTTAGCTTGAACAGGTTCCATCATTTCAATAGGTTCTCCTTGTCCAGCACAATTCACAGCAGACACGCGGAAATAATAATTAACACTCGGCTGAAGGTGGGATACAACATACTCAGTTGTTCTCACTTCTCCCTTAGTACTGACTACAGTCCACTCTTGCTCTTCACCTTCCTTTTTCTCTACCACATAGCTGGTAATTGGACTTCCTCCATCATAAGCAGGCTTAATCCAGCCAAGGGTGACAGATGTCTTGGTTGTATCCACAACCTTCAGCTTTGTTGGTGAGCCTGGCTTATCTGTAAATCATAGTTTATGAGAAAAAAAATCAGAAACTATAGTTGCAAGTAATCATAAAGAGCAATAAAGTCTGCCCTCAGTTAAATCGGTGCAATTTTATTCTAATTTCTCATTCTCCATTGATTTCCAATCAATTAGAAATACCACATGCTGTATCTTACCAACAGGATCTGCAGCTTTGTAGTAGTCAGAAGGTTCAGAGAATGGACCTTGTCCAGCTGCGTTGACAGCACAAACTCGGAAATGATATTCACTGTTTTCAGTCAGACCTGTTATTTTCTGTCTGGTGTCCCGAATGGTTTCTTTAGTAACCTTGAACCAACTTAGACTCTTCTTGTCACGCTTCTCAAGAAAATATCCTGATATTTCACTGCCTCCATCAACAGTGGGCCTATTCCAGACAACGGTCATAGAATTCTTGGTTATCATTGTGACTTCTGGTACACTAGGTGGTCCAGGTGTAACTGAGTGAAAAAGAAATATGTCCACAGATCAGTAATATTACAAGTAATACACAAGACAATTCAATTGTATAGGGCATTTTAGATGTTGCTTACCAAATGAATTTTTGGCTATAATGGGTTCAGACTCAAGTGAATCTCCAACTCCAAACTTGTTCACACCACGGACACGGAATACATATTCATTTCCTTTGATGAGTTTTGTTGTAGTTATGATACAACCCTCTAGTTTTTCAGAAATTAAAGACCATACAACCCGACTTGTCTCCCGCTTTTCAACAACATAGTGTGTTACAGGTGCACCACCATCATCTGCTGGTGGATCCCACATTAGTGTAATCTTCTCAGCAGTGACTGTCTTAAACTGTATAGGTCCACCTGGGGGTCCTGGCTTGTCTATAGAAGACAGAAGAAAGAAGATGTTAAGTATTTATTACTGAGTCATTGTTTAATAGTCTAATTCACTTGTATCTCAGGACATACCAAGTATCTGTACTCTAATATGGGCTGATGCTGAACCCATGGCATTCTTCAATTTTAATTCATAGGTGCCACTGTTGAGTCGAGTTGCATCCTTGATGAGTAGAGAAGCAAATTCTGTTGTGTTTTCAATAGACACTAGTGCACTGGATTGTACCTCGTTTCCATTTTTGAACCATTCAATTGTGGGTACAGGCTTGCCTGAAATGCCTAGTTTTAGCTTAACTGAAGTTCCTGCTTTATATTTCACCACTTCTGTATATTCTGGCGGCACGTCAATTTCAGGTGCACCTTAAGATGAAAATAAAAAGTTAAAAATGTACTTCCTTTAGACTTGCATTTAGTAAAAACAAACAAAAAAAATAGTACTTTCTTTAAATTGATAGTTACAGGCATTTTATACAGATCACATTAAAGATAGCATGTGTAACTGAAATCATAAACCTAGAACAAGTTAGAATTTTCCCTTCCAAGAAAAGGCAACAACATGTATAAATATTACCCCTTTGACCATGGACAGGCTTCTGTTACTCAAAGAATTAAGATACCATAAATCTTTAGTAATACAGAAACAGGCAAAGATGTTAATTACAATCGTGCCCAAATAGATCACAGTCCAGCTTATTGAATTAATCACTGTAAACTATCTTTCCATATTTAAAAGACTATGGTTCTACAAAACACAATTGCCTTTAAGCTTCCTAGTACTGCAAAATGGTACCATTGTATAACTGCAAAACTTACCATATGTATCAACACATGTGATAGGACCCACAATGTCTGAAGGATTACTGATGGAACCAACGGCATTCTTAGCAAAGACCCGGAATTCATATCGTGAATTCTGTGTCAGACCTGATACTGTGAACTGCGTCTCAATAACATTGGTGAAGCTAGCTTTTGTCCATCTGCCATCTGGAAGATCACGTTTTTCTACAATGTACCCAGTGATCTTGCTACCACCATCATATGCTGGCTTCTGCCATGACAGAGTGATAGCAGTCTTGGAAATATCTGAGACACGAACTTTCCGTGGTGGTTCTGCAGTAGGAAACATAAGAGTATTGCTAATGAATAAAGGGCTTTTTTTGATATTAGCTTATTGTACAGGATAGAATATCACAAGGGGGAAAACCCCCAAAACTACTACTTAAATGATTGGCCATCTTTATTTTCTAGGGAATACATACCACAAGCATCAATTGCAAGGACTGGATCAGAAGGATGACTTGCTTTTCCAATGCCAGCTGCATTTTCTGCATAAACTCTAAATTCATAGATAAGGCCAGCGCTGATGGTGGTGACTTTGAAGTGAGTTGTGCGAATGAGTGTCTTGTTAGCCTTCTGCCACAATATACTATTCCTGTCTTTAATTTCCAGGTGGTATCCAATGACTGCACTGCCACCATTACTGACTGGTTCATGCCATCCAACAGTAATACTCTCTCGGGTGACATTTGTGACCCATGGTGTGGAAGGAGGGCCAGGAGTAGCTGATGATATCAAAAGAAATTATTAATTGTTAACAAAATCATATTTTCAACATCAGCATTGAAACATGGATGTACAGAGTGAGAAGCATATTACTCACTGTAAGGAAGCTTGACAACCACACATTGTGAGTCTATGTGATCGCTGATGCCAAAGCGGTTCTCAGCTTTGATGCGGAATTGGTATTCTTCTCCTGTTGTGAGCTTCATAACTTTGATAACAGTTCTAGCAACAATTGCAGACACTTCAGACCAAGCAGCAGTACTCGTTTCTCTTTTCAGTACAATATAGTTGGTAACTTGACTTCCACCATCATAAGCTGGAGGCTGCCACCTGAGTGTTACACTCTCCTCAGTGACATCACTAAGTTCAACAGGACCAACAGGAGGACCTGGTCTATCCAGCACAATAATATTGACAAACGATTTTGTGGTGCCACTTGAGTTGGCAGCAGTAATGTCGTATCTGCCAACATCAGCAGCCACACTTTCCTTAAGGTTAATGATAAAACTTTCTGCAGTGATTTCTGTGTTAAATCTCATGGTAGATTTTAGTGGAACACCATCTCTAGACAATGTCACCTTTGGCACTGGTTTACCAGAAATTGGAATTTCAACTTTCAAGTTTGATCCTGCTCGAACATATACAGTGTTATGAGGGAAGCTCTTCATGTCAACCTCAGGAGATTCTGAAAAAGAAAACATTTTCAAACCATTAAAAATGTTTCCCCTTTTATGTATGAATCTGATTTAATGTGTATCAACTTTTCTCTCATTTTAGGAAGCATACCTAGTTGTTCTTTAACTGTAACGGGGAGCAGCAGTTCCTTAGGATCACTTAAGCCAGCTTGGTTTTCTGCAGACACTCTGAAGAAATAGTCAACATTCTCCTTAAGACCATGGACAACATGATGAGTTGTTTTTACAACTGCACACTTAACCCATTTTTGCTGCCCTTTCTCAAGAGCTTCAATGAGGTAGCTCACAATTCTGCTTCCACCATCATGTTCTGGTTTTAGCCATGAAAGAGAAACACTGTCCTTTGTGACATTTGTTACACCAAGTTTTTCTGGTGGGCTGGGTTTTTCTGAGAAAAAAAAGTGCAACAGGTTAAGCAACATAGCAAGCACTTTTTATATTAGCAGCTACACAGGAATACTATCTGAATTGACACAATATGTCTTTAAATGAATTTGTATATTAGAAACTTTTAAAGTAAAATGCAAGCAAAATTTTTTATATTACTTTGAAGTAAACATTTAAAAACATATATCGTTTTAAGTATTAATATATTTTCTTCTTAGTGAAACATACCTGTTATTTTTGTTCCCTCCTTGGTCTCAGAAGGCACTCCAACACCATACTCATTTTCTCCAGAAACCCGGAAGTAGTAAATGGCACCTTCTTGCAAGCCAGTCACTTTGTAGGACAGACGATGACAGTTGTTTGTCACAGTGACCCATGCTTTTTTGCTAGCTTCTCGTTTTTCAATAACATAGTTCTTTACAGGAGCTCCACCATCATTTTCAGGAACATCCCAGGATAACACAGCAGATTCTTTAGTTATGTCTTTCGCTGCAATATTAGATGGTGGGCCAGGACTATCAAGAACTTTGACAACTAAAGTCAAGGTAGTAGTGTTCAGGATGTTTTGCAATGTTAATGTATATTTCCCAGAATCATTTCTTGTTGCTTTTTCAATTGTAAGAGATGTGCAAGTACTTGAAGTATCAATGCTTGCTCGGGTACGAAGATCAGTGTCTGCTTTGTTCCACATTACATTTGGGACTGGTTTGCCTCTGAAAGGAACAGTCATTGTGAATGATTCACCAGACTTTACAATTAAAGTCTTCCGCATTTCACTGTCAATATCAAAGGCAGGTTCTTCTTCTCTTTCTTTTGCCACCTGTGG
The DNA here is from genome assembly GCF_036169615.1 of Heliangelus exortis. NCBI lineage: Eukaryota > Metazoa > Chordata > Aves > Apodiformes > Trochilidae > Heliangelus > Heliangelus exortis. The sequence continues at coordinate 24,166,925 of NC_092427.1, read as the reverse complement.
TTCTGAGACATCACTTGGTTCACTGACACCCATTTTGTTAATGGATCTAACTCTAAAGATGTACTCAGAACCTGATACTAGTCCAGTTACAGTGTATTCTGTGCCTCTTAAGTTTTGAATTGCAGTTGTCCAGTCAGTTTCATCAGTTTTCTTATACTCCACTGTGTATCCTGTCACTGGAGCACCTCCATCAAACAGTGGCTTTGTCCACCCTATAGTGATATTTGACCTTGCAGAATCCATAATCTTAGGTTTAGATGGAGGAGATGGCAAGAAAATTGGATCTTCTGCTCGAATCAATGGTGTGGTTTCACTTGGAAGACTGAGACCAGCAGCATTTTCTGCGTAAACACGGAATTCATATTCACAGCCTTCACGCAGACCAGATGATTTCACTCTTAAATCATAAACTGGCTTTTTGTTTACACGAATCCATCTTAGGCTGGTTTTCTCACGCCTTTCAATCACATAGCCAGAGATCTCACTGCCTCCATCAGACTCAGGTCTTGCCCAGCACAAAGTTATTGAATCTTTGCTCACATTGGTGATCTCTAAAGATGTAGGTGGAGTTGGTACTGTAAATGGGTCTAGGGCTTTGACAGCCACACTTTCTAGAGGCTCACCAACACCATATTTGTTAACTCCCATCACTCTGAAAATATATTCATTACCCTTCAGTAGTTTTGTCACTTTACAGGAGGTTGTTTTAAGCTCTCCTTCACATAGTGTCCATGCAATCCTGCTGGTCTCACGTTTTTCTACAATGTAATAATCAATATCTGCACCACCATTTTCTTGAGGAGGTCCCCATGATAAATGGCATTTTTCAGCAGTTAGACCATTTATTTCTAATGGGCCTGCAGGTGGGCCAGGTCTATCAAGTACTTTGCAATTAATTGTGAAAGACTTCGTTCCTGCAACATTTTGTAATGTTAGTACATACTGCCCTGAATCACCTCGGATACAGTCTTTAACTGTTATTGCAGTAGTGTAATCTGTTGAGGATATTTCAACTCTAGCTTTGCCTTCAAGCTCCTTGCCATCCTTTGTCCATGAAACCACTGGTATTGGCCGTCCTGCAATATCAGCATTGACTTTAAACACTTCTCCAGCTTTCACAACCACAGTATCCCTGAATTTGGCATCTATCATAATTCTTGGAGCCTCTATATCATCCTTTACAGTGACAGGTCCAGTTGATTCAGATGGCTGACTGAAGAGTCCAGCAGCATTCTTTGCAATCACATGGAATTCGTATCGCTGGTCTTCTGTAAGTCCACCTACATCAAAGTATGTTTCTTGCACATTAGTAAAATTACACTTTAGCCAACGACCCTCTGGTAGCTCTCTGCGTTCAATAATATATCCTGTTACTTTAGCTCCACCATCATATTCTGGTTTAGTCCATTTGAGTGAGACACTTGTTCTTGTAATATTAGTAACTTCTGGCTGACCAGGAGGATCACAAGGATCTCTTGCAGCAACTGGTTCACATGATTTACTGCATTTGCCTATTCCAGCAATGTTTTCAGCATACACACGATATTCATACAGCAGTCCTTCATCAAGACCTGTAACTTTCATTTGTGTATCAGGTATAAGGCTCTTGTTCACTTTTGTCCAAAGAATGCTGCTTCTTTCTTTATACTCCAAGTGATATCCCAGTACTCCACTGCCTCCATCATTAACTGGGACCTGCCAAGTTACAATCATGAAAGCTTTTGTTGCATGTGCCACATGAGGAGTACCAGGTGGTCCTGGAGGCTTAAATGGATATTCTGCCACAACAGAAGGAGAATTAGCATAAGTGCTTTTTCCATAGCGGTTTTCTGCACAGATACGGAACTGATATTCTGAGCCCGTTGTGAGTCTAGCTACTTTAATTGATGTCCTTGCAACTGCTGCAGATACTACGACCCATGTTGTTGTGGTGGTTTCTCTCTTCTCCACAATGTAGTTGCTAATATGGCACCCACCATCATATGCTGGAGGTTGCCAAGACAGAGTTACACTATCAGAACTAACTTCATCAATATGCACATCAGTTGGTGGTCCTGGTTTATCAAGGATAACTACAGTTAACGAAGCTGTTGTTGTCCCAGCAGTATTTGAAAGATGTAATTCATAGTGTCCTAAATCTTCATTTGAAGCTTCCTTGATGGACAGTGAAGTTGAAGTCTTTGATGTCTGAACATTCACCCTGGTTGTCTCTTTTAAGGGATTCCCATCTTTCTTCCAGGTAACAGTTGGAAGAGGTCGCCCTCTGAATGGCACATCAATCTTAAGATCATCTCCTGCTTTCACAGTGAATGTGTTGAAAAGTAGCTCAGCAGATGGCTGGATTTCAATATCCTTTGCAATGACTGGGACACCAAGTTCTCTTGGATCACTTTTTCCTTTTTCATTAACAGCAATCACTCTGAAACTGTACTCTTCTCCCATACTCAAACCTGTTACTGTCGCCTCTAATGTTTTCACCTGTGTACAGGCACTCCATTTTATACTACCTTTAGTTTGCATTTCTACTATATAACCTGTAATTTTACTACCACCATCAGTCTCAGGCTTTTCCCATTTAATCGAAGCAGAATTGCGAGTCACATCAACAAGAACGACCTTTGCAGGTGGAGAAGGTGGTTCAGAAACTTTAATTGGGTCAGGTGTTTCTGCTGGTAAGCCAACCCCATATTCATTTACAGCTAGAACACGGAAGTAGTAACTGCATCCTTCTTGCAGCTGAGTAATTTTGAAGGAATTCTTTGTGCAGTTGCTTGTAACTGTGGCATATGCCTTTCTTGTGGATTCTCGTTTTTCAACTACATAGTTGGTAATTTTAGCTCCACCATCAATAAGTGGTGGTTCCCATGCTAATGTTACAAAATCTTTCTTCACCTCTCTGATTGTGAGGTTTACAGGTGCACTAGGTGTATCAAGCACTCTGACATTAACAAAAGCTGATTTTTTGCCACTGTTGTTTTCTAAAGTAAGATTGTATCTACCACTATCAAATCTATTCACATTGTCAATGACCAGCATGGTATAGGAACTGGTGACTTCAATCTGAGCTCGCTCACTAATTGTTCCTTCTGCTTTTTCCCATTTAACTTCAGGTTCTGGTCTTCCTTTGATGGTGACAAACAGGCGTAATGTACCACTAGCACGTACAGTGACTACTTTTCTGAGATCTGCATCGAGTTCAATTTCAGGAGGTTCAGTCTTGTCTGCTGCTATGACTGTACCAGGTATAGTAGCAGGCTCTCCTACTCCTTCTGAGTTGATGGCACAGATGCGGAAGTTATATTCCTGGTTCTCTTTCAGTTTTGTTACAGTGAACTGTGTTGCTTGTAGGCCTGTTGGTGGGGTGCAGGTAGTCCATTCATCAGCAGCAGCTTCTTTTGCTTCTACTATGTATCCCTTAACCGCAGCACCACCATCATAAATGGGCTTACTCCAGGCAAGGGAAACTGATGACCTGGAAGTGTCTGTAACCTTTGGATTACTTGGTGGTCCTGGTGGATATAATACATCACAAGCACGATAGAAAATGGATGGCTCACTGGGTTCCCCTACCCCTGCAGCATTTTCAGCAGAAACTCTAAATTCATAGAAATGGCCATCAGTAAGACCTGTTACCCTGAAACGTAAGTCTGTCAGCCTTTTCTTATTGCACTTGGTCCACCGAATACCATCTTTGTCTCGTTTTTCAAGAATGTAACCTTCAATTTCAGCTCCCCCATTGTCTTCTGGGCGACCCCATGTTACCACCATAGAATCTTTTGTGATTGCTGAAACTTCAGGTGTTGAAGGAGGACCTGGAGGTTTGTATGGATTACGAGCCACAACTGGCTCTGATTCCAAGGCTTCTCCAGTTCCATATTTGTTCACTGCCATTACACGGAAAATGTACTCATTGCCAGGAAGGAGTCTGGTTACTTTGTGGGTAAGAGCCTGCACATCTGTTGCTACTTGTGTCCATGAAAGCCTGCTTGTCTCTCTCTTCTCAATGATATAATGTGAGATACTAGAACCACCATCATGTGAAGGAGGAGCCCATGACAAGTGGCATTTTTCTGCAGTGACACCTGTAACATTCAAAGGTCCTTCTGGAGGTCCTGGCCTGTCAAGCACTTTTACAGTGATTGGTATAGATTTTGTGCCACCAACATTTTTGAGGTTGAGAGTATAGTGACCTCCATCTACTCTTATACAGTCTTTGACAATAAGAGTTGTTTTCTGAATGGTAGATTTAATTTCCATCCTTGCAGTTGCTTCTTCAAGGTCTTTACCATCTTTTGACCATGTAATGTCAGGAATAGGTTTTCCATGGATATCAGCTTCAAGAACAAAGGTTTCTCCAGCATGGACAACAATGACATCTCTGTATTTAGGATCCAGTGAAGCCCCTGGTGCTTCAATTTCATCTCTGGCAGTAATGGGCCCTGTACTTTCAGATGGCTCACTCAAGCAACCTGCTGCATTTCTTGCAATAACTCTAAATTCATATCGTTGGTCTTCAACAAGACCACTTACTGTAAATTCAGTTTCCAACACATTTGTAAAGCTGGCTTTCATCCAGCGACCATCTGGTAGTTCTTTCTTTTCTACAATATACCCAGTTATTTTGCTTCCACCATCATATTCTGGTTTTTTCCACTGCAGTGTTATATTATTTCTTGTAACAACAATGGCTTCTGGACGGCCAGGTGGGTCACAAGGATCTCGGGCAACATACAATTCTGATACTTTGCTGACTTTGCCAGTGCCAACAATGTTTTCAGCAGAGACTCTGAACTCATATTCAAGACCTTCTTCAAGGCCATCTGTTTTATATTTGGTGTCTGCAATTAGTGACTTGTTCAGTTTTGTCCAAAGAATGCTGTTTTTATCTTTACGTTCAAGATGGTAGCCGAGAACTTTGCTTCCTCCATCACTAACTGGTTCATGCCATTCTACAGTCATATGGTCCTTGGAAGCTGAGGTTACAAATGGGGTTCCAGGTGGCCCAGGCACCTTGTAGGGGTATTGCACAACAACTGGTTTAGAATCCAAATGAGAACTCTTCCCATACCTATTTTCAGCAAAAATTCTAAACTGGTATTCAGAACCTGTTTTAAGCCTTGTTGCTTTGATAGTTGTTCTTGCAACAGTTGCTGACACAGTGGTCCATGTGGTAGTGCTTGTGTCACGCTTTTCTACTATATAGTTGCTTATCTGACAGCCACCAGTATAATCAGGTGGATCCCATGATAAAACAACGAAGTCTGAGCTAACTTCGTCAAAGCGGACAGGCCCTCGTGGTGGGCCAGGTTTTTCTAGTACAATTATGCTCAGCTGCTCTGTTGCTGTACCTGCTGTGTTTGTTGCTGTTACTGTATATTTACCAAAGTCTTCCTTGCTACTTTCTTTAATATGTAAGATAGTTGATGCTGACGTATTCTCAATATTTAATCTGGTTGTCTGCTTCAGTGTCTGCTCATCCTTTGTCCAAGTAATAGTGGGTTTGGGTCTACCTATAAATGGTATTTCTACCTTCAGATCTTCTCCAGCCTGTACACTGTATGTATTAAACATCAGTTTGAAACTTGGCTCAATTGTCAAGTCTTTAGCTATCACAGGAATTCCAAGTGCTCTGGGATCACTTTTCCCTTTTTCATTGTAGGCAATCACATTAAACTGATATTCCTGTCCTGGACTCAAACCAGACACAACTGCATTGCATGTTTTGGTCTCACTAACAACACTCCATTTTTCTGTTCCTTTAGGTAGCATTTCAACAATATATCCCAAAATTCTACTACCCCCATCATGTTCGGGTTTTTCCCATGCAAGTGATGCACTTCTCTGAGTCACATCAGTGAGTGTTACTTTCCCAGGAGGCAGAGGTGGCTCTGAGGCTTTGACAGCATCCTTCGTCTCAGCTGGAACACCAATTCCAAATTCATTTTCAGCCATAACTCTGAAGTAATAAATTGCTCCCTCTGTAAGATTTTCAACTTTAAAACTTGTCTTGCCGCACTTAGCACTTACATTTGCAAATGCCTTCCTGGTTGATTCACGTTTGTCTATTACATAGTTCTTTACCTTTGCACCACCATCAATAATGGGTGGTTCCCAAGATAGTACAGCAGAATCCTTCTTTATATCTTTTACCACTAGGTTTTGCGGTCGTCCTGGTGTGTCCAAGACTTTTACTACAACAAATGCAGATTTAGAACCACTGCTGTTCTCCAATTTCAGAATGTACTTTCCAGCATCATTTCTATCACAGTTGTCAATTGAAAGTTGTGTGTAGTTTATGCCTTTTTCAATCTGAACTTTTTCTGTGAATTCACCTTCTTCTCGAGACCACATGATGTCAGGTGTCGGTCGTCCCCTGAATGGTATGTGAATTCTAGCAGATCCACCAGCTCTAACCACTATTCCTTTCCTTAGTTCTGAATCAATATCAAGTTCTGGAGCTTCAAGTTTGTCTTCTGGTTTAATAGTACCAGGAACTGATGCAGACTCTCCTACACCAATCTTGTTGAGGGCACACACTCGTAGTTTATATTCTTGATGTTCAATAAGCTTTTTGATTTCAAATCGAGTGGCACGAATACCTGTTTGTGGAGTAACAAGTGACCATTCATCTTCATCTTCTTTACAGATTTCAACAATGTATCCCTGGATTTCACAACCACCATCATAAATAGGTTTACTCCAACCAAGAGTAACTGAACATTTTGTGGTATCCACAACATGGACATTTGTAGGTGGGCCAGGTTTGAACATAGGGTCACAAGCTTTAAAGTAAGGAGAAACTTGGCTTGGTTCACCTATTCCAGCAGAATTTTCAGCAGAAACTCTGAATTCATATTCATGATCCTCTGTTAATCCTGTAACTCTTAATCTCAAATCTGTAATTCGGCGTTTATTGCATTTTATCCACCTGATGCCTGCTCGGTCTCTCTTTTCTACAATATAACCTATGATTTCACTACCTCCATCACTGTCTGGCCGGGTCCAGCAGACAGTCATAGAATCCTTTGTGATGTTGGTAATTTCCAAGGCCTTCGGTGGCCCAGGAACCACAAATGGATTTTTCGCCATTACTGGCACGGATTCCAGTGGTTCGCCTACTCCATATTTGTTAACTGCCATAATACGGAAAACATACTCATTTCCTTCCAAGAGTTTTGTTACTTTCAGCATTGTAGGTAAAACCTCTGAAGAAACAACAGTCCATGCTAGGCGACTAGTTTCTCTCTTCTCTACAATGTAATGAGAAATATCACTGCCACCATCATGAAGAGGAGGACCCCATGCCAATGAACATCTTTCAGCTGTAACTCCGGTCACTTGGACAGGGCCCTCTGGTGGTCCTGGCCTGTCCAGGACTTTTACATTTACTGGTACTGTCTTTGTTCCTGCAACATTAGAAGCTTCTAAAATGTACTGTCCTCCATCAACTCGAATAGCATCTTTTACAGTTATCAATGTGCTGAAATCTGTGTTCTTTATTTCACATCTAGCAGTTTCCTCAAGCTCTTTATCTCCTTTGTACCACTTTATGGTTGGTAGTGGCTTTCCATGAACATCAGCCTCAAGTCTGAATGTTTCACCAGCATTTACAATAATTGTTTCTCTGTACTTTGGATCCATTGAAATTCGAGGAATTTCAACTTCATCCCTTGCTGTTATTGGTCCTGTACTGTCGGAAGGTTTGCTTATTGCACCCGCAGCATTCTTTGCAATTACTCTAAATTCATATCTTTGGTCCTCAGTAAGACCTGTTACTGTGAACTGAGTTTCAATGATATTTGTGAAGCTAGCTTTCATCCAGCGACCATCTGGTAAGTCACGTTTCTCTACAATATAACCAGTAATCTTACTTCCACCATCATATTCTGGTTTACTCCACTGTAGAGTAATAGAGCTTCTTTTTATTATTATAGCTTCTGGGCGACCTGGAGGATCACATGGGTCACGAGCTACATAGCACTCAGAAACTTTACTTGTTTTGCCTATACCAACAATATTTTCTGCAGAAACTCGAAACTCATATTCAATTCCTTCTTCAAGGTTAATTGTCTTAAAAGTTGTGTCCTGAATAACAGTCTTATTCACTTTAGTCCATAAAATGCTGTTTTTCTCCTTTCTCTCAAGATGGTAGCCCAGCACTCTACTGCCACCATCATTTATTGGTTCATGCCACTGTACGACCATTGAGTCTTTTGCAACCATTGTCACAAATGGTGTACCAGGAGGTCCCGGTTCCTTGTAGGGGTACTGTGCTACAACTGGTGCAGAATCCAATGCAAAGCTCTGGCCATACCTATTCTCAGCAAATATTCTGAACTGGTATTCTGAGCCAGTCTTCAGTTTAGTCACCTTCAGTGTTGTTCTTGCAACAGTAGCTGAAACTGTTTCCCATACAGTGGTTGTGGTATCTCTCTTGTGAACAATATAGTTGGTGATCTGGCAGCCACCTGTGTATGCTGGGGGATTCCATGATAGGGTAATACTTTCTGCACTTATTTCATCAAACTTCACAGGGCCTACTGGAGGGTCAGGTTTGTCTAGAGTTATAATTTCAACAGAGGCAGACTTTTGCCCAACAACATTAGCCACAGTGATTTCATAAGTGCCACTGTCCTCCTTGCTAGTTTCCTTGATATTTAATATAGTGAGATCAGTCGAATCACTAACATTGACTCGTGTTGTCTGCTTTAATGGCTGGCCATCTTTTACCCAGGTAACGGTTGGTTTAGGTCGACCTGCAATTGGTACTTCTACTTTCAGATCTTGTCCCACTTGGATACTATAACTGTGAAAAGCAGGTCTCACATCAGGTTCAATCACCAGGTCCTTGGCAACTACTGGAACAGCAAGTGCTCGAGGATCACTCTTACCCCTTTCATTAACAGCCATTACTCTAAAAAGATACTCTTCCCCTTGAGTTAGGTTAGTAATAACTGCCTCAAGTGTTTTTACACGAGCACACTCTGACCATTTCTCGCTACCCTTGGCTTGCATTTCAACAATGTATTGTATGATTTTGCTGCCACCATCATGTTCAGGTTTAGCCCAGCTTAGTGAGACACTGTTTCTCGTTACATCATCCACTGTTATTTTCCCTGGAGCCTGTGGAACTTCAGCAACTTTAATTGGGTCGCTGGTTTCTGCAGGGAGGCCAATTCCATATTCATTCTCAGCAGAGATTCTGAAGAAGTAATAGCAGCCCTCCTGAAGCTGATCTACTTTCCATGAAGTCTTGTGGCAATTTGTTACAACAGCTGCATATGCCTTTCTTGTTGCTTCACGCTTTTCAATAATGTAATTCTTTATTTTTGCTCCACCATCCAAGAGAGGAGGCTCCCATGAAAGTGAAACAGAATCTTTTGTGATTTCCTTGATGTTCAAATTAACAGGTGCACTTGGGGTATCCAGTACTCTTACACTGACAAAGGCAGACTTTGTTCCACTGCTGTTTTCTAAAGTCAGAGTATACTTTCCAGTATCAAATCTGTTGACATTGTCTAGAACAAGGGAAGTAAAGCTGCTAGTGGTATCAATAATAGCTGCCTCTCTGATATCACCATCCATTTTACCCCATTTTACTTCAGGTGTTGGACGACCTCTGATGGGAACAAACAGTCTTAAGGAACCTCCTGCTCTCACATTTACAATTTTCCTTAATTCCATATCAAGGTCAAGGTCTGGTGCCTCCATCTTTTCTTCCACAATAACAGGACCAGGAACATCTGCATGATCTCCAACTCCTGCTTTATTAACAGCACATATGCGGAAATTGTATTCATGTTTTTCCACTAGCTTTTCTACTTCCATGTGAGTATTCTTAATTCCAGTTGGAGGGGTACAAATTGCCCATTCACCATCACTCACGTCACATTTTTCCACAATGTATCCCTGAATTTCGGAGCCACCATCATAGATTGGTTTACCCCATGAAAGGAAAACTGAAGATCTTGTAACATCCACAACTTTAGGATTATTGGGTGGACCTGGCTTGTAGATAGGATCACATGCTTTGTAGTAAGTGGAAGGTGGGCTTGGTTCACTAAGACCAGCAGCATTTTCAGCTGAAACTCTGTACTCATAATCATGATGTTCTATAAGCCCAGTCACTCTGTATCGCAGTTCACTTATCAAGTTTTTGTTACATCTTGTCCAGCGAATGCCTTCCTTATCTCGTTTTTCAAGGACGTAGCCAAGGATTTCACTACCACCATCTGAGGCTGGCCTTTCCCATACAACTATCATAGAATCCTTGGTAATGGCTGTGACTTCTGGTGCCTTTGGTGGAAGTGGCACTACAAATGGGTTCTTTGCGAGTACTGGTTCAGACTCAAGAGGTTCACCAACGCCATATTTATTTACTGCCATGATGCGGAAAACATATTCATTTCCTTCTAAAAGTTTTGTAACTTTGCAATTCAGGGTTTGTATGTTCGAATCAATGATTGTCCACACCAAGCGACTAGTTTCCCTTTTTTCTACAACGTAGTGAGAAATATCGCTACCACCATCTTGTAGTGGAGGCTTCCATGAAAGCACGCATTTTTCAGCGGTAACACCTGTAATCTCAACAGGTCCTTCTGGTGGTCCAGGTCTATCAAGAACTTTGACGTTAACAGGAACTTTCTTTTCACCAGCAACATTCTTTGCCAGCAGTACATACTGACCACTGTCAACTCTAATGGCTTCCTTCACACTGAGGCTTGTTGCAAAGTCGGTACTTTTTATTTCCATACGAGCAGTGTTTGTCAGCTCACGATCTCCTTTTAACCACTGAATGGAAGGTATTGGCTTGCCATGAACATCAGCATCAAGCCTGAATGACTCACCAGCATGCACTACGATTGTGTCTCTGTATTTTGGATCCATACTTATATGAGGTGGTTCTACTTCATCTCTTGCTGTAATTGCCCCTGAGCTTTCAGATGGTTCACTGAAAATACCAGCAGCATTGCGTGCTATAACGCGAAACTCGTACCTCTGGTTTTCAACTAGGCCAGTTACTTCAAACTGGGTATCAATGATATTAGTAAAGCTTGCTTTCATCCAACGACCATCAGGTAGCTCCTTCTTTTCAACAACGTAGCCTGTGATCTTACTTCCTCCATCATATACAGGTTTCTTCCACTGAAGTGTTACTGAGCTTCTTGTGACAATTACAGGTTCTGGACGACTTGGAGGGTCACACGGGTCATGTGCAGCATAGCATTCAGATGCTCGACTTGCCTTTCCAATGCCCACTATGTTTTCTGCATAAACTCTGAACTCATACTCAAGACCTTCATCAAGCCCAGTTGTCTTAAATTTGGTATCTGGAATAGGTGTTTTATTCAGCTTAGCCCATAGAATGCTGTTTCTTTCTTTGCGCTCCAAGTGATATCCAATAATCTTGCTACCACCATCATTGACTGGTTCATTCCATTGTACCACCATGCTGTCTTTTGAGACATTTGTTACAAAAGGTGTTCCAGGTGGACCAGGAACTTTAAATGGGTATTGGGCTACGATTGGTTCTGAAGTGAGGTAAGTACTTTTCCCATATCTGTTCTCAGCTGCAATTCTGAACTGATACTCACAGCCAGTCTTTAATCGACACGCTTTTATAGTTGTTCTTGCAACAGTAGCTGACACAATCTGCCAAGTTGTGGTGGAAGTGTCTCTTTTTTCCACGATGTAGTTATTGATAGAGCTACCACCATCATACTTGGGTGGTTCCCAGGAAATGATAATACTATCTGATGTTACTTCATCTACTTTTACTGGTCCAGTTGGAGGCCCTGGTTTGTCAAGGACAACAATATTTAGAGTCTCAGCAGCTTCACCTGCAGAGTTTGTAAGTTTAACTAAGTATGGCCCCACATCGTCTTTGCATGCTTCTTTTATTGTTAACACTGTGTTATTTTCTGAGCTTTCTGCATTTATTCTTGTAGTCTGCTTCAACGCCACATTATCTTTATGCCAAGACACTGCTGGTTTGGGTCGACCAATGAAAGGAACATCAACCTTTAAGTCCTCTCCTGCTAGAACACTGAAAGTGGTAAAGAGCAGTTTGAAAGCTGGTGGAATCACAAGATCTTTTGCAACAACTGGTACAGCCAGATGGCGAGGATCGCTGATACCTTTCTCATTCTGAGCTGAAACACGGAAGGTGTATTCTTCACCTTGGATCAATCCTGTGACAGTGGCCTCAGTAACTTTTACTGTAGCACAAGTTGACCACTTTTCACTGCCTTTGCTTTGCATTTCTACAATGTAGCCTAGAATTCTGCTACCACCATCATGTTCAGGCTTTTCCCAGGATAAGGATACACTATTTCTTGTCACATCCAACAAAGTTATTTTCCCTGGAGGAAGTGGTCTTTCTGATACTTTTATGGATTCTGAAGTTTCAACTGGAAGGCCTACTCCATACTCATTTTCAGCTAGGACTCTGAAGTAGTAGTTGCAGCCTTCTTGCAGTGAATCAACTTTCCAGCTGGTCTTGTGGCAATTTGCATTAACAGTTGAATAAGCTTTTCTTGTTGATTCACGCTTTTCAACAATGTAATTTTTTATTTTAGAGCCACCATCTATGAGAGGAGGCTCCCATGTGAGTGTAACTGATGATTTTGTAACTTCTTTTATTTTCAAATCTTGAGGTGCCCCTGGGGTATCAAGAACTCTGACATTCACAAATGCTGACTTGCTACCTGAGCTGTTTTCAATTGTCAGTACGTATTTCCCACTATCAAATCTATTTACATTTTCAACAATAAGTAGAGTATAAGAGCTTGTTGACTCGATGCTTGCTCTATCCAAAGATTCCCCATGTTCTCTTGTCCATTTTACTTCAGGTGCTGGTCTTCCTTTAATTGGGACAAAGAGCCTTAGAGTACAGCAGGCTCTAATAGTGACAACTTTGCGTAGTTCTGCATCAAGTTCAATCTCTGGAGGTATCATTCTTTCTTCAGCTTTTGGAGTACCAGGAACAAGAGCAGGTTCTCCAAGACCTTCAGAGTTCATAGCAAATATCCGTATTTTATACTCTTGATTTTCTTTCAGGCCAGTGATGGTAAAAGAAGTGGCCTTTAGACCAGCTGGAGGAGTTACAATCTTCCACTCATCTTCTTCAGGTAGTGCAATCTCAACCATGTAACCTGTGATCTCTGAGCCACCATCATATATTGGTTTGTTCCATGCTATTGTAATTGAGGACTTGCTGCTATCCAAAACACGAGGATTACCTGGGGGACCAGGCTTAAATACAGTATCACAAGCTTTATAGAATGGACTGGTTGGGCTTGGCTCACTGATTCCAGCAGCATTTTCAGCCATGACTCTGTATTCATATTCATGACCTTCTGTCAGTCCAGACACTTTATAACGTAAGTCAGTAACAACACGTTTGTTACATTTCACCCACCGCAGACCAGCTCTGTCTCGACGTTCCACAATATAGTTAGTTATTGGGCTCCCACCATCAGATTCAGGATGGCCCCAACAGACTACCATAGAATCTTTTGTAATTGCTGTAACTTCAGGTGTTTTAGGTGGATCAGGTGGTACATATGGATTTACTGCAAGAATGGGCTCTGATTCTAGAGGCTCACCAACTCCGTATTTGTTAACAGCCATAACACGGAACACATACTCATTACCCTTAAGCAGCTTGGTAACCTTCACTTTAGTTAATGGAACTTCTGTGGCTACGGCTGTCCATGCCAACCTACTAGTCTCACGTTTTTCAACCACATAATGGTCAATCTTTGCTCCTCCATCATCCAGTGGAGGAAGCCATGACAGCACACATTTTTCTGCAGTGACTTCGGACACAGCCAAAGGCCCTTCTGGGGGACCAGGCCTATCGAGAACTTTAACATTGAAGATGTGTTTGGCAAAGCCACCAGGATTTGTTGCAGTAAGTGTATAGGCACCGCCATCTCTTCTTGAAGAATCTTTATTGATAAGAATGGTAGAGAAGTCTGCTATTTTTATTTCTAATTTTGCTGTGTCTTCAAGTTCTTTCTCTCCTTTTGTCCACGTCATAGTTGGTGGAGGGCGGCCTGAAACATCAGCTTCAAGTCTGAAAACTTCACCTGCTTTCAGCACTAAGGTGTCTTTGTATTTAGCATCCACACTTATCCTTGGAGCTTCAATGTCATCTGTGCAAGTTATTGCATCTGAAGGCTCAGAAGGCTGACTAACAGCCCCACCAGCATTTCTAGCGATCACACGGAATTCATAGGCAGCATCTTCTGTCAAACCACTTACAGTGAATTCAGTTTCTAGTATATTGCTGAAATTAGCCTTCAGCCAACGACCATTAGGAAGGTCTCTTTTTTCAACAGTATAGCCAGTTATCTTAAAACCTCCATTATATTCTGGTTTAGTCCACTTCAGTGTAACTGCATGTCTTGTAATGTTCAGAGGTACTGGCTTCCCAGGTGGATCTATTTGGTCTAGGGCAAACACAGGCTCAGATGGCTTGCTTGGCTTACTCTTCCCAGCCAGATTTTCTGCTATAACACGGAATTCATATGCAATGCCATCAGTAAGTCCAGTTGATTTAAAGATATTTCCTGATACTGGCATTTTAGTTACAGTCTGCCAAAGAATGCCATTTCGTTCTTTTCTTTCAACATGATATCCCAGAATTGGGCTTCCACCATCAGTAACTGGCTCATTCCAGCTAATGGTCATGGTTTCTTTGGTGACTGCAATCACCTGAGGAGTGCCAGGAGGCCCAGGTACCTTAAATGGGTAGTTGGCAACTATGGACTCTGAAGTAATGGCTGGACCAATTCCATATCTGTTTTGAGCTTTAACACGGAACCGATACTCAACTCCTGTAGTGAGACGAGTGGCTTTAAATGTAGTGCGTATCACTGTGGTTGCCAATTCAGTCCATGTGGTACCGTCTGTTTGACGCATTTCTACAATATAATTACTTATTGGTACACCACCATCATCCAAAGGAGGCTCCCATGAGAATGTTAGAAAGTCAGATGAAATTTCATCAAATTTGATTGGTCCAGTAGGAGGTCCAGGTATGTCATGAACCTGAACTGTGATTACTTCACTAACTTCTCCAACGATATTTTTTGCTGAGAGTGGATACTGGCCACTATCACTTCGTTTACATTCATTGATGGTTAGTATGGTTGCAGTTGTAGTATTTTCGTAATTTACCCTTTGTGTTTGCTTAAGTATCTCGTCTTCCTTCTTCCAAGTCACAGTAGGTCTTGGACGACCAAGCACAGGGATTTCAATCTTGATATTGTCACCAGCTTTGGCAATGACTGTTTTCTGATAGATACCACGGAGATCAAACTCTGGTAGCATTGTTTGTTCCTTGATAATAACTGGCCTGCTTTCTCTTGGGGCACTTCTTCCAGCACTGTTAACTGCCATAACCTGGAATGTATACTCTTCATTTTCAGTTAGATTCTTTACTACACAGTCCAGTGTTTTCACAGTGGTGATGTGTGCCCACTGGTTGGTTCCCTTTCTCTGTGCTTCAATTACATAACCAGTGATCTTGCTGCCACCATCATGTTCTGGTTTTGGCCAAGCCAGGCTAACTGAGTTCCGTGTTACATCCATAATATTAAGGGTCTCAGGTGGGGATGGTGCTTCAGAAGCCCTTATTGGTTCTGCAGTTTCAGCTGGTTCACCAATACCATACTCATTTTCAGCCAACACTCTGAAATAATATTCACATCCCTCAGCCAAATTAGGAACTCGGAAAGAACACTTCTGGCAGTTTGTTGTGACTGCTGAATATGCTTTTCGAGTTGATTCACGTTTCTCGACAATATAGTTTGTTATACGTGAACCGCCATCTATCAGAGGCATATCCCACTGAAGGGTGATGCTGTCTTTGGTTATTTCTCTAGGTTTCAGGTTTATTGGTGGGCCTGGTGTATCCAAGACTTTCACATTTACAAAACCAGTCTTCTTCCCAGCAGCATTTTCAAGAGTCATTACATATTTTCCTGCATCATATCTCGTGCACTCCGTGACAATCAAGAGTGTAAAAGAGTCTGTATTTTCAATACTGGCACGTCCTTTGAGTGAAACATCATCTTTTGTCCATGTAATTTCTGGAGTTGGACGTCCTTTAATTGGCACGAAAATCCGAATAGTTAATCCAGCTCTAACAACAAGCGTTCTTCTTAGCTCAGCATCTAATTCAAAGTCAGGAATCTCTTCCCTGTCTTTGATTTCCACGCTTGGAATTATTGCTGGTTCACCAACACCAGCAGCATTCATGGCAGAGATTCTGAAATTGTATTTGGCTCCTGTCTGCAGATGTGCAACAACAAACTGAGTGATCCTTAAAGCAGTCCCTGTTGTGTCTTTTATCCATTCTTCTTCTCCTTCCTTTTGATGCTCTACTATATAGCCAGTGATGTCAAGACCACCGTCATAGTGAGGCTTGCCCCAGGCTAAAGATGCACTTGTCTTTGTAGTATCAGTCACTCTGGGATTTGCAGGTGGACCTGGTGGGTCTGAAAAAATAAGAAAAAGGCAAAACATTACATTAAGGAGGAAGTCATTCTTACTTTGTCTGAATGTGCTTCCTGCCCATCCCATACACTCTCAAAAAAGAACAAAAGGGCCTGATACTAACATGCAACATCTTTGCATAAGACTGGTTTTGAAGCATCACTTGGTGGTCCAACTCCTGCTCTGTTTTCTGCACTGACACGGAATTCATATTCATTTCCTTCCAGGAGACCAGTTACTTTGGCTCTAAGATCTGAAACTGGTTTCTTAGTTGCTCTGACCCATCTTAAACCTTTCTTTTCTCTCCGCTCCACATAGTAACCTGTGATTTCACTTCCACCATCATCTACTGGCCTTTTCCAGGTAACTGTGACAGTATTTTTAGTCACATTTGTTACTTCTGGTTTTCCAGGAGGGCCTGGGGGACCTGATAAGGAAGAAAAAAGTACATTTAAACAAAAATCAAGTCTTCAGAGATCAATAAAAACACACTAGAACTTTTTAGCTTGTTCTACATACCAAATCTATCCACCATTTTAACTGGTTCTGATTGTACTGGTTCACCCTTGCCGTACTGATTTACTGCTGAGACACGGAAAACATACTCATTTCCTTGAATGAGCTTGCTAACAACGTGCCTACAGCTTTCAATATTTTCAGCAACCAATGTCCAGAGCAGTCGGCTAGTTTCTCTCTTTTCAAGAACATACGATTTGACTGGTGATCCACCATCTTCTGCAGGAGGTGACCACATAAGGGTTGCTTTTTCTGCTGACACATTGCTGATCTCAATAGGCCCTGGAGGTCCTGGAACATCTAAAACTTTCACATGTACACTCTCCTGCTTAGTGCCAAAAGGGTTGGTTGCAGTGATTGTGTATTCTCCAGAATCTTTTCGGGATGCATATTTGACAGTTAGAGTAGAAGAAGTTGGTGTGGTTTCAATGTGCACAAGCTCTGAAGGTCTAAAATCTTTTCCAGCTTTTGACCATGCTGAAGTTGGAGGTGGTTTGCCACGGACACTAATAGCAGACAATGTAATGGTTTCTCCTGCTTTTACTGTTAAACCTTCTTTCAAAGTAGGATCAAGAACGATGGTTGGTGCCTCTGTCAAAACAAAGAAACAAACGCGCCCGATTGTTATAAAAATAATATAGTGGGAGGGGGAATTCCATTAACTATTCAAAAAAAGTCTACATTTTTAATGCTGTCTACATACCATACTCATCCTTGCATATTATAGTTCCTGTCGATTCAGATGGAGGACTGATCGCTCCAGCAGTGTTCTTTGCTCTGACTCTGAATTCATATTTGGAGCCTTCAATGAGGTCAGTTACAGTAAATGCACAGTCTGGAACATTCACGTGATTAGCTTTTGTCCAAGTCTTTTTTGGTAAATCACGTTTTTCAACAATATAACCAGTTAACTTATGTCCACCATCATATTTTGGTTCTGTCCAAATGAGTGTTACTGAGTTTCTAGTTACATTGATAACTTCAGGTTTTCCAGGGGGATCTGGAAGAAAAAATAATAAATAGTTGTCGAGCAATAGTTATTTCCTATTTCAGGATTTTCCTTTTTATTCTCCTGATAACTTACCAATAGGATCAAGTGCCACAACTGGTTCAGATGGCAGACTTGGTTTACCTACTCCAGCCATATTGATTGCCATTACTCTAAATTCATATTCCAGACCTTCAGTTAATCCTGTCACTCTGAAATCTTTCATTCTTATTGGTGTTGTATTTGCTCTCTTCCACAGGAGACTATTTCTTTCTTTGACTTCAATGTGATAACCTAGAATATAAAAGGTGAGATGAAAACAGGAGGTTTTTTCTAGAACTCTTCAATTCTCATAGCATTGTGAAACATGATGTTTCCTGTATGGCAAGTGACATAGGCATCATGCAAAAGAAGCCATAAAAAACAGATTAAGAATTGGTTGTTGATGTACAGATGTATGTAACTGTAGAAACTACATGTTTGTAAATGCAAATTGCTAGTTTTATAGACTCAAGTAATGTAATATATAGGTGAGTTTGGTTTTCTTTCTTTCGATGTTTTGGCTCTGTGAAAAAATACTGTTTCTCAGTTACTCTTTTCCTGACTTTCAAGTTAGTATTTTATCTTAGATTTCAAATGAAGAAAAGAAATAGAGAAAGAAAAGGAAATAAAGTAGTGAAATCAATCAATCAATCAATCAATCAATCACTTAGTTTAAAGCATAAAATCCCGATACTTTTATCAGTTGATAAAGAGAGAGAACTACTAACTGAAATACTAGGGAGATAATACCTGTGATTGGTGAGCCTCCGGTTCTTCTAGGATCGGTCCAAGTTAAAGATACAGATTCATGCCGAACATCAACAATGTTGGGAGGTGGAGGAGCATCTGGCACATCTAAACAATATTTTGAAAGTGCAGTAACATTAAAATAGATATCACCCATAAAATATTGTTCAGTTTTGAAAATTAGAATGCATACTTACCAAATGGATGTTTTGCAATGACAGGGTCAGATTTAAGCCCTTCACCTACTCCATATTTATTTTCAGCCCTGATTCTGAATGTATATTCATTTCCTTCATGAAGTCTTGTAACTCTAAATGTGGTTTTCTGGACTGCAGAAGCACAAGTCACCCACTTATTGTGTATGTTATCTCTCTTCTCTAGGACATAGTTAGTGATTTCTGAACCACCATCATCTTTTGGAGGGCCCCACTTCAAGGTTATGGCATCCGCTGTGACTTCTTCAAATTTCACCGGACCTGTTGGTATGCCGGGTTTCCCAACAACTTTCACAGAAATAATGCCTTCCCTGCTGCCAGCAACATTCTTCAGAGTTATTGTGTATTTTCCAGCATCAGCTTTCTGGCAGTCATGTACTATAAGTGTGGTGTTAACTGCTGTAGATTCAAATGCAACTCTTCCACTCTCAGTAAGTGCCTGGTCTTCACCTTTCTTCCAAGTCACAGCTGGGACAGGCTTGCCTTTAATTGGGATCTTAAGACGGAAATTGCTACCCTCTTTAGCAGTATAGCACAAATCAGGCAGATCTCTTAAATCAAGTTCAGGTGCCACTATAAAACAAAAAAACCCCAATTATTCAGCTATGCATAATCTCTGTGATAAAATTAAGATACTGTTCTAAAGGCATTTGATTTGCATGTATGCACAGTTGTGAGAGTAAGCATAAAATAAATGTAATTTGGGTAAGTGGAACATTAATTATCTTAAGTTGCTTCTTACCAACATCATCTCTCGCCACAATTGTGATTTCTCTTGGAGTTCCATATCCAGCTTCATTTTGAGCTCTCACTCTGAAAGTGTATTCTTGTCCTTCTGTTAGGTCTCTCATGGAAAAGTGGAGGTTCTTTGCCTGCATCACTTCTTGCCATTTATCTTCACCAATCAGGACTTCAACAACATATGAAAAAATACGGCTTCCACCATCACTGATAGGTTTTTTCCATACTAAACTGCATGATGATTTTGTTACAGCTGAAGCTTTTAGATCCACAACTGGCCCAGGTGTTTCTAGAAGCAAAAAAAAAAAAAAAAGAACAAAACCCCATAGTAATTGTCCATTCAAACTTAAAAAAAAAAAAAAAAAAAGAAATTATTTGAATACCAAAAGAGGTGAAATAGATTGATTTTTCTTACCAGAAGCTTTAACAGCCTCACGAGTTTCACAGGGGTCACCAATACCATATTCATTTTCTGCAAAAACCCTGAAGAAGTAAGATTTGCCTTCTTCTAAGTTAGTTATCCTGTAGCTTGTCTTTGGACATTCTGTTGTTACTGTGGACCATGACTTTCTTTCTGCATCACGCTTCTCAACGACATAATTTTTAATTGGACTGCCACCATCTATTAGTGGTGGTTCCCATGTAATGAAAGCAGAATCCTTAGATGCTTCCTTTACAGACAGGTTAATTGGTGGGCCTGGAGTATCTAGATAAACACAACAACCCCATGTTTGATTTAGTAATCAAACAAAATTAGAAAAAGTTTCCTTTTAGAGTCAACAAATATATTTCAATAGGGAAAACCCTGACACTTACCAAGTACTTTTACAATAATGGTGTATTCCTTTTTGCCACAGCTGTTCTCCAGACTGAGGACATATTTTCCAGCATCATATTTGTTAACATTTTCACAGCGCAGGAAGGTATCAAAATCAGTTGACTTGATGTCTAATCCTTGTCTATCTCTTAGGTTGGCACCCACTTTAGACCATGTAATCTTTGGAGGTGGACGTCCTCTTACTGGCACATAAAGTCTCATTGTTACTCCAGCACGCAACACAAGAACTTTCCTCAGTTCTGCATCAAGTTCACCTTCAGGAGGAACTGTGTTAAACAGAAAAAAAACCCCATGCAATTAAAACGTTATCTTTAAGACTAACACTGTGACAAGAAATCCCTCTTTACTGGCATTTCACTAGATTAACCTACTTGCTATCATGCCCATGATAATGTTAGTGAGTTAATGTCCTGACCACCATTTCAAGATCATTTGAAAACTTGGCATTTTTTGCACTGATTTCACGTCCTTTTTGTTCTGCCTTCTCTATCATTTACATTACTTGTCATGTGAAGAAGTATCCTAGTTCCACTAGGGCTCTAAGCCTCCTGGACTGTACTGCTTATGTTGAAACAAGGAAGTTCGATGAAGCATTTCTTTTGTACATACAGCAAAAGTGATGAGGAAGCCAGCATGGTTTCAAACAATTAAATAGTGTGTGACAAAGATGCTTAGAAAAGTGATCTTGGCTTCAAATTATTTAGAAGACATGAAGAAGACTGCAAGTTTTGGTAATAGATAAGAGATCTGCAAAGTCTAATTTTAGATTAGCGAAATAAAAATGTTTTGGAGAAACAAAATAGAAGACAGAAGAGTGTCTGGCATACAAATTAAAAAAGTAGTCACATTCTACTTAATCCCCTAACTGCCCTGTTCTCTTTCAAATTATCCCCTTTTAGTCTACCTTTCTGGAGTAACAACACATTCCAAATTAATCTGCTTCTGTGATCTGTGACAAACCCTCTCTTTGGAACCCACCCCCTGAACTAAAGCAAAAGTCAGCAAGGTAATTTGTTTTCAGTGAACATACTTAAGATGTCTTTGGCAGTGTGTTTATCAGGAACATCGCTTGGGTCACTGTATCCAATCTTATTGACAGCATAAATGCGGAACTGGTACTCTGTATCTTCTATCAGTCCTGTTACCACAAATTGAGTAGCCTGTAAGTTCTTGGGTAGATTGCATCTGACCCAGTTGTCTGAGTCAGCTCTCTTTGATTCCACCAGATAACCAATAATAGGGCTTCCTCCATCATATGCTGGCTTGCTCCATGACAGGCTTATTGAATTACGAGTAGTATCAATCACTTTTGGGAAAGCAGGAGGGCCAGGAGGATCTGAGAATAAAAATAACATAAAGTTATTGTACCAAATGCTGTACAAAAGTATTTGGAAATAACCATGCAAAACATCTGAGGCTTTTAACTTACATTGAGGATCACGAGCATACACTGCTTTAGATGGTGCGCTAGGCTTGCCAGGTCCAGCCTTATTCAATGCTGTCACCCTGAACTCATATTCTGTTCCTTCTTGGAGTCCAGTAGCCTTAACAGTTCTTTCAATTACAGGCTTTCTGTTGACTTTTGTCCAGTTGAGAGCCTTAGTTTCACGCTTCTCAAGTATATAACCAGTTATTGGGGATCCACCATCACTAGCTGGTGGCTTCCAGCTAACAGTCATGAAGTCTTTTGTTACATTGCTAATTACTGGTGGATCACAAGGTCCGGGTACATCTGTGAAGATTTATTTGAAAGTTATGTTCACATTCATAAGTATACAGAAAAAACTCCAGTGACTAATGAAGCTATCCAATAAAGCACTTACCATATGGATTCTTAGCAACTGCTGGTTCAGTGAAGATAGGGTCTCCAACACCGTACTTGTTTTCAGCACATATGCGGAACTGATACTCATGTCCTTCAATTAGTTTCTCCACTGTGCAGCTTGTAATGGGTACATTGGCACTGACCTGGGCCCAGTTTGGTCTGCTTGTTTCACGCTTGTCTACAATGTAGTTAGTAATTTCTGAACCTCCATCTTCCAAAGGAGGCTCCCAAGAAAGCATAGCACGATCCGCATACATATGTTTGATTTTAACAGAGGCTGGTGGACCAGGCTTATCTAGAAGAATTAAAATCACATTGTTATAGATCTGTCTCTTGCTATATCATTTAAAGATAACAGTATTTATTATCAGTCTTTATCTTACCAAGTACTTTAAGCCTAATGGTTGCTGACTTTGATCCACTTGCATTTTCAGCAGTAATTGTATAATCTCCTGTTTGCTTCCTGTTAACACTGAACAACTCAACTGTAGAAAGATTTCTCTTAGTGGTAATCTTTACACCTTCAGATGGCTTTAAAACTTCTCCTTCTTTCTTCCAGGTGATTGCTGGTATTGGTTTGCCATATACATTTGCCTCGAGACGCACATTAGTTCCAGCCTTTACTGTCAGCTGTGACTGCATAGACAGATCCAACTCTATTCTGGGGGGAACTGAAAGTAAACATCCCAAGAGTTAATCAGTCTACTAAGAGATAAACACCTCATCCTTTACATGAGTCTCAGTTCAATATGTGCACATTCTTATTATAGTTCTCAAATGCTTTCACATTTCTTACCATTTTCTGGATGAATGGTCACTGGATCAGAAGGTTCTGAAGGTCGGCTAATGTTAACTGCTGTCTTGGCAATTGCTCTAAATTGATATTGAGCATTTTCTTCCAAATCAGTAGCAGTGTACTCTTCTAGGGGTATCTGATGTGGAGTTGTATTGCACCGAACCCACTTATCACCAGGTAATTTGCAAGCTTCAACAAAGTAGCCAATAAGTTTGCTACCACCATCATGCTTTGGTCTTGTCCATACCAGTGATACAGTACTCTTAGTGACATCAATAACTTCAGGTTTTCCAGGGGGATCTAAAGAAAATAAGATCATGTTATATTATGTTTTTCCTAAAAACTAACATTAAAAGTTGCTTCAATAATGCTGTATCTTATTTACACATGCCCACATAGTTCAGTCAGTAAAGTGGTAAATATGAAAATATAAACATAAGGGCAAGCTGAATATCATAAATAGTTGCAGATAGATTGAAAATGACCATAAAAGCAGTAGTCTGTTGCAAATTATTGGTATGTTTGGCTTACCAACTGGTGCTCTTGCTGTGACAAACTCAGTTGGTTTGCTAGGTTTACTTGCTCCAGCTCTGTTCAGAGCATAAATTCTGAAAGCATACTCAAGACCTTCAATGAGCCCCACACACGGGTATTCTGTGGAGCGCACAGATGTGTCATTAGCTTTCACCCACAGTAAACTGTTCCTTTCTTTGCGCTCAATGAGATAACCGGTGATCGGACTGCCTCCGTCACTATCTGGTCTATCCCAGGCAACAAAAATACAGTCCTTATTGACCTTGGTAATACGTGCATTCTTGGGTTCACTAGGAACATCTAGAAAGAAATACAAAGATGGATATCAGTCACATGCTCTCTTTTTCGGAGGACTAGAAGGAGAAATTCGGCTATCAAAAACTGACGTACCAAATGGGAACCTTGCTATCATCTTGCCAGAATTAAGCGGCTCAGAGATCCCAAAACGATTTTCAGCACGAACACGGAACATGTACTCTTCCCCAGTAATTAGTTTTCCAATTCTGCAGGTTGTCTTTGTCACAGAAGCTAAAGCTGTTACCCAGTCTCCTCGGCTTACATCACATTTCTCAACTACATAGTTTGTAATGTTGCTGCCACCATCTTCAAGAGGTATATGCCATGAGAGAGTACAAGCATCAGCATCTATTTCAGAAATATCAAATGGAGGCTGTGGTGGGCCTGGTTTATCTGCATAAAAAAATATATTAAGAAAAAAGATGAAATAAAGGGGCAACCACTGGAGTATTCTAAAACTGGTATTGTATAAAGTTGAATTTAAAAATAATCAAGTGGAACATACCCATGACTATAACTCTGATTTTCTGGCTGTCAGTACCAGAGCTATTTTCTGCAGTAAGAGTGTAAAAATCAGAATCCTTTCTAGTCACATCCTTAATGATGAGAACAGAAGACTTTTCTGCTTTATGTACAGCAAGACGACTGGATGTAACTACATCTTGATCTCCTTTCAGCCATTTACAGACTGGCTGAGGCTTCCCATATACATGAGCTTCAATTCTCACTTTCTTTCCAGCTTTAATGTGAACATGATCAGGCATCAGGATCTTAGGTGGGACTGAAAAAAAAATTACAGACAGAATTATATTAATCTTCTGTGACATATTAATTTACTTTTTCTTATATTATCATTCTTCTTTCTTAAGGGGAATCACCACTAGGAACGACTTGATAATTTCTAATTTAGTTTCCTCTTAAGGACAACTAGAGATTCTGCAGTGGGCAGTATCCATTCCACTCTCACTTCTATATTCCTATATAGTTTATAAGAGAATATTTTGAATCTGGATTGCCTGCTAACATGTTTATGTAGAGACTTGTGAATTTCTAATGCCTGATACATACTTCCTCTTTGCATCTGAAACTTGTAATTGGCTCACTTATTGTTTTCTATAAGGCAAACATGAAGGAGGAGAAAAGACAGACTGAAGTTCTCACTGAAATAAATCTAGTTCTAATGTCAATATTTTTGTACTCTTGAAGTATTCTTCAAGTACAATCTCTTTTCTACTTCTTATTTTGCACAAAATTCACAAAATTGCACAAAAGATTTATTCCAAAAGAAACCGAGCATTACATTTGTTATGCTTTTCTTTCTGCCTTTGGATACTTGGTCCTCAGGGACCCTACCACCTTAAGTAGGCCAATATATTCTGCCTGCCTCATGCTCAACAACTTGTTTTCTCTTATCTTAAAACAGATCCCACTTTTGGCCCCATTTACCTCTCAAACTACCACTCTGACTCTTTTTTATTCTAAGTTCATTGGTGATATTTATTAGTTCTCCTTAGTTCCTATCATCTGGTTCTAGCTGAAACCACAGCTGCGTAAGTCTTTAATAATACTGAGTTGGGTGGCCAACTCTCATCCTTTCTGACCTGTTAAAATATTCAGTAAAGTCTACCACAATCCTCTAGATGATTTTATAAAGCATATGTCTTTCTGGGACTCACTCAAAGAACTAGTATTCTTGCTCATGTCATTATTGAAACAGTGTTTTGCAACAGAGGTAGTATTTAAATTGTGCACTTACTGAGTTGTTCTTTAATTTCAAAGACTCCTTCAGCTTCCCTTGGCAAACTTACTCCTACAGCATTTCTAGCTGCTACTCTAAACTTGTACTTCTTTCCCTCTTTCAGACCAGCTACAACAATGGAGAGATCTTTAACAACTGAGTATTCTGTCCAGGAATCCTCTGGTTGGTCATCTTCTTTGTAGCTAACAATATACCCATCAACTTTAGAGCCTCCATCACGCAGCGGTGGTAGCCAGCCTAAAGTAGCACTATTCTTTGTAATTTCAGTAACTTCAAGTTTTTTTGGTGGATCAGGTTCACCTTTGAGGAAAAAAAAAAACATATTAAACACTGAATTTCTAGGATTTCCTGATTATTGAGTACTTCTTGAATAACTGGATGTTATCCATGCTAACTCAAAAAGGACAATATGGAAAAGACTAAAGTTCTTATAATTGCAAAGGTACTATACTCACAGATTATATTATTTGATAGAAACTGAAACAGAAATATTTATGTTTATCGTTGAGTAGTTAGTAGCATTGTCCAATTTAAAACCATCAACTTTCAAACCCCACAAATCTTATTAAAATTAGAAAAAAATCAAAACCATAAAATGTGCATACAGGTATACTTACTTATGGGATCTGTGGCTAGAACTGGTTTCGGTATGTCACTTGGAACACCTGAACCATATTCATTTACTGCTGTTACTCTAAAGAAATATTCATTCCCGGGTACAAGGTTAGCTATTTGGAAACTCGTTTTCTTTAGTTCTGCGGTGACTGTCCCCCAGGTCTTCCTGTCAGCCTCACGTTTCTGCAGGATGTAATGAGTCACTGGGCTACCACCATCATTCTCTGGAGGTGCCCATGAAAGATGGCATGACATCTTGGTGACATCTGAAACCTTGAAGTCTGACACTGGTCCAGGAGTATCTATAAAGAAATTTCAATTTATGCTAGTTAATAAATTAAAATTAATAAGTTAAAATTTAATAAGTTAAAATTTAAGGGGGCTAACAGCTTCTTATACTGAGGGAGCTAGTGTTAGCTGATACAGTTGTGCCCAAAAACTGCTGCACTTGGGGGACATAAAAATTCCTTCAGTGGACACCCAGTATAGTTAAAAAATTGTCCACAGGTATTTCTTTCATTACTTACCCAAAACTCTGACGTTCACAAATACAGCCTTTTCTCCAGCTGCATTAACAAGTGTCAGTGAGTATTTGCCTGAGTCATCACGTGTTGAATCAGGGATGACACAGAAGGCCATAGTGTCGACCAGATCAACTTGTCCTTTTCTGATAACATTGTCAATACCCATTCTCCTCCAGGTGACTTTTGGTGCTGGGCGACCTCTAACAATGGCAAAGAGCCTAATGGGGCATCCTGCCCTGACTGTAACCAATTTTCTCATGCTTGCATCCAACTCAATCTCAGGAGGTTCTGAAAGACAAAATGCAAATTTTAGCATGTGAAATGAAGTAAAATCAGAACAAATAAAGATTGTATATAAATACTCTTAAAGAGGATGGGAAAACTCACCAAGTATTTCTTTGGGAGACACAGCTTCTTTCAGTTCAGCTGGTCGGCCAAGGCCAACCTGGTTTTGGGCAGAAACTCGGAACTCATACAGCTGGTTCTCATCCAGGCTTGTGGCTGTAAATTCTGTATGAATAACTTGGGCAGCAACATTGCATCGTTTCCATCCTGCTTCAGGATCAGCACCCTCAACTTTTGGCCTTATTTCCACAACATATCCAATAACTGGAGCACCACCATCATAAACTGGTTTTCCCCAGCCAAGGGTTATGGAATTCTTTGTGCTATCAACCACTCTCAAGTTTGTGGGAGGACCAGGTGGTTCTGAAAGACAATAAAATTACAGATAAGAAACTAGTTGTGTAATTTACCCATCTTTAATATTAAAATTATAACAAAAAAGAACAGAACACAGCAGTGTAATACCTATTGGGTCTTTTGCTACTACAGGTCTTGATGGCAAGCTTGGTTCCCCAAGTCCAACTTCATTTTCAGCGCTGACACGGAACTGATACTCATGACCAGGGATGAGATTAGTAACCTTCTTGCGTCTCTCTGGAATTGCAGTCTTTGTAACAGGGACCCATCTTAGTGATCGTTTCTCTTTCCTCTCTAGAATATAGCCTGTAATTGATTTCCCGCCATCATATTCTGGTGGATTCCAAACTACAGTCATTTCTTCTTTGCTAACTCTTGTGACATCTGGAGGGTCAGGGCGGCCGGGTCTATCATATTTTGTTTTTGCAATAATTGGGTGTGTTTCTGTTGGTGGACCAGTGCCCATTTTATTCTCTGCACGAACTCTAAAGATATATTCATTACCTTCAATAAGGCGTGTCACATTTGCATAGTTTGTTAGGACAGCAGAAGAGTATGTAGACCAAACCATACGCTTACTTTCACATTTTTCTAGAATGTAGTTCTGTATTTCACAACCACCATCATCTTCTGGAGGGTCCCAAGTAACAGTACATCTATCACTTGAAATGTCAGTGACTTTCAGATTTCTCACAGGGCCTGGTTTATCCAAGACAACAACAGTAGCATATGCTACAAAACTACCAGCTGTGTTAGTTGCAGTAATCACATATTTTCCACCATCAGTACGCCTTGATTTTGTGAGAACAAGTTTTGATGTGTCAGAAGTTGTTTCAATAGTGACTCTTGGAGACTTTGTTAGATCTGTGGCATCTTTGTCTTTTGTCCATACAACTTCAGGCTGTGGTTTTCCTCTGACACCAGCCTCAATTCTAGCAGTGTCACCTGCTTTCACAGTTAGCACCCCGCTCAACTTTAAGTCTATCACTGGTTTTTGCAGGTCTTCCTTCACAACAACTTCATCAGTTTTTACCCAGTCACTTTCACCTGCCTCATTCTTGGTTTGAACTCGAAATTGGTAAATCTTATTTTCAAGACATCTATCTACCATATAGTGTGTTTCCTTAATGCTGCCCTTGTGAACCCTTTCCCATTCATCTGAATCTTTCAGTTTTCTTTCAACATGATAGCTTAAATTGGGACTTCCACCATCATAATCCGGCCTTCTCCATTTGAGATATACAAATGTTTTCCCCTTCTCTGCAATGTGGAGATTTTCTGGCTCTCCAGGCTTGTCAATGGGATTGATGGCAAGGATGGGTGTCTTGGTCTCAATGCAAGGGCCTGGACCTATTTTGTTCTCTGCACAAACTCTGAAAAAGTATTCACGGTTCTCTATAAGATTTGCCTTTACTAATCGTTTAGTGACATCAGAGGAGACAATCGACCATCCTCTTTGGTTTGGTTCACGGTACTCTACTATGTAATTTGTGATTTCAGAGCCACCATTATCCACTGGACTCTCCCAAGAAATCATACAGGAATCTTTTGTGACATAGCTTATTTTCAGGTTCTGACATGGTCCAGGTCTGTCAAGTACATTAACAACAGCAAAAGCTTGAGCATGTCCACAGCTGTTCTTAGCTGCTATTATATATTTGCCATGATCAGATCTTTTGGCTTCTTTCACTTGCAGTTCAACACTGGGTAGATCATGGACTATTTCAACATTCTTTTCTTGGACTATCACTTTGCCGTCTTTAGACCATGTTATGTCAGGATCTGGCCTGCCTTTTACTTTACCAGTAATACGAATTGTTTGGCCTACTCGGACAGTAATTAAGTCTCGACAGGTCACATCTAGGCTTACTTCTGGAGGAGAAAGGATATCCTTTGCAAGTACAGTTTCTGCCAGTTCTCTTGGTTCTCCTTCTCCCACAATGTTGACAGCTTTTATGCGGAATTTATATTCATTGCCTTCTATTAACCCAGGTACCCTGAAAGCACACTGTCTAATGAGTTCATCCTTATTAATCCTATTCCACTGTGTAGTTCCAGTTTTCTGACATTCCACAATGTATCCCAGAATTGGGCTGCCACCATCTTTGAGGGGCTTTGTCCACACAAGATCAGCTGTTTCTTTGGTTTTGTCTTTTAATTTTGGATTTATCGGTGGTCCAGGAGGAGTGATAGGACGTGATGCTTTGATTGGATCAGAGCTTGGTGATGGTTTGCTTAAGCCCACCATGTTTTCTGCAAAAACTCTGAATTCATATGTATTGCCTTCAAAAAGACCAGTGACTCTGTATTTCATATCAAGTACTGGTGTCTTATTGACACGTACCCATTTACCCGATGCTTCCCGACGCTCAAGTATATAACCAGTTATTGGAGTTCCACCATCAGATATTGGTAGGGTCCAAGACACAGTTGCAGCATTTTCTGTAATATCATAAACAATTGGTTTACCAGGTGGGGATGGTGGATCAAACATATGTTTAGCAACTGTTGGCTCTGAATCAAGAGGTGCTCCGATGCCTATCTTATTTTCTGCCCGAACACGGAAAATATATTCACAGCCTTTCTGCAGTCGTGGAACCTTGATTTTTGTGTGGCTTGTCCCAGAGCTAACCACTCCCCAAGTTTCTTTCTTTGATTGACGTTTCTCAACAATATAATTTATAATAGGACTTCCACCATCATCTTTGGGAGGGCGCCAAGAAATAACCATATATTCTGGTGTTACTTCAAGAATATTAATAGGACCAGTTGGTGGGCCAGGAACATCCAAAACTGTAAGATGTAGAGCAACACTTTTGCTTCCAGCTGCATTAGATACTGTCAGTAGATATTCCCCTGTATCTTTTCTTATGCAGTCTTTGATGGTAAGTACAGTTGAATAATTGTCAGTCTCAATCTTGTATTTGCCATCTGGTTTAATTTCAATGCCATCAGAAGCCCATTTTGCAGTGGGAACTGGCACACCTCTCATAATGGCAGGGAGTCTCACTGTGGTGCCAGCTTTAACTACAAGACCTTCTATTAACTTCACATCTAGATCCACAGATGGAGGTACTGAAATTAGAGAAATACAGAAATTACCTTTTCAGAGGAAATGCTTCAAGAAAGAAAGAATCAATGAAACAACACGAAAAGCTAAAAATTACCTAGTTTTTCTTGACACTCAATTGGTATAGTTGTATCTGGAAGGCTAAGACCAACAATATTCTGAGCTCTCACACGGAATTTGTATATTTTTCCTTTTTGTAGGCCTGTAACAACACAGTCTAGCATAGGGACTGTCTGGAACTTCGTCCATTCATCTGCACCATCTTCTTGATATTCCACCAAATATCCAGTTATCTCCGCACCACCATCACGATCTGGTCGATCCCAAGCAAGGGAAACTTCGTTCTTGTCAACATCTACATGATGCAGGTTCTTTGGTGGCCCAGGAGGATCTTTTAAAATGCAAAACCAAGATGGTTACTAGAATGGCCAATTTATGGTAGCAGCATGCCATGCTTATCTCAGCACCAGCAAGGTATTATCAAAAATTACCAAGAACAAAATGAACAAACAAAAATATATTACTGAAAAAACACTTACGCAGTGGATCCATAGCTTTAATGGGCTTGAGTGTTTCCACATATGGACCTCTGCCAAACAGATTCTCAGCTGCAACTCGGAAGAGATACTGAGTTCCTTCCATTAGATATTTTGCCATGTGACTGCGTTTCTTGGAAGTTGATGAGATGGCTACCCACTGTGCAGAAGCTACATCTTTTCTTTCCACCACATAGTTGGTAATGACAGAGCCACCATCATCTTCTGGTTCCTTCCAAGTGATGTAGCAAGAATCACTTCTAACTTCACTGATTTGCAGATCTCTGGGTGGACCGGGCTTATCTAATATTGACAGAAATTGAATTTATTTGTTTGATGACTAAAGCATTTTTTACAAAACAGCACATTTTAAAATAAATTAATAATTTCCTTGTAATTTTTAGCCCTTTTTTCTACTGTGGATTTCTTATAACTTGGTTCATCAATATTTTTTCAGACATTCCTTTACTTCTTATTCTCTAATTAGAGAATAAAAACATGCAGTACAAAACTAACATCAAAAAAGATTACCTAAGACAAGAACTTTTACTGAAACAGTCTTTGAACCAGCTGGATTTTCAACTGTCAGGGAGTAAATTCCACCATCTTCATGGACAGTGTTACGAATTTCAAGCTTACTGCCAACTCCTGTAACCTCAATATCAGCTTTTGGTGAGACCTCATTATCTTCCTTCTTCCAAGAAACTTTTGGGAATGGAACACCTTTGATAAGAGCACTAAGTCGCAGGGTATCTCCAGCTTTTACATGCTGTTCTCGGGCCATATTAGCATCAAGTATCAGCTCAGGAGGTTCTGGAATCAAAATTATACATTTTAAGAAAATGAGGAAAAAATATTTTCTTAGACAAGCTTATTCTGATCTTATTAAACTCACCAAGTCTGTCCTTTACTTCTACTGGATCAGGAACATAGGCTGGTTCAGATTCACCTGCTGCATTGACTGCCTTAACCCTGAATTTATAGGTCGAACCCTCAGTAAGGCCAGTGACTTTATATTTTGTTTCAGGACATGAATCTGCTGTAAGATTGGCTTTTTTCCATTCTTCATCTCCAACTTTCTGATACTCAATGAGGTAACCAATTATCTTGCCATTACCATCATGGCGTGGTGGTTGCCAAGATAAATCAACTGAATTTTTAGTTTTATCTACTGCTTCTGGATTAATAGGTGGACTTGGTTTTGCTGTTTAAAAAAGAAAAAAAAAAAAAAAAAAAAGAAATGGGGAAAAAAGGAAATTATTATTAATGTTTTTCTAACTAAAATAATGACTGCACTAAAATTTCATTGAGAAACGGTATTTAATACTTTACCAATTGGATCTCTAGCAAAAATGGGCTTTGATGGTGGACTAGGATCACCAACACCGATTTCATTTTCTGCAGAAACACGGAATTCATATTGACAGCCTTCAAGGAGGTCTGGTACTTTGAACTGAGTACTGGCAAAAATTGGGTCTCTGGTAACTCTGACCCATCTTGAAGCCATTGTTTCCTTCTTTTCTATGATATAGTTTGTTATTGGCTTGCCTCCATCATATGGTTTCTTCCAGACTACTACTGCAGAGTCTTTGGTAACATCCTTAATGACTGGTTGCTCAGGTGCATCAGGAACACCTGGGAAAAAAAACCAGTTTGTGAGTACTACAAACAGAGTAAAGATTAAAGTATCAAAGTAAGATAAGAAATTCATGACATACGGAAACGGTCCTTGGCTTTCATCTCATCAGATATGAGAGGATCACTTATTCCATATAGATTTTCCGCATAAATTCGAATTTGATATTCTCTTCCTTCAAGCAGCTTAGGAATTTTGCATGTTGTCTTAACTGTGGCAGATGTAACTGGCATCCACAGGTCTTTGTGTGCATCCTTCTTCTCAATAATGTAATTTGTAATTTCACTGCCTCCATCATCTAATGGAGGTTTCCAGGAAACTATCATATGATCTTTATGAACTTCATCAAATATAACTGGGCCTACTGGAGGTGATGGACGATCTGTTCAAGTAAAAATAAAGCATACTCATGGTTATATATGAACTTCACATAGTGACATAGATTAAACAGTATCAATACAGTAAATATGTTATGAAATTAGGAACTTCGTATCACAGTTTTAATAAGGAATCAAGACCTCAAGGCTATTCCTTTTTAATCTGTATTTGACTCACTGGACTTAAATCCTTAATGCTTATAAAGTATTTGCTGATTGGCAGTGTTGTGACACTGTAGAAATGCATGTAGAGACATGAAATTATTTATGATGAAGAAACTAAGCCAGAATTATGTAATTATTTACTCAAAATTAACAAACAGTGTACATTAAGATGAAGTGAATAAAATTACTGCAATAAAGAACAGATTTTAATATTTACATTTTATGAAATGAACTGAATTCTAGTCAATATTAAAAATGACATATGATACTGTTCAGTAAAACCTACCAACAACATTAACTTGACAAAATCCTTTTCTTGATCCCGTACTGTTCTCTACAGTAACACAATATTTGCCTGAGTCTTCACGGACAGATTTTAGTATCCCCAAGGAAAGAGTTGTAGGAGTTGTCTTGATCTTGGTACGGTCATCTTCTTCCAAAACAGTGTCATCCTTTAGCCAAGTAACCTTTGGTGCAGGCTTGCCTGAGTAACGTCCAGTCAGGCTGAAAGCTTCACCAACCCGAACA
Source organism: Heliangelus exortis (assembly GCF_036169615.1). NCBI lineage: Eukaryota > Metazoa > Chordata > Aves > Apodiformes > Trochilidae > Heliangelus > Heliangelus exortis. The sequence goes on along the minus strand of NC_092427.1, from coordinate 24,132,968 downwards.
ATAAGCTTGTCTCTAAAGTCAAGGTCAAGTGTTGGAGGAGCTGAAAGATGATATTAAAGAACACAACACCCACAAATGTCAGCAATACTAATATGAAAGAAGTAAGGATTCAATAAATGTAATCACTGTTTTCAAAAGAAATATGAAAAAGGTACATACCAAGTTCATCCTTGCATGTAATTGGTTTTGTGCAAAATGATGGTTTGCCTTGCCCCACAATATTGCATGCACTCACACGATATTCATAGGTGTCACCCTCCTTCAAGCCCTCTACTGTGTATTTCCTATCAAGCATTTTGTCCTTTGTAACTTTATGGAATTTGTCTTTTCCAATGAGACGGCTCTCTAGAACATACATGGTGATGTCTGAGCCTCCATTATATTTTGGAGGGTTCCAAGTTAGTGTAACAGAGTTCTTGGTAACTGCTTTTACTTCCAGGTCTTCTGGACGATCAGGAACAGCTGTGGGCAAACAAAAAAAACCCCAACATGGTAAATGCATTTCTTGGCATATTACTCTCATATGAAAGTAACTCAAACCCAAAAATACACTTACTTATTGGATCTCTAATGACAATCTCTTTTGTGGTCTCTGTGAATGGACCCATGCCAATTATATTCTCAGCTGCAATTCGGAAAAAATAGGCTTTCCCTTCAATGAGTCCCTGAACAGTAGCATTCTGTCTTGTAACTGTGTAGCTTACTGGAGTCCAAGCTCTGTGATCAGCTTCACGTTTCTCAATTATATAGTTGGTAATAGGAGAACCACCATCATCCTCTGGAGAAAACCATGTCAATTTACAAGAATCACTAGTTAGGTTCTCAGTAAGGAATGGCATTCCAACTGGGCCTGGCACATCTGAAACCAAAGAATAAATGGAATATTTAAGTATACATGCTGAATGTTATGAAATTTTACTTGTTTGCAAAGGACTGAAGTTGCTATTTACCTAGCACATCAACAATAATAGCCTTCTTCCGCTCTCCACCATCATTTTTTGCAAGAAGAGTGTATATACCCTGATGGCTCCTCTTACAGTTCCTGATGACCAAAGAAGAACTAATAGATGTTTCTTCAACTTTGGCTTCTTCTGGTAAAGCTTGGTCATCTCTGCTCCAAGTCACTGTTGGAGGTGGTTTTCCAGAGACATATGCTATGATGCGAATTACTCCCCCAGCATGAACAACAATTCTGTCCCTGACACTTGCATCCAAATTAATGTCGGGAGCCACTGTGGAAGGTGAAAAAAAATTAAGATGAATATTTTTTTCACACTTTGACTCAGAGGTACTAAAAATGTAAATGCAAATATGAAAAATACCAATTCTGTCCTTCATTTCAATAATGTCTGTAACTTCTCCAGGTTCTCCAATGCCAGCAGCATTCACAGCTCTAACTCTAAATTTGTAAAAACATCCTTCTTTTAATCCTGCCACAACGAACTTGGTTCCTCTGATTTCTTTATCTTTTACCTGGTAAAAAAATACCACAGAGTCAGCTAACATGAATTTCTTTGCGATGTTTGAAACAAATCTTAAATCAGAGGTTTCAGATTTAAAAGCACAAGATGGTCTTAAGCCTATGTAGATGTAGCATACACAGAATTAATTAGAATCTGTGTAAAGAAATACAGGACACACATACAAGACATACATCTTTGAAAAGATTCACCTATTTGAAAATTCTAATGGAGATGGCTGTTACAACAGTTACAATAGTCTGTGATCTGAGAAGAATTATATGGGTTATTGGAAAAATTAGCTCATAAAGTGAGAGGGGGAAAAAAAAGGAAAAAAGAAAAAGGAATTATTTGTTTTCTTTAAACCTGTGTATGAAGCTTGTTTATCTGAAAACAGTGCAGGAAATTTAGACATTACCTAAATGCACCCCAGTGTTTATGGAGGTACAGGAAATAGCCAAGGCCAAATCAGTTAAAGTTTCAGAAATGCAGTATTGAGAAAAATGGGAGAATGTAGGGACATGATAATTGCAAATTATTTGGCACACTCTGATATCAGAGAGGCTTTTCTAACAGTTCTAACTTGTTCTTGTTTTCTGTTTTTTTATCACAAATTTCACACATATTTTCTTACATCTTTACCAAAATTTTTTAAATTCTAGGTTTAGGAAAGTTGACTTGATATTTTGGAGGGGCATTTGATGTCTTTTACATTTGGTCTTATATTTTAAACATAAAGACAACTGTAGTGCAAAAAAATGAACTTTTAGAAAAGAAAATGTGAAAATTTGTAAAAAATATTTTTTTCTTGAGAGATTTCTTTTGATAGACACACAGAGAGAAGAAATACAGATTCTGTAATACGTTTCCACCTACCCGTTCCCATTCTTCCTTTCCTTCCTCTTTATATTCAACAATGTATCCAGTGACTCTAGAACCACCATCTTTTAGTGGTGGACTCCACTCCAAGTCTACAGAAGACTTTGTCCAGTCAGTAACTTTTGGAATAGGAGGTCCAGGTGGGGCTGAAAAATAACATCACACCAATACAGCATAACAATACATTCCATGTTCTTATTTGAATATTTGCAAATTCAGAAATAGGAATCTAAAATATTTACCAATAGGATCTCTAGCAATTGCTGGATCAGATGGCATGCTTGGTGGACCAACACCAGCAGCATTGATAGCTGAAACTCGGAACTGATATTCAGAGCCTTCAATAAGACCTGTAACTTTGTATGAAACACCCAGTGTCATGGGTTTGATAGGATCACGGTTAACCCTGGTCCACCTCTTTCCAGAAGTCTCTTTGCGCTCCAACCAGTAACCAGTAATAGGAGAGCCACCATCATGTTCTGGTTCTTCCCAGTTTACAGTCATTGAGTCACGTGTTATACTGCTCACTGTTGGCTTATCACAAGGTCCGGGAACAGCTAGAGGGGAAAATTCACACAAAGCTTGTCAAAATAATAATAATAAAAAAGCTAAAGCAAGATGGAGATAGAGTGCAAAACAAAGATATGCACTCACATGGTCACAATTGCATTAGGTGCACCTATCTGCATGAGACTACTCCCATTCATCTTCCCATCCCTATTCAGATACACGCTTCTGTGAAACATAAATTGTCTTTCCTTCAAACAATAGTAAAAATGAGTTCTTCTCACCTTCCTGGATGAGTATATCATTTCAGTGCCCAACCTAATGTTGGATGAGGGGATAGAATGACGTTCAGTAAATCTGCAGATGACACTAAGCTGGATGGGAGTGTCTATCTGCTTGAGGGTAGGGAGACTCTATAGAGGGATCTAGACAAACTCTATTGATGGGTCAAGGCCAATTGCATGAGTTTCAACAGGGCCAAATGTCAGGTCCTGCACATCAGCCACAATAACTCCCAGCAGTGCTGTAGGCTTGGGGAGAAGTGGCTGGAGAGCTGCCCAGCAGAGAGGGACCTCGGGGTGTTGACTGACAGCCAGCTGAACATGAGCCAGCAGTGTGCCCAGGTGGCCAAGAAGGCCAACTCCATCCTGACCTGCATCAGGAATAGTGTGATGAGCAGGACCAGGGAGGTGATTTTACCCGTCCACTCAGCCTTGATGAGGCTGCACCTTGAGTACTGTGTGCAGTTTTGGGCACCTCAGTATTGAAAGGACACTGAGGTGCTGGAGAGGCTGCAGAGAAGGGCAACTAGGCTGATTAGGGGTCTGGAAAACAGGTCTTGTGAGGACAGACTGAGGTAACTGGGGCTGTTCAGCTTGGAGAAGCAAAGGCCAAAGAGAGGCCTCATTGCTCTCTACAACTACCTGAAAGGAGGTTATAGTGAGAGAGATGTTGGCCTCTTCTCTCTGGTGACCAGAAACAGAGCAAGAGTAAACGCGCTCAAGCTCCACCAGGGACTGCTCAAGTTGGATATTAGAAAAAATTTCTTCACAGAGAGAGGGGTCAAACATTGGAACAGGCCGCCCAGGGAGGTGGTAGAGGCACCATCCCCGGAGGTGTTCAAAAGATGGGTAGATGAGGTGCCATAGTGGGTGATTTAGTAGTTATGGGCTGTAGAGTGAATGGTTGGACTTGTTGATCTTACTGGTCTTTTCCAACCTTCATTATTCTATGATTCTGTGTTTTAAGAACTATTTTCTACTACCAACCTAATATTCTTTCCACATCAGAGCTACTGTGTCTCATTTCTCTTTCAAAACAGAAGGCAGGAAATTGGTCCAATAATGTCTCAAATGCAATGAAATGACCTGAATCTTATCAGATAAACACTTATTCATATATTTGAACCTTAAAAAAGCTTGGGATTGTATTTTAATATATAACAAAGGGGGAGAAAATTATTACTACTTACTGAAAAGATTTCGTGCTGTTTCTGGTTCACTGTCCAAAGGTTCTCCAATACCATATTTGTTTTGTGCCATAATGCGGAACACATATTCATGGCCTTCCATCAACTTGGGAACAGTAAATATGCATTCTTTAGGCTCATTAGTAACAGACAACCATGTCTTTCTGTTTGGTTCTTTTTTCTCTATAACATAGTTCGTAATCTTAGAACCACCATCATCTAATGGAGGAAGCCATGATATTGTCATTTTATCAGCTGCAATGGATTCAAATTTAATAGGTCCCACTGGAGGTCCAGGACGACCTAAAAGATACACATTTATAAAGGAGAATGAAGTGAAATGTTATTAAAATAAAGTATTACATGAATGCTATCAATTTATGCAACTTGTAAGACTTCTTGATACCTACCCAGAACATTTAGTCTCATCTCCTTTGAAGCTGTTCCCAGATCATTTACAGCTGTTATGGTATATAAGCCTGTATCTTTTCTGCAAGACTGTTGAAGCAATAAAGTACAAGTATCTTCCTCAATAATTTTGTTGACATGTTGATCATAGACCACTGGTGCTTTGTCATCTGGTTTCTTTGGAGAAGCTTTTAGCCATGTTAATGTTGGGAAGGGCACACCCTTTATCTTGGCCACAATATTAACATCTGTTCCTTCTTCAACCTCCATAAATTCTTTGAGTTCAATAGATGGTGGGCCTAAAATGAAACGTTGAAAAAATTAACATACAAAAATACTTAAAAATTTTAAAAAGGAACTTGTATTTTGATATCAGATAATGCTTACATGTCTGGTCTTTGACAACAAGTGGGCCAACGGTGGCTGAAGGCCTACTAGGACCCGCTATATTTACAGCTTTCACTCTGAATTCATATTCTCCACCCTCTACAAGATCCTCAACAGTAAACTTTGTTTCTTCCACATCACGTCTGTTACATTGCTTCCAGGTCTCTTTCACTTCTCCAGTACGATCCCAATGAAGACATTCAACAGTATAATGTGTAACAGGAGCTCCTCCATCATTCTTTGGTGGTTTCCATGTCAAGCTCACTGTGTTCTTCGTAACAAGGCCAATCCTTAGTTTAATAGGTGGATCAGGAGGATCTTCACAAACAAAACAGAAACATGAATAAATGTTCTCTACAGTACTATGTGGTTTTAAAGAATTTGTTTGACTTTGATTTCACTTACGGATTGGATCTCTGGCTGTTGTTCGTTGGATGGTTTCTGCAGGAGGACCAACACCAAAACGGTTTTCTGCACGTACACGGAAGAAATACTCTTGGCCAGTTATGAGATCAGGTACAACAAAGGAAGTACTTGCACAGTTTGCATTGACTGTAGTCCAGGCCTTCCCATCAATATTTCTTTTCTCTATAACATAGCCTCTGATTCTATCTCCACCATCATCATCTGGCATCTTCCATGAAAGTCTACAACTACCTCGTGTGATATCACTTACTTTAAGGTCCTTTGGTGGACCTGGAACATCTGTTAAGGTAAAAGCACAACAGAAACAATTTTACATAGGTGTGTAGAAAAGTAAGACTAAAACCTAGGTTGTTATTATTTTAATATGTGTAAGCCATACCAAGCACATTGACTCGGACATGAACAGTTTTTTGTCCTGCTTTGTTCTTTGCTGTAATACTGTATCGTCCAGAATGACTTCTGTTGCACTCAGGGATGGTAAGCAATGAACTTGTATCAGTTGCTTCTACCTACATATTACAGAAAGAAAGAGAAGTCATAGTGTAGCTTTAAATATTTATGTTTGAAAAGTGACATAGTGCTAAAGTTACAAAACATAGTTTGGTTTACCTGAACTTCTTCAGGTACATTGTGACCTCCCTCCTATAAGAAAAGGGAAATAATGTAAATATAGAAGGGGATAGTCTTAAATATCTAGAAACCCACGTAGAAAAAAGCTTTTATTAACCTTTGCCGCTGTCTTTGCCTTTCCTTCAAACTCCCAAAATGTTTTCGGAACTGGACGACCCTTGATAACAGCTGGGATTTTAATTGTTGTGCCAGCACGACAAGAAAGGAAATCTTGGGCTCCAATATCAAGGAAGATTTCTGGTTCCTCTGTAAAAAGATTTTTAAATATTAAATTTGGGAGCTACTGAAAGAAAATTTCTGTCAGCACTGAACTAAAACCCCACAAAGAGATGTAGAATGCATGTTTATGTGTGAAAGGTTGAGTGTACAAAAGGGAAGCTGGGAAATGTACAAATAGAAATATTTGTTTAGTAATTTCTTCATAAAATACACTTTATTTCTTCAGTATGACTTTAGGTGCTTATCAGTTTTCCAATGGATCCTACCCTGGTAATGGTCATCATGACACTTTCAAATATATGTTTCAAATATTTTAATTTTTTTTCAGACTTGTTTATCCTGTTTTGACTTTGGCTTCTTTGGTTGTCTACTTCAACATTCACAAAAGTAGGTGGCATTTAGATATAAATACCTACATTAATTCCTAGAATTACCTAGAATATCTCCTTACCTAGAATATCTTGGACAGGTATTTCTGATGTTGCAGGACTTGGTTCTGATTCTCCAGCAGCATTTACAGCTTTCACCCTAAATCGGTATTTTCTGAGTTCTTTCAAGTTGGGAATAACACATTCACAAGTAGGGAAGAGTTTGTCTCCTTCATTCACCTTCTTCCATTCAGTACTACCTTCATCTTGAATTTCAACAATATATCCTTTTATAGGACTGCCACCATCCTTTTGTGGAGGTTGCCATGCAAGAGCTACAGATGATTTAGTTTTGTCTTTCACCTCTGGGCAAGATGGTGGACCAGGCACAACTTGTAAAACAAGAACAAGTGAAAATTACCTGAGAGCTAGTGTCTGTCTACAGTTCTCTGAATAGCATCTAGAAGAATTCAAGTATTTTAATTTTCTTCTATCATACATAGAGTGTGTAATCCTAAAACACACATACTGATTACAGTTATTACTTAAATTATTAAGGGATACTTAAGGTAAAAGACTAAATCGTTTACCAATGAAGAAAAACTATAATGTAAAATCTGATTCTGAACTTCAGTTTATTGGACAGTGTTTGCATTGATGTAATTACAGTTTTAGGTTCATAAAAGAGGTAAAAAAAAAAAAATCAAAGCTAATTATTGTTATAATAGTCAAAAGCAGCAAATAAGGAAACTGCTTTATGTCAATATATACATTTTGATGTAGTGAAAAAAAAGCATTGGATTAATGGCACTACATTCAGTATAAATAATAGTACAACATTTTGGTTCTGGTATGATATAATCCTTAAAAATAGCTGTACAAATCATAAACTTACATATAGGATCTGCTGCTATGGCAGGATCTGATGGTTCACTGGGAGGACCAATTCCAGCAAGATTTTCAGCCATAACTCTAAACTGGTATTCAACACCTTCAGCCAAACGAAGCACATTGTATTCAAGACCTTTTACTGATGGTTTTGTTACTGGAGCCCTGTTAACACGTGACCAGTAGACACCTCCCACCTCTCTCTTCTCCAACCAATAACCAGTTATTGGACTGCCACCATTGTCCAAAGGAGGCTCCCAAGTCACCAGCATTGATGATCTGGTGCGATCTAAAATTTTTGGCTTCCCAGGAGGTCCAGGAAGACCATAGGGATCCTTAATAACAACTTTTTCTGAGAGGCATTCATCACTTGTTCCATATTTGTTTACAGCCCGCACTCTGAACTGATATTTTTCATTTGTTGCAAGATTCCATACCTGAAAAAAAAAAAAATTAAATCAGTATTTGGCTGCTTTTAGAATAAATTTATCTCAACTTATGCAACAGCTTTCACTTCAAATTCAGCCTTGGAGTCTCACTGATATGTTTATGTAATACACAGCTATAATGAATGCCATAGGGATATTCTATTCTGTGTGCATAAGACTAGACATAAACAGGAATGTTACCATGTTTGTTTTTACAGCTGGTAAACCTACAAAAAATGCTGGGAAATGAAAAGGAAACTGTTTTCTAAATTCAGCTGAGATTAAGTAGCAAAAGCGAATGACTTATTTTGTCACCTGACCAAAAATCATATATATAAATGGGCAACTTTTATACTGTAATTCTAAAGTCCAGATGGAGCAAAATGCAGGTATCTATGCAACTAGTGGCTTTAATTAGATGCATACAATTGTTCTTTTTAAGCATACTGAAGTATGTAATAAAGATATTTTATAAATTACCCCATGTCGTCTCTCAACAGCACTTTTGGAGACTTCTTCCCACTCAGATTTCTTCTTACTAGCATCACGTTTTTCAATAACGTAATGGGTAATTTCACTACCACCATTATCAAGAGGTGCATCCCATGTTAAATAGCATGATTCTGCTTTAATATCAGAAACAGCAAGATTTCTTGGTGGAGAAGGACGATCTGTATAAACGTGATAGAGCATAGAATTATATCAAGTGAAAGGCAAAAGCATTTTATTAGCTGTGATTTTATTAAAATGTTGCATACTTACCATACACTTCAACATGCACATTGCGAAATGCAGTGCCAAGACGATTGGAAGCCCTCACAGTGTAAGTGCCTTTATCAGCCCTCACTGCTGCAGGCAAGATAAGTTCAGTTTTTGCCTCACTTCTAGATACTTCTTCCTTAGTTATTTTAAGTTCATTGGATGTTTGGTCAATTAAAACTTCATTCTTGTCCCATTCAATCTTTGGCATTGGCAGACCTGTCACATCAGCAGGAATATTAACTGGTTCTCCTGACTTCACTTTGATAGTATCTCCTCTCACAGCCAAACGTAATGTAACAGTTGGAGGCACTGGAAATAAGAAAAAAAAGGGAGTAAAGATGGAGATGAAACAGAAAAATTGTTTTACAGTATTCTGGTAATATTCATATGAATTTCTGTAAAGCAGGTATACCTTCATCGTCTTGTATAGTTACATTGAGGGGCAATGATGGTTCACTTTCTCCAATAGCATTGACAGCTTTGACACGGAATTCATACATATGAAGTTCATCAAGATTTTCAACAAGAAGAGATGTTTTTGGACAAAGGCGTGAATTAACTCTCTCATACTCTTTTGAATCATGTCTTCTCTTCTCAACAATATATCCCAAGACAGGACTGCCACCATCACTACGGGGAGGCTTCCAGTCAAGTGTTATGGTTGACTTTGTCCTCTCTGTGTACATAAACCTCTCAGGTGCTGTTGGAGGACCTATTAGCAAAATAAATAATAAAAATAATAATTAAAAAAACCATTTAGAAACTAGAGAAGCTTTAATCACATGAAAACAGCAGCTCTGCCTTTTTAAAACTGTAGCTTTTGTATGCAACGTACCTGAGTATGGTTATGGAAAGTAGAAATTTTCTCATGTATGAGGATACTAAATGTAGTAGTACCTCAGTAAATATACTGTATACAGTAAATATACTGTAGTACCTCAGTATTTTGTTACATAAAGAATCATACTGGTTTTACAGAACGGATTCAGAGATCTGACTGAAGTAAACCATCTAAGGTAGAAGCCTTATCCAAGTAGCAGAAAAGTGAATACTAAGCAAACCACACAATATAAAAATACATACATAAACAATACTGGTCTACTAACTTTAACATTGTTTAAAAAAAACCCCAAACCTTGAAATTAGTCATCTTACCTAATGGATCAACTGCAAGAATGGGTCCTATTTCAACCGGAGGACCAGTACCAAATTTGTTCTTGGCACTCACACGGAATTTATACTCCTGGCCTTCAACTAGACCTGTAATATCACATTTAGATCTCTCTGTGTCTACAGCTAGTCTCCATGTATGCATTTTAGCATCCTTCCGTTCAACAATGAAGCCTATGATATCACTGCCACCATCATCTTCAGGATCAGACCAATTAAGCAAACACATCTTTCTGTTTGTGACCACAGGCTTTAGGTCAAGGACTGGACCAGGAACATCTGTAAAACAAGGTCAGACAAGTAGGATAAAGGTCGAATATATCACCAAGAGAAATACACAGTTAATTTCAGAAAACACTTTTCTTACCAAATACTTCTACTCTTGTTCCTGCTGATTTAGAACCACTGCTATTGGTAGCAGTGATTACGTATCTTCCGTGGTCTTTTCTCAATGCATTCTTAATGGTTAGCTCAGATTTTGTGCCAACATTTTCAATAACAACTCGGTCTTTGTCTAATTCACCCTCCTCCACTGTCCATGTGATGGTGGGAGTAGGACGCCCTGTTACAGTAGCAGGAATTTTAATAGTTTGCCCAGCCATGACCTGAATGCCTGCTTTGACAGAAACATCCAGCTCAACAGTGGGAGGCTCTGCAGAAGAGAGAAAAATGGTTACTTAGTTGGAGAGAGAGATCCAAAACCACATTTTAAGCAGCTGGCCATCTCTTGAAAATAATACAACTGCAATACCTTTAGGTTCTGCAACTGTTACAGGTTCAGTTTCACCAGGTGGCCCTTCACCAGCAGCATTAAGTGCAGTTACACGGAGTTTATAGTCTGCACCTTCTCTGACTTCTTTAACAGTATACTGTTTAGTCTTAATGGGCTTCTCTGTGCAACGCGACCACTCATTTACTCCAATCAGTTGTTTGTATACATGGTAGCCAGTGACATCTCCACCACCATTATACACAGGAGGTTCCCATTCTAACTCAATAGAAGTTGCACTTGTGTCAGCAATCCTTGGAATTGGTGGACCAGGTGGCACTATAAATAAATAGATGTAAATCAAAGTTAAAGGATATGGATCGTAATCTGTCACCTGTCTGCTATTAGCTTCTGCTGAGGTACTTACTTATTGGGTCCTGTGCAGTTTTTGGATCTGATGGTGGACTAAATTTACCAGGGCCAGCTGCATTTTCAGCACATACTCTAAAGATGTAGGTTAACCCTTCCAACAGTCCTTCAGCTTTTATTTCCAAAGCATTCACCAGGTTTCTGTTGACCCGAGCCCAGTGAGTACTATTAATTTCACGTTTTTCTATCCAGTATCCTATGATGGGGCTACCGTTGTCTTTTGGTTCATTCCATTTAACCAACATACTGCTGGTGGTAACGTCTTGTACATCAGGCTTATTAGGTGGATCTGGTGGAGCTGAAAAAAAAAAAAAAATGCAATTTTTTCATCATTGCTGTCTTCAGAGCTTACCCAAAGCTAAGAGAAAACTAAGGTAGGAGAAATGACTAATTTTATGTGTTAGAAACTCTTTCTCAGAAACATTGATTCCTAACTGCAACCAGTGTTCAAACTTGCACTGGTTCTCTCTTTTTGTAAGAATATTGGTCCAGTAAACATACAGAATGTCACTATTCAACGTTGAGTGTTTTAAGTATAAAGTTCTATGACAGTGACTGCATTCTTATTTCTTTACTATTGAAATTAGAATGCTTTCAATATTTTCCTTTATTTCAATGGTTCAAAATCTGCAATACATAATAATTGCACTGCTCAAGTTTCTTCTGGGAAGCATTTACATAGATGACGCAGAGTGTTCCAAGAGTCTGTGTAGTTTTACAATGTTTTCTGAAAAGGTTGTATTTCAAAACTAAAACTTACAGAAAGGATCTTTTGCTGTTAATGGTTTTGAAACACATGGTGGTCCTGCTCCAACTCTATTTTCAGCAAATACACGGAAGAGATATTCTTTGCCTTCAATCAGTTTCGTCACATGGAATTTGCAATGCCTAAGTGTAGAACTGACAGTCACCCAGCCCATTTCAGCTTTTGTGTTGTCTTTCTTTTCCAGTACATAATTTAGGATTTCACTTCCACCATCATCAAGAGGAGGTTCCCACTTGCAAATGACAGAATCTTTCCTCACATCTTCAAAAACAAAGTTGACTGGAGGCCCAGGTATATCTGTTAGTAAAGCAAGAAAAATGATTGCTACTCATCTTGAGCACTTCTTAACCAGCATTCTGAACTAGGTATTTTTGAGGACATTTGTTACATACCTAACACATTGACTTCACATGAGGCTTTTGCAACACCATGGTCATTTTCCACTTTAATTGTAAATGTGCCATGATCAGCTCTGATGCACTCACGAATCGATATTAGAGACTCTCCTTTTTTATGGTTGTCTATGCTCAAACGTTCTGGCAGTGAAAGCTGGAAAGGTTCCTGTTCTTCAGCTTCACCTTTCTTCTTCTTTGTATATGTTGTTACTCTCTTTTTTATTTCCTCTGGTGTCACAACTTCGTCATTCCTCAACCAAGTGATAGAAGGATAAGGTGATCCTGAAATATGTGCCTCAAGTCTGATCTCATCGCCTCTCTTCACCTCAAGGCCAGACTGTAGGTTTGCAGCAAGGAGAACTTTCGGAGCCTCTGTAATAATACAGAATGATAAATGGAGAGTAGAATCTTCCAATATGTTTGAGGATTTATAGCAATTACTACAAACAATCACATGAGAAATTCATACCAATAGGATCAACAGCTTTCACAAAAGGAGTAGTCCTAGAAGGCTCACTGATGCCAGCAGCATTCTCAGCACGAACACGAAACTGATATTCCTGTCCTTCTTCAAGACCTTTCACTGTGTAAGTCAACAGAGGTACTGGGTAGTCATTGCATCTCTCCCACCTCTCCTTACCCTTAGCGAGTTTTTCTACTATATAGCCCATAATCTTGCTTCCACCATCAAAAAGAGGTGGCTTCCATGTAAGTGTTACTGATTTTGAAGTCGGATTATGGACCTCAAGGTCAACAGGAGGATCTGGAGGCTCTGGAAGAATGGCAAAAGAGGGATCATGTGAGCAAAGAAGGCATGAAGTTTTTAATTAAAATTCAATTTGCTACACTACTTAGTAGTAAAGAAACCTTACGTTTTGGGTCTTCTGCAATGATTGGATTTCTTAGTTCAAGATATTCACCTCCTCCAATCTTATTGACAGCTTTAACACGAAAGTAGTATTCACTGTTTGGGATAAGATCTTTGACTTGCCATGAAAGCTTATTTTCACCAGACATGACCGGGATATACGTTTTACGACCAGCTTCTCTGCGTTCCAGAACATAATGCAGAATAGGAGTACCACCATCAAAGTCGGGAGGCTCCCAGGATACTTTGCAAGAATTCTTAGTTACTTCACTTGCCTTAATGTCTTTACACTGTCCAGGTGGACCTGTTTTAAATAAGAATAAAAAAATCAGTTAACTAAATAGATGGGAAATTGTATTCCTACAAATATGAAATTACATTGCATTTCTTTTCTTTGCAGAAAGTAAATGTTGGCTACATAGCAGATACATGAATTTATGTTCTTAAAGGTGAAAAATATTCAGAATTCTTATAGGCTTTTTAATATTTATAAGATGACTATTCATAACAATTGGGATTTGAGCAGCCACTGACTAGTTAGACCAACTTCGGATACAATACGGGTTTTTTTGTGGGATTTTGTATTAATTAATACATTTATTGTAATCTGTGTGTCTGAGCTGAAGTGATTCCTCCTCCTGGCAGAAAAGAGATTATTCTCTTCCTTTCTTCTGTTTGCTTCATGGATAAGTGGTTCCAGCTATTTTTTTAAAATGGAAGACGCCTACTTGCCTATGACTTTGACGTTCACTGAGCCAGTTGTGGATGCCAGCTTGTTCTCCAATGTGATAGTGTAAACACCAGCATCAGCATGAACACTGTCTATAACTTCAAGCAATGCAGAAGTGTAGTCACTCTTCATCGTTGTTCTGTCACCAGCTTTCAATTCTTTGCCATCTTTGTGCCATGTTATAGTTGGGGATGGAACAGCTCTGAAGGGTATAGGGATACTTAATTTCTGTCCTTTAACAACAACAATGTCACGAGTTTCTAGATCAATGGTTGGGTTACCTGTAAATATAAGCATGATATTATTATCAAGTTGCCAAACAACTTCTTTTAAGTTATGTAAATCTGAAAAAAAAAAAAAAAAATCTATTCTTACAGTCTGGGTCCTTGGCAACAACTTTTTCTGAGATGTCTGATGGCTCACTGGCTCCAACAGCATTGACAGCTCTGACTCTCAGCACATACTCTTTGTCTGGAACAACACCTTCCTCCACTTTACATTTTAGATCTTTTATTGGACGAGAATTGATTCGCATCCATTTTTCTGTTCCTGCTTCACACATCTCAACATTATACCCAAGAATAGGACTTCCACCATTCTTCTCAGGTGGTTTCCATGCAATGCAAATGTGCTTTCGACCTGCATCTGTGACATGTAAATCCTGAGGAGGTGAAGGAGGGCCTGCAGAAATGGAAAAAAATTGTGTCATTTTTGTCCCAGAATATCTGTTCTACACTGTACACTGCTTCTATAATTCATACATTGTATATTATATTACTACTTACTTGTTGGATCTTCAATATGAATTAGGTCAGTTGGTTCACTGGGATGACCACAGCCAGCTTCATTTTCTGCACGAACCTGGAACTGTACATCTGTACCTTCAATGACATCAGTCACTCTGAAATTGCAATCTGGACCAGCAGTCTTGCCAGCTTTTACCCAGCGAGTGGCTAGTTTTTCTTTCTTTTCAATGACATATCTGAATAAATAGGGGAAAATACTATCAGGCACTGAAATATGAACACTTCAGACTTCTTGCTCAGGAAGAAAAGATAAAGACAAACTAGAATGCTTTGGGCCAATGGAAAAGTAGGGAGAGTCATGGATGACAGATACAATGAACTTTACTTCACACATCAGTCACTTAGTCCTGGTAGTCCTTGCAGGTCTTGAATTTAATGAGGCTGACATTACTGACAGTTCCTGAACTTCTGCTATATTTTCAGCTTTCAGAGAGCTGTAGAGGTAAAACAATCTCCAAGTCACACATATCTTTGTTAATTTGGAGCTCAGTGTTTGGCCCACTGAGAATATTTGCAGATACTTTGTGTGAGTTAATTCAGTTGTGAAAATTCTGCCCATGATGCTTATCATAGGGATATGGGAAATTAATGCAAATGAAGTGATATGGGTTTCCTTAGGCAGATTTCTGTACTGCCAGTTTGTTTAAGCTATGCTTACTGTGACTGGAAGGAGAGGAATAGTGAAAGTACAAAGAAGAAAAATCTAACTGGCATACAAGGTGAACTTCAGAGGACAGATATTTTAGAAACCAAAGGAAAGAACAAATTTAATAAAGAAGAGAATGAACAGAAAAGATACTTGGTTTCACCTTAGCTGATTGTATGCAGTTTGAAAGAGAAACTAAAGCAGAAATTAAACATAACAGTATTACTTGGTAGGTGGATCTAAATAGCTACAACTCTGGATGAACTGGAGGCTATAATCGCATTAATTTGTTATTGTTATTTATTTTTTATTTGTTATTCAATCTGATTTGATTAGATACTGTTTTGAGGATGTTGGCACACATTTGTTGTTCATGCACATCGGGCCAATTATATTTGCATAATCTCCACAGTTTAAAATCAAACCCTTAAATGCTTTGTCCACATGGCTTCTCTTTTACATCCACCCATGAAGCATTTTGAGAGCAATGCTTCCATTTGTGAAAAATTCTTAATATACCAGAAACCCTACACAAACCAAATGACCTTACCTTTGAATTGGTCTGCCACCATCGTTCTTTGGTGGCTCCCATTTCAAATCCACATGATCTTTTCTCACTTCAACTATTGTAAGAGCATACGGAGGCCCAGGGGTTGCTAAACAAATAAACCACACACATTAGAAGAACAGGAATCCATTACACTCTTTGTACTGATCACTCAGTAAGCAAATCTGAAACTTACTGAAAGTATCTTTAGCAAGCACTGAATCTTCAACTTCACAATAATCACTCTGTCCAACGGCATTTTCAGCAGCCACACGGAATACATACAATGAGCCTTCAGTCAGTGGGCTCACTGTATACTTGGTATCTTTCACTGTTGTATCAACTGTCTGCCAGCCTTTTCGTCTCACGTCTCTCTTTTCAACAATGTAGTTAGTAATTGGGGAACCTCCATCTTTTTCTGGTACTGTCCATTTAAGATCTGCTGTGTTTTTAGTAATATTAATAACTTCAAGCCACCGAGGTGGTGAAGGAGGATCTGTAAAATAGAAAAAAAAGGCAAAACATGTCAGTGTATTTCCCATCACCTTCCCATCTTGGAAGATGGGGAATGCACCAAAACTATTAAAGCTTCTTATTTTCTTAGCTGAAGAAAGAGAGTCTCTAATATTTCATACTTACAGAGCCTCTCCTTGCACAGTACAGGGTCACTGGGCTCACTGGGCTCACTCTCACCAGCCTTGTTCACAGCCCTTACACGAAATGAATATTCTTGTGTCTCCATAAGCCCTTTCACAAAGTATTCAGTTGTGGGAACTCCTTCAGCCACTCTCACCCACTCATCTGTTCCCGTCTTTAATAGTTCAATGACATAAGACTCAATCTTTGCTCCTCCATCATGTTCTGGCTTTGTCCAGTTCAGCAATAATGATGTCTTGCCAACATCTTTCACAGTTGGCTTTCCAGGAGGCCATGGTGGATCTAAACAGGAGTTCAGTATTAATTGCATGATTGAAAAAAAAGATTTTATTTTGTTGTTAAACAAAATAAAGTTAAACTATTGTGAAGTTAAACTATTAAAAGTGTATTTATTATACCGATTGGGTCCTTCACTAAGATTGGCTCTGTTTCCCTGCTTGGTTTTCCAGGTCCTGCAAGATTCTCTGCCAAGACACGGAACTTGTATTTCTTCTTATTTGTAAGACCTTTAACTCTGGAAATAAAAATTAAGTGTGATTAGACCAAATCTACACATTATCTCATGTGAAAAACATTCTCTCTTTTCTTCACACTACAATTTGAAAATATCCAAATTACTGCTAATGATGTTTTATGAAGTGATGAACATTCAAAACAGGTATATTGTGAACAGCAAAATGGTGCACATAGACACCAAAGTTTTGAGAGCCAGCTTGCTTTTTTTGCACGTTCCATAGTTGGTTAACATTAGCATGTGTACAAAAAAGTCTCCGGGTTTTGGCAAAAATGGCTATGCCTGCTATTTTAGAATGGTGTATGAATAACCACATAGCACAGAAATTATTAACCATGACTTTTTTTTTTTATAAAGATATTATTCACTTTTCTAAAGATATTTTTTTTAAAAACTAGTTATGAAAAAAAAAAAAAAAAAGCCACTGGATTGGATCTAAACTTATTAAAGCAAGGACAAAAGAGTAAGAAAAATCTAAATCTTCTTTAAAAGGCTACCCTTACACTTTTATGTCCCTGTGACTTATTTCAGACTACAGTGACTATAGTCTTACTTAAATGTTGTATCTTTCACTGGCATTTTATTGCATTTTATCCATTTATCTTGTTCAGGATCATATCTTTCAACCCAGTATCCAGTTATAGGGCTACCACCATCTTCATCTGGTTCATTCCATGTTAAGGTGACAGAATCTTTAGTGACCTCTGTAGGCTTGAGACCTGTTGGAGGGCCTGGTGGATCTGTATAAATTAAAAAAAAAAGAAAAAATGAAACAAAACCCAAAACCATCATATACGGTTGTATTTTTTCTTTTCTTTTCCTGTAAAAATATTGTAAGAATTTGACAGTACTTTAATTAACTAACCAAATGAATACTTTGCAATGATGGGGCTACACTGGACTGGCTCCCCAATACCATACATGTTCTCAGCACTGACTCGGAATACATATTCTTTATGAGGAGTTAAATTGGTAGCTCTGAATTGTGTATCCTTAATAGTTGATGACAACTTGTGCCATATTTCACTGTCGGTAGCTCTTTTCTCAAGGACATAGTTGGTAATTTTAGAGCCCCCATCATCTCGTGGAGGATTCCATGTCAGAAGGCAGGATTCATTTGTGATTTCTGATACGTCAAATGCAGCTGGTGGTCCAGGTTTATCTGTGGGTGACAAGATGCAAATATTAATCTTCTGCTTGCATACCACAGTACCTTGGTAATTAGTTTTCTAAACATCATAAAAACATATGCATACCAAGAACATTAACTTCAACAACCGCAGTAGCACGTCCACTGGAATTTACAGCTTCTATAATGTAAGTTCCACTGTCACTCCTTTTGCTGTCTGTAATAGTGACTGTAGAATGATTAGGTTTGGTTTCAATGGTAATTCTGTCATCAGGTCTCAAAATTTTGTCAGCCTTGGTCCAAGTAATCTGGGGTTCAGGTTTTCCAGCTATTTTAGCTGGCAGCTCAATTTTAGTTCCAGCTTTCACAGTAAGTCCAGCAAGAAGCTTCACATCTAAGAAAATTTCTGGAGCCTCTGATGTGGGAGAGAATAAAAACATTGTTGTAGAAACAGGATTTCAGAGACTGGTGAAAATAAAGCAGCTATTTTAATACAGTGGTTGTTACCTTTTGCATCAACAGCCTGAATATCATCTGTTGGCTCACTTGGCTTGCTAGCTCCCATTCTATTCAAAGCCTTAACCCGATATGCATACCACTCTCCTTCCTTGAGTTTTGTCACTTCCATTCTGTTCATTAAAAAAAACCCAAACAGATATTTAAGGTGGTGACCATGGCTTACCTAGTTGAAAGGATATACATTTTGATGTTAATTTACTTACTTTGTTTCAATAACAGGCTCCCCACATGTCTCCCACTTGTCTGTGCCACGTTGGGATTTTTCTACCAGATAACCCTTAATGCGGGCACCCCCATCATATTTTGGAGGCTCCCACGTTAGGAAGATTCCTTTTGATGTCGGGTTTCTCCATTTAACATTCTGTGGTGGATCAGGCACCGCTATTAAAAATTAAGAACACACAGAGCTTTTAGAAACCAGTCTAATTAAGATATTTTTAATATCTTCCTTTGAAGAAAATAATCAAAATTCCAGAAACAGAAAAATCAGCAAAAGTGTGAAACAGTTGACTTACTTGCTGGTGCTGACATATCTACAGGTTCATCGATATATGCAGGTTCTCCTGGGCCACATTTATTGCATGCACAAACTTTAAATAAGTATTCTTTCCCTTGAATAAGGTCAGGTACAGTAAACTCTTGATCAACGACATGATCCATAACCTAAAGAGATGGGATATGTTTCTAAAATCAATTTCCAAAGATCAATCACTAAAATAAGACACAAAATTCAGTAGCACATGTGCAAACCAATGAAATGAGAAAGAATGGACTCACCTTGCTCCATGTTTTTCGGCTAACTTCACGTTTTTCAATTATATAGCCAGTAACTGGACTTCCACCATCATCCTCAGGAGGTTCCCATGACAGCTGTACTGTGCTCTTGATTATGTCTAAGACCTTAAGTTCTCTTGGTGCGCTTGGACGAGCTAGAAATCAGACATATTGTATTAAATATTTTTAATGGGAGATTGACAGTTGATCTGTATGTAATCTATCTGTCAGAAGACTTACTCTTCTTAGTCATAATTCCTTCTTCACTATTTCTTAATCATATCCTTTAAATATTAAATATTGAAAACCAGAAAAAAATTTTTTGGAGTATGGATTTCTAGGTTTTAGTTATATTTTAAAATACTTGGTTTACTGAAAGTTGTGGGATTTCGTATTATTAACCTAATTAGACTTTAACAGAAGAAATATCGAATGTTTCAATGCTAGAGTACATACATGTCCACTTACCAATGACGTTAACATTAATTTCTCCTGAAACAGATGACACGGGGTTTTCTAATGTTAGGGAATAAATTCCCTTGTCTGGACGTTCACTTGGAGTAATTACAAGTTCTGCAGAGGAGGCTGTGGTCTTCATTGTTACACGATCACCCTCTTCTAACACTTGATCACCAAAAGACCACGTGGCAGTTGGCACAGGGTAGCCAGTGATAGGAACACAGATTTTGATTGGCTCTGGAACAATAACTTCCAGACCGTCTTTAAATGCACTTAGGTCCATTGTAGGTCCAACTGAAAAAAAGTGGAAAATTAATTAGATTGGTTATTTCCAGATGTTTTGAATATGTCTGTGTTGAGGTCAGAAGACAAAATGTCACACCTTGCTCTTCAGGCTCTTCAGTATATTACAGCTATATTATTTGCAGATTTCATAACATACGAGAAATAGTTGTGTCTTATGTGATTAATTATCTGTAATAAATGTCATTTGGCTTACCAAAAGTATCATCTGCAGTTAATGGCCCAATAGCCTCTGCTGGATCAGACACACCAGCTGCATTTTCTGCTGAGACTCTGTAGTAATAACTGGATCCTTGTTTCAATCCCGTTACCTAAAAAACATAATCATTTATTAATGCATATTTGAAGATGATCTACATATTTTGAGTACTTTGTTAATAAACAGAACATCTTACCTTAAAAGTAAGATCAGGTACTAGTTTTGTGTTACAACGTATCCACTTGTCTGTTCCTTCTTCTTGCCTTTCAACAATATAGCCTAAAATAGGACTTCCTCCATCTTTGAGTGGTGGTTCCCATGTGAGCTGCACTGATGACTTAGTTTGATCTGAATGATCCAGGTTAATGGGAGGACTTGGTCTCTCTAAAAATAATTTGAAAGAAACAAATTTTTGCAACCGGTAAAGGAGTATAGCTCTGCATATCAGCTATTTAATACCTTAAAGTACTCTTTTTCAAAGCTTTTGCAAAGTTTTTCCTAAACCAGTTTTTTAGGTTGGATCCTAATTTAAAATCAAAAATATCTGGACTTCTTATTGAACCAAATGATAACAAGATACTTTTTATATCCTTGAAAGTAGGAAAAGTCTAACTGTACATGGTATCTGCAGCACACATTTCTTAACTGAACTTTCCAGCACACAGTATATAAGCAACCAAAATATCCCTGTCTCATAATGCAATCACAATCAGTGACTGCACACTTACCAATTGGGTCCATAATTTTTACTGCACGTGTAGCAGGACTTGGTTTGCCAACTCCAACCATGTTTTGAGCTCTTACTCTGAAGAAATATTCTTCATTTTCCACAACATCAGTCAGGACAGCTGACAGTTCATCAGCTCCAGTGATCATAGCTGGCTCCCATTTGATGGAAGATCTGTTCCGCAGTTCAATAACATAGCCAGTAATTGGAGATCCTCCGTCATACTCCGGTGGTTCCCATGTAAGTGTAGCTCCAAACCTGTTCACATCAGTAACTTCTACATTTTGAGGAGGACCAGGAACATCTGCATTTTAATTAAAGGAGAAAAATAAAAACAAGGTATATGCTTTTTACCTTTTCTAAGAGTTTGTAAAGCTTTTTTTACAGTGTCATCAAACACTGAGTTTTTCATAAGTGCTGCTCACCAAATTTGCTCTTGGCTTCTACGGGTCTCTCTGTTTCCACTGGTTCACCGGTGCCCACTCTGTTCCGTGCACTGACACGGAAGAGGTACTCAACCCCTCCTTTTTGAAGTCCAGTAACAATGAATTCACAATTTTCAGCACGATCAGTGACTGTAATCCAGCTCTTACGCTTGATATCACGTCTTTCAATAACGTAGCCTATTATTTTACTTCCACCATCACTTTCTGGTTCTTGCCAGGCCAGGCCAACTTCACCATCATAAGTTTCAGTGACTTCCAAGTTTCTAACTGGACCTGGAACATCTGAAAAAGAAACGACAGTATTTTAGGGCACTGTATTAACTCTGGCATAAATAAATGTAAGCAAGGTTGTAATAATGGAAGTACTTACCAATGACCTTTACATTGATGAATGCCTCTGCCTGGCCATGTTTGTTTCGAAGTATAACTTTGTACCTTCCCTTATCCGACTTCTTTGCTTCATAAATTTTGAAGGTACTGCAATCAGTTGTTGTATCAACAGTTGCTGTGGGCAGACTTTCCTCTTCTTTCAACCATTCAGCTTCTGCTCTTGGGTAGGCATCATATGGAACAGTCATAGTTAAAGGCTTCCCAACGTCAACCACAAGGTTTTGATCACCAGTCTTGATTCTAGGTGCAGCTAAGGAAGATCAATGTGACAAATAAGTACTTAAATAATAATAATAAAAAAAAATCTGAAATATTTGTATAGTCAGGAAAGAGGCTAACTTAGAAAAGTAAAAGGAGCTGGTGTGTGAATTCTAATATACCCACTGGATTGCTCCATAGAAAGAAACTCAGGCTGGTTGGTATGTATTGTGTCCGCCTATAAAATCAGGGGAAAGAGAGTGGCTCTTTGAGCATTTATATAATGTATTTTATTAGTCTGATTCTGTGAAATAGACAAATTAGGAATTACGTGCTATATTATATAAATAATTTTCAGGTGATATACAGTGGCCTAAAGAAAACGTCTCCATTAAGCTCAGACACTGAAAAGTGACCTGTATTTTCCTCTACAGTGTCATATAATAAAAAATGTCTGCTTCCTGCACTGTAATTCATACAGACTTGCACTTGTCTCAGCTTGATTGTGTATTCATTTTAATTCAGTTCTTTGAAAGAGTAAAAATAACTGTAGTTGAATAGTTATTTGAGCAATCTAAGATTTTATAGAAGAAACACAGAGCAAGGAACTTACCAGCTAATTCAAGTTTAGCTCTGGCTTCTTTATCTTTGGCAATAAATCTGTATTCCCCTTGGTCACGGGGCTTTATGTCGCACACCTGCAGCCTGTGGACCTTTCCTTCACTCATCATTTGATGTTTGTCACCTTGGACAATAATCATATTATTTCTCAACCACTTGACCTCCACACCATCTTTGTTCAACTCTGCCATGAAGATGACATCTGCACCAGGAGGTTCATAAATATCTTGTGGTGGTCGGATGATCTCAACAGGGATTTCTGAAACAAATGTCAATTCATTTGGTGTATTTATTATTTCTGTATTACTAAACAATGAATAAATAAATTCTATTTATGTCAATTCATTTGGTGTATTTATTATTTCTGTATTACTAAACAATGAATAAATAAATTCTATTTATTTTTATCCATACCTTCAACAAATAGCCTTGCCCTTGATTTCCTGTCATCCACTCCACAGGAATATTCACACTCATCATCTAGTCTACAGTCTTTTATAATTAGTCTGTGCAGATTTCCATCTTTTTCAAACTGGTATCTTTATGGGGGAGAAAAGGCAGCCATATCTTAGTTTCCAGACAAAGCAACAAAGTAAAACAAGCATGCTTAGCAGAATAATAGGCATAATACTTATACTTAATAATACTCATTAACAAGCTTATTACAATATACATACTTTTTGCCTTCTCTGAGTTCTCTTCCATTTCTGTACCATTTTACACTGGCTTTCTCTTTGGAAAGCTGACATGTGAAGACAGCATCATCAAATTCGGTGACAGTCTGATCCTGGAGGTGTTCAGTGAAGTCTGCTGGTGCTTCTGTGATGAGAAGTTCTGCAACAGATTTGTCTTGTCCAGCAGTAACAGTGTATTCACCTTCATCTATAAATCCACAGTCTTTGATGATGAGTGAGTGTTTGTATTTATCAACTTTGTACAAAATGCGCTTGTCGAATGTGATCTCTTCACCATTCTTTGTCCATTTGAGGGTTGCATTAAGGCGATTGACTTTGCACCAGAATGTGACGGTTTTCTTCTCCATGGTCTCAATATCTTCAAGGGGCTCAACAATTTTGAGATCCTCTTCTGTTAAGACAAAAAAACCCCTAAGTGATTAATTTACATCCTCATGATCATATTGTGAAAATTGGATGTAGGTTGATGGAATGATTTTAATACAGTGAAAATTATTTACCTAATACTGTTAAGGCAGCAGAGCTTTTGACGTGTTCACCTCTCTGGTTTGACAGTGAGATGGTATAGTTATCTTGATCTTTCAGCTGTGCATCTCTGATTCTGAGAGTGTAAACTAAATCCTTCTGGACAATTATATACTTTGCACTATCAAATATTGCCTCCTCATTTTTGTACCATTTCTCTTTGGCACCTTCTTTATTTACTTCACAGTTGAAGATAATTTCTTGACCCTCACTAACTTGTTGGTCCTTAAGGGGAGTTATAATCCTGAGTTTTTCTGAAATTGAGAGTATAGAAAAAATAGGACATCACGCAGTATAAGGCATGCAACAAAAATATCACCTGCACATTGACAAATAAAGCTTACCAATAACTGTTAATTGTGCTGTAGCTTTAGCTTCACCAACCATGACAGTGTACTTTCCTGCATCTCCTAGAATGGAGTCTTTAACCACAAGTGTTCTTTTTTTGCCATCTGAAATGATGTCGTACTTATCACCAGGCTCCAGGACTGTGTCACCTCTCAGCCACTGTACTGTAATTGCCTCTTTGGATACCGAGCAGACAAATTCAGCTTTGTCTCCTTCAAGCACCTCAAGATTTTGTGGTCTGGAGAGAAATTCTGCTGCAAGTTCTGAAAGAAACAGTTTTGTAGATATTTCATTTTAATTTTTTACTTATGAAGAGACTAAACCTAGCTCTGTATTCTTGCCGCATTTAAAGTTTTTTAGTTTTATTTTTCTAGAAAACGAGTTATATAATGAGTATATATAAAATAACTCTCTTACCATGTACAGTAAGTTTCCCTGTTGTACTAGTGCTTGGGAGTTTACAAGTATATTTGTCAGCATCGTCAGGATGAGCATTACGAATGATAAGAATTCTCTTTCGGCCATCAGAAATGTGCTCAAATCTACCACCATCAGGCACCTCCTCATCTCCTTTAAACCAAGTAACTTCGGCGTTAGGCTTTGAAACTTCACAGATCAATCTTATAGTGTCATTTTCATTCACTTCAAGATCAGGAAGATTTTTTGTGAAAACAGCCTCTTCCTCTGCAACGTGAATTTAAAAAGATGATTGAA
Source organism: Heliangelus exortis (assembly GCF_036169615.1). Lineage (NCBI taxonomy): Eukaryota > Metazoa > Chordata > Aves > Apodiformes > Trochilidae > Heliangelus > Heliangelus exortis. The sequence continues at coordinate 24,107,854 of NC_092427.1, read as the reverse complement.
GTTTTTCATCAGGACACCATTTTTAATTTTTCATTGGTTAGATTCTAAAACACTGGGTTTACCTATCACAGTAAGTAGGCCTGATGTTCGAGTTGTTTTTGCTTCACAAGCATATTCAGCTTCATCATCGAAGACACATTTACTGATAATAAGAATATGTTCTGCACCTTTGGAAATTATGTCATACTTTTTGCCTTTTCTGATTTCAATGCCATCCTTAAACCACTTCACCTGTTTTAGAAGAAATTAACATGGTTATTAATACTACATGTATACACCACAGATTTCAGGTATGTGTTCTTTTGCAAAAACACAATAAGTTGCCAATAAAAAAAAATTCTCTAGTTGAAGGAGATATTCAGATTTTAAAAGTGTTATTATTGACCTTGACACCTGGACGAGAAATTTCACATTCAAATCGAGCAGATTCTTTTTCTTTAACTTCAAGGTCTGTTAGGGGTTTCAGGAACTCAATACGAATAGCTAGAAAAGAAAATAAAAATTTTAGTGGAGGGAAGTCCCCAGTACAGAAGAATAAATTGCTGACACTAATATTCTTGCCAGTCAGAGGCACTATAACACAAATAGCATTTAGACAATTTGTAGAAAATTTTAAATTACTCACGTTCTACATTGAGAAAACAAGATGTCTTAAAATCCTTAGCATCACAGGTATATGTTTTTGCATCATCCAGTGTGCAGCCATGGATAATGAGTTTTCTGACCCTGCCATCAGAAATTATATCATACTTCTTTGATTTGTGAATTTCTTCTCCATTTTTGAACCATTTAACTTCTGCTTTTTCCCTGGAAACTTCACATTCCAGTATTGCAGTGGCTTCCTCTTCAACAGTCTGGTCCTCAAGTGGTTTAGTAAATTCAACTGGGGGTTCTAAAACAAATAGAATCATAGAATCATAGAATTGGCTGGGTTGGAAGGGACCTCAGAGATCATCAAGTCCAATCCTTGATCCACTACTGCTGCAGTTACCAGACCATGGCACTGAGTGCCACATCCAGTCTCTTTTAAAATATCTCCAGGGACGGAGAATCCACCACTTCCTGGGGCAGCCCATTCCAATGCTTGATCACCCTCTCAGTAAAGAAATTCTTTCTAATGTCCAAACTAAACCTCCCCTGGCACAACTTGAGACCATGATATATAGATTTTGATACAAAAGATCTAAATTATAGCCAGTCCTCTAGTAGTACAAAAATGCCCGATACATATACTGTTCACTAATTTTCCTTGACTGAGTAATCAAAAAATACCTGCTGAGGTTTTAAATTTTTTTTATATATATTTAATGTCTAATCATGTTCAGTTAATTCAGCTGATTTCCTTATTTTCAGACTACTGTGAAATTAGACTGAATGTTATATTTGTCCATGGGGTTTTTACTCACAAATCATCACAAAGCCTTGCAACTTAGTTTCCTTATCTGAACTATACCTGTGTGATCTCAGTGACTGAAGTTATACTCTGAACCTAAAAAATGTTTTCTAAATTCAATTACTAAATTGAATTACAAGTCTGTGCATTTTTACTTAGCCACACACAGCTTGCAAACAAGTGCAAGTGAGTATGCAGTTAATGTTATGTCATTTAACTGACAGTGCAGTTGCGCTCTCATAGTTTTCTGGATACTCCAAAGAACACACACAGAAAAATGCCATTGGGAGCTATAAAGACTAGTATTTATGGGTCATCTTGAGGCCAATTGAATACTCAAGTATGCAATGAATCCCTGGAAATCCTAGTGACTTCTGATTCACCTCCTGTGCCTGATACATCTCCAGTATTTCACTCTCTCCTTATCACTTCTGTGAAGCATAAATACTTTAAGTGGCTTTTTTAATCAAGAAAGTTATCTATCACTCCAATTTTTTATGTATGCAAGTAAGTATTACTTGTTCTATAGTGTTAATTAACAGCCTATTTCAAGGTGACTCACCAATTGACCATGAACACTATGACATAATTAAAATGACTGACTTACCTTTCACAAAAAGATTTGCTTGAGTTCTAAAATCTTTTGCTGTCAGTGATACTTCTCCTGCATCTGTTAACTTGACATCTCTAAGTATAAGTGTGTGAACTCTCCCTTCAGCACGTGTCATGACCTTATAAAATACATAAAAAAACCCATTTGTAAGTATCTACAACAAATACTTACAATTTTTAAAATGAAATAGAATTCTTATTTATCATAACCTGTGGAATCCAAGTTTTTACTTCAATATGAATTTTTGATGATTTCCTTTTGTATATACTAGATACAGCATAAGTAAAAAATCTTTTGAGGATTTTGAGAATAATTTTGATTTTGTCTCTTCAGTTACAAGAAACTGGAATTATAAATTTCCCTTTTTTAAGGTATTTGTGTCCCAGATTTAGAAAACCTAAGTCTACTATAAAAGTTCAAAATTAGGTGTAGTTGACGGAATGTTTATATTTAGATGGTACTATTACCAAAATAATTACATTTCTGTGAAGAAGTTGGTATTAGTCCTGGCTACACCTGAAGTAAAAGTTCTTAGAATGATATAAAGAGGTTTGGTGTCACCTCTCACACACTTTCTTGGTAAAGAATGCTGCCTGTAATGTTTATTTCTATTGCTAAAATTACTTTACGAAAAATTTCTTTTCTCCAGGGGGGATGGACCTGGGCGATGGAAGTAGACAATCTGCATTGTAGCCATTAGGAGGGCTGCTACTCATTCATGACATAAACATTAACATAGGTATTTAAGGGTAACATTATTTTTCGAAACCAGCATCTACTACTTTACCACATTTTTCTGGAAATAAAAGGAGGAAGTGAGCTTCTGATTAGGAAGAAGAACAAAAAGAAGTCCTTTTTGTTTCAGATGTAAAAGAGAAACTAAGAAGCTGTCTTTCCTCCAAAACAGCCACAGTGTCTATTAAAACTAGCTCTAGTGAGTGCTTATCTGAGAGGGTTTGAGAGAAAACCAAATATGTATTTGACTAAGATAAGAAGTGAAGATAAACTAAGAAATCACTTCAATAAAGGTAATATGTGTACAGCTGGGTGCCAGCAGCAGAGGTAAAATAATGCTTTAAATTAAAAATGGCTGAAATGAAACACTTGTGCAATTAGATTAATTCCTGAAGACAGCAGTAGAAGTTTTTCAAGAGGCTATTTTAAATTGGCAGAAAGTTATACTTCAACCAAATACATGGCTTACTCTGAATTTCTTCTTGATAAAATTTCAGCTGATAGTTTTGACTGTAAACTGAATGAAAATCTACATTTTTTTGTTCATGTAAATGAAATGATAGATCAGACAGATAGAAATGAAATAATATTCCATCACACCAAATATTGAGTATATAATATTTTTCTGGCCAGGCAGTAATAACTACAAAGACACTGCACTGATCAATAGCTTTCCACATTTTTTTTTCTAGATTCAGAGGTGATTACATTGGTTTATTATGTGTCTTGTCTGCTGAGCTAACAGTTTTTTAATCTGTCCTTAAAAGTCACCTATTGCCAATGCAATTTTTTCTTCTCTGATTTCGATAAACTATTTTTTAATGAAGTATTTTTTATTTAGGCAAATTCAGTGAAGCTCAGAAAGATCTAGTAAAAATAGTACATTAAAATTTGTATTTAAGAGAAAAAAGTCTGTGCCAAAGTACTATTGGCAGCATTATTACAGGTTCTGAAACTTCACTAGTTCATGTAATGCCATGAAAGTTTGCTTTGTCTGAGCTTTCCAATTTATTTTTTCAATTGCATTATTTCCCTTAGGCCCAGTACATGAAAAAGAAGTCTTAAAACCAGCACTTTTATTTTATATTTCTTAATTTATTTCTTTATGTATTTCCCCTAACTAACTTTAAATAGTAAGCTCACTGCATTCCAGGCTGCTCAGATCTCAGAGTTAAGACCAGCCACTTGATGAAGGGTTAAAAATAGCTAGTGAGAAGTGCTTGACAAGCAAATCTGCTCAGAAAGTTATCTTGAGAGGCAGAACAAATTCCTGAAATGGAATCTGAATCCTCTTAATCCCCTTATATGCAGAACAGGACTGCAACTCATCAGTCAGGAGAAAAAAAAAACATTTCCTGATAGCACCTTTCAAAACCCACTTACTGTAACCACAATTAACCTGAGCAAAAATCATTCCTGCCCCTGTGTTTGAGCCTCTAACAGACTGAGACAGAAAAAACCCTCTTTCAGTGATTGGTATTTTTGAACATTAGTTTCCCTTTGCACAGTAAATACTTGTAGCATTATAGAATACTGGAATTTCTGGGGGGAAAATGCTGTATCTAATTTAGTGAGGATTTGCCATTCAGCAAAGCAACACTGCAGAATTGCTATGCTTTAGAACTTCTACTGGCAGACATTAAATGAGAAATAAGGAAATGGAAGAGAATTGAAAGAGAGGAGGTAGAGGAAACATGAGGAAAAAAACAGTTTAGTTTCTTTACCTTGTCACCGGGCTCCAGTTTCTTTCCTTGCAGGAACCATTCTACTGGTATTCCCTCATAAGAGAGTTCACAATCGAAGGTTGCTGATTCCCCAGCTGTCACTGTTACATCCTTGAGGGGTCTCAGCAAGCCAATTACTCGAGCTTGGTAAGAAGACATCATTTCCAGATTAGTCACTTCTACCCAAGAAAGAGCTACAGCCCTTATGTACTAATCTCCATGGTGGCTTCCCTCAAGAGAAACAGACATCGCAATGCTGCTCTTTAAATTCCCTAAATAGAAGAGGCCACCCTGGGTTTTTAGGGGGAGGGCTGGTCACCTAAAATTTCCTATTTACAGAGCATGTTTCTTTAAATTGAACAAGGTCAGCAGGAAAGTTGCCATGCATCTGTCTCCCTGCCAAGCCTTGCATGCCTCTTGGTAGATAAGGCATGTGCTTTCTAAAATAGCGAGGGCTGGGATTGGAGTAGGAAACAAGTGGTCTTCAACTGTGTGGTCTGTCCCTGTCCATCAAGCTCTTCACCCTATCCCCAGATATCACTATGATCCTGTCCTCTCAGGTTAATGTGATATTTTATTACAGCAAAGCTTGTAATACTTTGATTTCATAACAACATATGATGCCAGATCATGAAGCAGTCTCCTTTTTTTAAATTCTTCTTTATGAATAAATGATATACAGCAAAGCTACAAAACATTTAGGACATTCTCTTTGCAAAAACAAACAAACAAACAAAAAACCCAAAAACCAACCAAATAAAAAAAGGCTTGACTAATTAATCCTTAATTTGCTGCTCTGGAAAGAACTGCTGTGGGTTCAAAGAGATTTGTTCGCCATTCCAAAGAGGCAATGAGTACCTTGTTTCTGCTTATGTAATTAATTGCAGTTTAAAGGACACTCACCTTTCACTCGAAGGTGAGCGCTTGACTTGGCATTTGCTGCTTGGAAATCTACTCCACCAGCTTGATCTAAGCGTACATTGTACAGGGTAAGGAGGTGCTTTTTGCCTTCCTTCTTGATTTCACATTCCTGTAAAAAGAGAAGTGAATAATTTTTTTCACTATCTCTTCTGTGCTGCTCACTACAAGAGCCCCTATTTATCCTCATACCATGTTATCTGTTTTCTCCTCCTCCATTTACAGCACCTAGGTCCACTGTAAGCTGTAATATGTCTTACAAACTTTCATTCATGGGCTTTTCCTTTCAAAGTCCCCTAATACAGTCTGATTCCTCTTAGAACGAAAGGGCAAGAAGCAACACATTAATGTTGGTGAATGGTATGTGCCAGTTGAACAGGCAATACATCCATACATAGGCCAGTTAGAAGCTTAAAAACAATTAATAACTTGTTCTGTGACCTTTCCTTGAGAAGGGATCTTTTATCTTTTCCAGTCATCGATTTTCATGGAACTTCTGATCTTTGTGTATTATTCATATTGGTACTGCTAATAGTTACCAAATTATTGCCAGTCATGTTTGTATTGTTTCTTAATTTTCTGATTCTTCAATCAAGGAATTAGGAATATTTAATTAAACCTTTTATAATTTTAAACCAACTTTAGTCATTATAGTAATGGAAGATTTTGAAAATATGACTCTTTTTAAACCAAACATAACTCAAAAATGAAAGGCAAATGTAGACAACCAAAAGACTGTATATTTAAATGCCATTATGTTTACAGTGAATTCCATGAGGTTCTTGTATTTGAGATACATGGTTGTTATGGACTAGCAATATAGTACTTATTTTTGTAAAACTTTTTATTGTTTAGGTATTTTATATAATATTTTAGATTAAGTTTAAACTACATTTAAGAAGTTATTAATGAAAAAAGCAATATTTTTATTATAGTGACCCTTACTGAAAACAGAAAGAGACTGACTTAGTTTCTGCAGCCACCTTCTTCTCCCTCACACCCCTCCTTCCCACAAACTGTCGAGGTACATGTAAGAAACATTCTGAAACATTTGCTTACAGCTGATTCAGTCAGGGGTTCTCCTTTGAGTTTCCAGTTGCCATGGACATCTTCCTCAGAGATTTCAATATCAAACCGGGCAGTCTCTGTCTCAATCACCTCCACACTGTATAGTGGACGTACGACCTCAATATCTCGGTCTGGAAAAAAAAAAAAAAAAAAAAAAAAAAAAAGTGATCCATTTCCTCAGTCTCTAATGGACTCCAAAAGTTTTCTACTACAGAGCAATCAGGAAAATACCCATACCTTCAATAATGAGGTTAGCAGAGGTTTGATCGGTACCACAGTCACAAGTATACTGTCCAATGTCTTTCTTCAAAGCTTTCTTGAGGATAAGGATTCTCTTTTTGCCATCAGCCTTAATAACAACATTCTTTGATGTAGTAATTGGTTGGCCATCCTTCATCCATTTCACCGGGGCATCTGCTTTGCTGATTTCACATTGTAAGATTACTTCATCTTTCTCTACCGCTGTGTAATCCTGTAGCTTCCCAGTGAAGTAAGGGTCTCCCTCTGCAAGAACAAATTAAGATATGTTGCAGCCTGAAGTTTTAGTCTTTCAAAAAGGACAGTTGTTTCTCATTTATGCCCTGCACCAAGATTATATACAGTCCTTATAAATATTACAATCTTAAGTTGCAAAAAGAGAAAAGAACAAATATGTAAGAAACAATTCAGCATATTACTAATACTACTAACAACATTGCTTTGGTGCTCTAGGAGTTTAAAAGCACCATTTAGGTATCTAATAGTTAATTTTGCAAGTTACCTAAAATTTTAAAGTTATTTTAATTGCCCTTTGTGAATGGTCGAATAGTGACCCCAAGACAAAAAAGAAATTGTAAAATTTTCAAAAATCACAATGTAGATATAGGCTTAATCAAAATACCACAACCAACCAACCAAAAATACCCACCAAAGTCAACCCCAAGACTTTCTGATCAGTATTTTCTAGTACTAAGATTCTTGAGATAGTATACATAATGTAAATTCTTTTGGGTATTCTTACCAAGAACAGTGAGTTTAGCTTCTGAGGATTTGTCCATAGCTTCCACTCTAATCTGAGAAGTATCATCAATAGTAAGATCTTTGATTGTGAGAGTATGGAGTTTGCCATCATCTGCCATTGAAACCACTTTGCTGGTATGTAGTCGCTGGTCATTCTTGAACCAGACAACAGGGATATTTTCATGGGAGAGTTCCACAGTGAACACTGCAGTTTCTCGCTCCTTTTTCGTTACATCTTTGAGAGGACTAATGAATTTCAGCCGTATACCTATAACAGCATACCATTCATCAGTAATAATGTTATTAATAAATACTATTCAAGGACTATCTTTCCTAGAAAAGCAAAGACTGACAAACCTTCAATAATTAGTTTGGCACTTGTTCTCTTATCCTCAGCCTCAAACATATATTTAGCTTCATCCTCAAATGCAACAGATTTAATAATCAGAGCATGCTTTGTTCCATCTGAAACAATTTCAAATCTTTCATTGGGAGTGATCTCTTCTGTTCCTTTCAACCACCGGAAAGTCTTGGGTTCTCTGGACACCTCACATTCAAACTTGGCTTCGTCCTTCTCAAAGACTTTCACATCACTTAGTGGAGTGATAAAAATGAGAGGTAATTCTGAAATCAAAGAAGAGAACTTTCAGTACTTTGATAGGTTCATATAGACCTTTCTGCTGCTAGATTTGTTGTAATGCCTTGAGATACACATTGAAAAGTACAGACTGTACCTTTTACTTTCAGATTAGCAGCACTTTTAGCATTAGCAGCTTGGAAAGACACTTCTCCAGTCATGTCAAGATTACAGTTATGAAGAACAAGAGTATGCTTCTTCCCATCTTGAATGATTTCACAATCCTGAGATAAAGAAACGTTAATATTTTAAGAAACCACTCAGACGACATTATTCATAAATATGATTTTTCTAGCATGAATTATCGTCTATAAAACAAAAACTAAGCCTTACAGGTGAAGGTGTTAGAGTTTCTCCCTTTAGCTTCCATATAGGATGGACATCAGGCTCAGAAATTTCAATTTCAAAGCGTGCTGTTTCACCAACAAACACTTCTGTTCCGTACAGTGGGCGCTCCACATTAATTAAGCGAGCTAGAGTAAAAAGATCCAAAAGTTCACATCTATTCACTCACTTATTTTATACAACAGAAATGAAGTACAAGGATATCAACTCTGTCCCTATGCCTTTTTTAAGGCATTCAAATTCCAGTGTTTATCTGATAAATTTTTAAAAATCTTTACAACCCCTTTCTACAATATGCCTGAAAGTATAGTTATTTATAGGATGAATATTTTTTCCTCATAGTTAACCCAGATATCGGTTGCAGTGAATTAAACTTTTTTTCCGGGCTGCAAATGGAAATAGACAATAATCAGTCCTGCAGATCACCACTGTCTTTACAAAAGCTATGTATATAACTTAAGATATATTGTGTCTTGTAAAGCTAGATATTCCAGCTATTAATCATAACTGTTTTTTTTAAAGGTACAGTTTTTAGTGCGCTATTCTGGAGAGTGTCAGCCTGTCTACACTGTTCCATAAAGTTTTCTGTATTTTCTATTAGCCAAGGCATAACTTACCCTCAATGCTGACATTAGAAGTAGTTTTGTCAGTTCCACAGTCACACTCATAAGCACCCTTATCACTCTGTGCAGCCTTCTTAATCTTCAGGATACGGCGCAAACCATCCGTTTTTATGGAAATTCTGTTGGAAGCTACTAGTTCTTCACCATCCTTGTACCATTTTACTGGGACATCTTTGCTAAGTTCACACTCCAGAGTAATGTCATCTTTCTCCACAGCACTGTAATCTTGTAATTTCACAGTGAAGTACGGATCGGCCTCTAGATATGGCATAGTGAATATAAACCAGTAAATTAGCAATATAAATTTACTAAAAGATCAATATTTTGTCACTTTCTACTTATAGAAAATGTTTGAACTTATTATATACATTATATATAGAATAATATATGCTTCTATATGTATAATTTATATACATATATATAATATATATTATATATGTTATATATATATACACTTTTAAAATTAATTATGTAATTACCTAAGACTTTGAGGTGAGCTTGTGTATTCAAGTCCTTGACTACTGCCTTTATTTCAGAGATATCATCAAGTGTGACTTCTCTCATTTCTAGTTTATGAACTTTGCCTTCTGAAGTAATAAAAACTGTTCTGCTTGTGTGGAGTCTCTTGTCATTTTTGTACCATTTCACTTGCATGTCCTCATGAGAAAGTTCAAGCTGAAAGTGAGCTGTTTCACCTTCTTTCACTGTTTGATCCTGTAGAGGTGAGATGAACTTCAGCCTCACACCTATGATGTAAACACATAAATATCATCAAAACAAGGTTAATGTAGTTCCAAAAGAGACATTATTTATCCATTTTTAAACATTTTGTTCATAAGTAGATACTTGCCTTCCACAAACAGTTTTGCTGTGCTCTTCTTGCCATCAACTTCTGCAGTGTACTCTCCCTCATCATCAAACTGAGAATCATTGATTACAAGAATATGCTTCTTTCCATCTGCAATGATGTCAAATTTTTCTCCAATCTTCAATATATCAGTGCCCTTAGACCATATAACATTGGCTTCCCTGGTAAGGACACATTCAAACCTTGCTTGACGCTTCTCAGGGACAGTAACATCTTTTAGGGGCACAGCAAAGTCCAGTTCAATTTCTGGAAGCAAACCAGAACACATTATTTGTAACGTGCTACACGTGAACTCTGAGTTTATCGTACTCGGTGGTTCATCATACCTTTCACTGTCAGGATAGCTGTAGTAACTGCATTAATTGCCTGATAAAGGACTTCACCAGCTTGCTCTAACTTGACTTTGTGCAAGGTTAGGAAGCGTTTTCCTCCTTCAGCTTTGATTTCACATGTCTGGAGAGAAGACAGACTTTAGTAAATACAATGCCAATGCTTTGCTGCTAGGTATTTAAAATAAAGGGATTCGATAGATATTTTATATACAGTAAAGAGTCAGCTAGAAATACTGGAATGGCTTTTCAATGGAAGTCAACACTTCCACTCAAAAATAAAAACTATCAAGTACATTTGAGCACTGTTTCCAGTTCTGGAGCTGCCAAAATAAAAGGGCATAGAGCTCCTGGGATGTGTCCAGAGGAGAGACACTAAAATGATCAGAGGGCTGACCATTTTTATCACCTTTTCATCACCTTGTTCAGCATGGAGTAGAGGAGGCTCTGAGGTGACTGTATAGCAACATTCGAGTATCTGAAGGGGGCCTACAAGAAAGTTGGGGTAGGGCTTTTTACACAGGTGTGTAGTGAGAGGACAAGGGGATATAGTTTAAAAGAGGGGAGATTTAGGTTAGGCACTAGGAAAAAATTCTTTCAGGCGAGGGTGGTGACGTACTAGAACAGGCTGGCCTGGGAAGCTGTGGCTGCCTCCTCCTTAGAAGTGTTCAAGGTGAGGTTGGATGGGGCCTTGAGCAACCTGGTCTAGTGGAAGGTGTCCCTGCCCATGAAGGGGGTTGTAACTAGGTAATCTTTAAGGTCCCTTCCAACTCAAACCATTCTATGATTCTATTTATTCATCATTCCACACTTGTTTTAAACGTCAACATCATTCCTAGCAATATATGTAGAATATTTTTATTATTATCTGAATAATGTGCTGTATTCCTTTAAGAAAACAAAGCCCTTCAAAGTATAACCTTTCTAGTATGTAGTTCTTATTTACAGAACCAGTGTTTTTTAATTACCACCATACTTAGTGTTTCTATCCTCTGGATCGAGTAGCAATCATAGGTCTGCAAAGACGCTACCGTAAGGATGCAAAGGAACCTGCTTATGGTGTTTAAGTATAAATAAACTATGTTTACTATAAACATTGTAAATATTATAAATAAATTTATTTATTATTCAAGGATTCTTACAGGTGAGGGTCTCAAGATTTCTCCTTTCAGCTTCCATTCACCAGGTATATCATCCTCAGATATTTCTGTGTCAAAGTTTGCAGTTTCTTTCTCATAAATGGTAACATCCTCTAGTGGCTTCAGAAGTTCAACATCACGTTCTAGAATGCACAAATGAACACAATTAGGTCAAGTTTTGATAGAGCATTAGAACAATTCAGGTTATCTTTTTAGTTGTTTGTTGAGAGATTTTTGAAAATTTGCCTATCAGTTGATTAAGAATAATACAAATAAAAGCTTCCTTACCACCAAGGGTCAGTTTAGCTGGGTATCTGCGACCTTCAACTTCCACTGAATATTCCCCAACATCATCAGGGCCAGCATTCTTGATTTTCAGGAAAATTTTATTTCCTTCTTTCAAGATTTCTGTCTTGTCAGTTGGTTCAGCAGGGATTTCCTCATCTCCTTTAAACCATTTAATGTTTGGTGTATCCTTGACAATGTCACAGGAGAAAGTAGCTGTTCCTTTTGGTTTCACATGCTGGTCTCTTATGGGTTTTACCAACCAGTCTCTTATCACTTCTGCATGACAAAAAGTTACATAAAAATATGGCTTAGCAGACTTTTACTACAAACAAATGGGTCATAAAAAGGAGAAATAGAACTATGAGACCTTGTGTAAAAAAAAGATCTTCATTTCTGTAAAAATCTTGCCCATCCATTTATATTGTAAAGCTATGAGAAAACGTTTCCTAATTTTAAAACAATCCAAACATCCAACGGAGAAAGGAGCAAATGATTTTTACTGCTTACCTACTACTTTAACACAAGATGAGCATGACAACTCAGTGTTTTCCACGGTAACAGTGTAATTTCCAGCATCAGCATCATCTGAATCAGTGACTGTGAGGGAATGTGACAAACCAATGATGCCCAGAGCAAATTTCCCAGGTTTGGCTTTGATGATCTTCCCATCCTTCCTCCAGATCACACTTCTTTCTTTGTTAAGGTCACATGTCAAGTACAGTGGCTGGCCTTTAATCACACTGACTTCCTCATCAAGAGTCTTCACAAACCGCACTGGGAGTTCTGTAGGAAACACAACATTCTGATTTGTCTCATTTATATACAGAAGATGTGATGCACAAATGCCAGACAAATTAAATCAAAACATGTAGTGACTGATGGAACAAAATGATGCATCTGCCAACCACTGTAAATTCACAACCTATCAGTACTTCCAGCTTGAAGAATAACTGGACTTTAAATTTCTGATACATTTAAAACAGACAATACCTTCAACAATGAGTTTGGCTGTAGAGGTCTTCTCTTTGTTCCCCAGTCGTAATACACAAGTATATTCACCAGCATCTGACAGCTGAACATCAATAATATGCAGCTTCCTATCTTTGCCATCAGCAATAAACTTGTGTTTGGGGCTCTCTCGGATGTTACTTCCATCTTTCATCCAGCTGGTAATCGCAGTGGATGGTGAAATAAGGACTTCAAAGATTGCAGAAGACCCAACAGATTCAGATTCTTTTAGCACAATATCTTTCATCTCCTTGACAAACTTCAGTGGTACAGCCTTGAGTTGGTAAGTGAATGGAGGCTCTTCAGGAGGTTTTTCACCACCACTTCCTGGCCTGAGCTTCCTTCTTTCTGCATCTGCTGGTGAAGGTGTCTTCTTGGCTGTAATTCAGATTCAGAAATGAATACACTAATCCTGATTTATTACTTTTGCTGGTAAGTATTGACTTACAGTATCCTACCTTTGACTGGACTGAGACCCTTCGGAGTTTCTTCTTTTGGTGGCTTGGCCTCTGAAGCAGAACAGCAATACAATTAGGAATGTAGTTAATTAACATACATGCAAAAATGAAGATAAATATTTATTTAAATCAGATTTTCCCTTCCCTTAGGTGTATATAGATACAAGGTGAGGAATTAAAAAACATATGTATATATTTATTCAACTTATACTGTGTGTATCTCAATGGTAAGCTCAACATCTTGAAGCATGGGGAAGACGTATTCAGCAGCAGGGAGTGAAAGGCTGCTTAGCAGGTCCTAGTTCCTCAACTTATTGCCCTGCCCATTATTCTGTAAAATTCTGCCATTCCCTGACACTTTACTCACAATTAGTCCCTTAATCAATACCCACCTGTCAACCAAAATAGCTTAAGTACCGATTATAAATTAAAGGGGTTGAGTTTTTTTGAAAAACACACAATTTTATTATTGAAGTCAACAAAAATATGTTTTATCAATTAAATATATGTTTCAGTAAAAAGTGATACTCATCACAAGTGAACATCCACAAGTGAGGGACATTCTGTTAGTTGCCAAACTTGTGATGAATCATTTCAGATTTTGAAAATATTTCCCATGCTATGCTGCTTCTCATCATCAGTTTGAAAAAGGAAATATAAAACATACTTTTAATGGGAGAATGATATGAATGAAACGCAGAACAGATTTTATTGCAGTAGATGAAAAAATGAATATTAGAAAAAAAATGTGTGAGTTTTTCTGAGAAAATAATGGCACACAATATGATCTATGTAGTCCTATAATAGCATAAGAGTTACAATGAACATCAATTCAACAGATGTACATACAAACAGGTAGACAAATGTATGAAGAGTGGCTGAATGCCAATACAGCCAGCCGACAGACTAGATGGGTGAAAGGTGTTAAAGAACAAAAGCAAACATCAAAATGGCAAATGTTATGCTCCTGAAGCAAATAGTATAAGCACTCCGTGGAAGAATTGGGCAGTGGTCTTCCTCACCTCTCTTTGCACGAGTCTTTGCAGGAACATCCAAAGGTACTTCATGTGATTCTCCAGGTGTATCCAAATTCCTGCTGTCACTCATAAATCTACTGGCCTGCTCAGTCACGTGAGCAGGTTCTGATTTCCGATATTCTTTTTCTCCTTCTTCTTTCTTGGGAGTTACTAACTTACCTATGCTTGAAGTAACTTCTCCATTTGCAGGAATTCCTTTGCTTGATGGCATTTTGTCTGAGAGCTTTCCTGTTTCTTTTTTCATGGTGATAGATGTGCCAAGTTTATCTGATTTTTTTTCATCTGATGTACCTTCTCTTATGGGAACTTCTTTTGCCAGAAGCTTAATTTCTTCCACAGTCAAAGAATACTTCTTTTCTTCAGTTTTATCTTTGCTGCTTTTGAGAGATGGAATTTCGTTACATTCATCCTGAACGGTATGAGCTTCCTGCAACTGTTTTTTATCTTGACTCCCTGGTGGCTCAATAGGAACCTTCATCATTGGCTCAGATCTGTCAACTGTTTCACCTTTGACCCCTTTTTCATGTTCACCAACAGAAATGTTACCTTCCATTCCTTCACCTGTAATGGCTTCATCACACAATTCTTTTTCTGCAGGTAGTTTTTCAGGGGCATTTGACAATCTAATTTTGTCTTTTTGTAAATGGGTGCTAAAGATGGTTTTCTCTTCTTTCTTTGGTATTATCTTTTTGCCTGATTTTTTATCAGTTAGATGTGCTCTCTCAGTCAACAATTGTCCTGAACTTTCCTCAAGGTGAACTTCTTCCTCTGTAGAATATTTTTCACATGTTTTCCTTTCCACTACTTCTGTCTTAACAGATGGTTTAAAGATTATATAAGCTTTTTCTTTTGGACTCTCCTCATCTTCAGTGAGGTGTTCTAGGACAACATTTTCAATCAGTGATTGTTCAGACTCCTCAGACAGGTCTAAAGAATGTAGTTCTTCTGATGTAAAGTCCAGATTTTTACCTTGAGTTATTTTCATTTGCTTCTCTTCTTTATTAAGAATCTCATCTGTAGGTTTTTCGGCTACTGTCATAGCAGATTTCTTCATCCAGTGAGATTTATTCTGTATGCCATGCTCCTTCATGGAGTCTCCAAGAGGAACTTCAGATTTCTCTAGAGTAAAACCTCCTCCATCCTTTCCAGTTTTAAGCAGAGGAATTTTAGCTAATCCTGCCTCTGTGATTTCCTTCACAGATAAAGGTTTATCCTTAATAGAAAATTCTTCAGGTTGCAAACTGACTTCTGATTTTCTCTCTTTTCCTCTAAGTTTTTTCTGGTCCTTGGGCTCATACAGCTTTCTGGGTTTATTTTTAAGTACACATATTGACTCGATTTCCTCTTCTTTTTCATGTACAGGAATCTTTCCTTCATGAAGAACACTAAACTTGTCAGAGACTTTCTCTACAACACCTTTCCTATGATCAATCATTTTAATTTCATCCCCCTTTTCTTTTCTAGAATCTTCCTCCACATGTTCAGATGCTATAGAAATAGATTTCAATTCCTCATCAGGAAGCAGTGGTTTATCCTTTGAATAAGTAATGTGATCTATTGCAACTTCTATTTTCTCACCCATAAAGGTAGTCTTTTTTGGAACTACAGGTGTAATTTCTGGCTCCTCTTCTTCGGGGGCCAGGATAAAATACTTAAGAGACACTTTCTCCTGCTCATCTCTCTCTGGTTTCAGTATTCCATCAGCTGTTTCCAGTGAAATTTTAAACTCCAGTGGCTCTACTGTCTGAATATCCAGGACTGTCTCCTCCTCCTTAGGACTTACTCTCTCTTTTACATGCAAGCTTTTCTCAACCAAAGTCTTCTTTAACACAATTGACTCAGGCTTTTCTTCTTCCCCTGGGGGCATTTTATCTCTGTGCTTTAGTACAGATGGTGCATTGGGCCTTTCTGCAGCTACAAAGGTTTCACAGGTAATTTAGAGAGTTAAAATCCGTAAGAACAAACATCAGGAACAATCTATTTTAAGACAAAATTTCCAGCTATACCTGAAATAAAATGAACATACAACACATTTCCTCCACATAACAGACAACTTACAACACAAGCACAAAACAAGAGAAAGATAAGAACGGCACACACAAACAGTACCAAAGGCATAAGAAACCACTCTTATGGTAGAGCATTGTCCCACTAGTTTGCCAGTTTAAAACCAATTCAGGTAAAAAGTAGCAGATGACAGCTTTCTAAGACCTATCTGGCCACCTGTGTAAAATGGATTAGTTAAGCAGCTGCAGGCAACATCACCAAATAAATGGTCAAGAGACTTTCATGCCTAGGTTTCTCAAGTGCCTTAGAGCTGAGTTCTACTCTAACACAAAGTCCTTTTGAACAAGCAGCATGTACATCAGATGTACTGATGGACCTCAGGCTCACAGTGCTTCAGAGGAATTAGTCTCTCCACAGTTCCTTTCTCACAGCACAGTGTGAGATCAAAGTGTATCAAATGAAAATAACAATACTCCAGTTCTTCAACAAAACTTACATTTCCCTGGGCTTCAATGGCAAATTAAAAGCGAAAACCATACAACGTAAGATTTGTCTGAAATCGTGTGTGACCTTTCTTCTGCTATACAGACAATGTAATAAGACATACATCAGGACATAAACAACATCAAGGAATCAACAGAATGCACAGATTTCACAGTAGAACAATAAATAAAGACACAGACATTACCATCCAGAAACAAGAGCACAGATTCATCCCTAAGCTGTTTCAGAGACATTTGCCTTTTAGATTAGGTGACCGTCTCTATAACAAGATTTTTGAATAAGATCTTCCTGAAATGAATCACTTCATTTGCTCTGTCCTGAAGATATTTATGTATCTCAGAGAGAAAAAAGCCCTATAAATAGCACATAATAAACATAAATACCTGCTTTCTTTCCAACCACAGGGACTGCCACTGGAGTAGTAACAGCTGGTGCTGGTTCTGCTGCTGGTTTTGGAGATTTTAGAGCTGCAGGGGGAAAAAGAAGAAAAACAAAAGAAAAATGTGTTTTAATGTTTGTTTTAATAAATAATTTTGTTTTAAGTATGTCCTTTAAAATGTTCTGCAGATTGTATGAAGTTTTCAGTCTTTGCAATACTGAAGACATTCCTATAATGTCCCTTTACCCTGAAATCTCTCAATGGAAGCTACTAGGTGCACAAGAAAGGTTGCGCTTATATTCATGGCTAAAGAATTCTTAGCTATTGCAGTTTTAGGCCCAGGAAATGGAACAGCTGCTTGCTTAGATTCTGGCATTTCAAACACAAAAGGTACAAACAGGTTAATTTACATGTTTTGTAATCCCACTGAACATTCAAGTTAGAAGCGATAGTACAGAGAGAGTTAATTAGAGACAAAATTCATTGTTTACTTAGCCAGAAAGCAAGAGATTAACTTGAGATAAGCTCTCTTAAAGTGAGATGTAATGGAAAAAAAGATGAACTTTTCAAGCACTGAAGAATTAAAGATAATAAGAAATCCAGAAGATTGCAAAGTGGTTAATCATAGCACAATACTCATGGGCCAACTGGATGATAATTATGCTTTAGGTTAATATAGCATGATATTCAACAATGAATATCATTTGTTTGCTGCAATAAGGAAAAAGCGTATAACACATCAGTACCTTTTGTTGGTTCTGGCACAGGTTTCTCCTCTTTTTTTATGACAGGCACCTCAGTTTTCTTAGGAATTTCTGGGACTTTAAAATATTATTTTTATTTTGTGAGATATATTGAAACACACTGAATCCCCAACTCAAATTGTCTCCAAGTGTTTAAAAGTTTTCTTTCTTTTTAGACAAAAACAATTTAAGATGTTCATAATGTTTAGGAATATGAACTTTTGAGAGTGAGATGAGTAAATTAGAACCACAAGATGCAGAAAAGAACAAATATTTGCAAACAAAAAGAACACTTGGATTGTTTTCCTATAGTTACATTTTTATAACTATCATAAAATATTTGTTAAGTTCTCTGCACAGTGAAGACTGAGAAAAAATCCCAATGTGCAGAATTCAGACTCAAATATGGATGTTAAATTTTGCTTTCAACAAACCTTTAATTTACATGATCAAGTTAACGAGAGACATCTTGTAAAGATTTCAGAGAATAAGACTTAAAAGTGGGAGCTTGCTTCATGTTTGGTTTTGTTTGTTTGTTTTTAATTATACTTTACCAGATAGATTTGAATATGATCTAGTACCTTCTGGTTTCCCAATTTTTTCTACCGGTGTAGATATTGGTTTAACTTCTGGTTTAGGTTCTTTTTCTGGTTTAGGTTCTTCCTCTTCTGTTTTCTTTTTAGGAACTTTAAAAGAAAAGGAATTTCCATTTTAAAGCACAGGTAAAAGAATAAAACAGTGAATGACTCAAAAAATTAAAAATATATCAACATATGAAAAATATGAATGTAAAATACATAGTTCAACATAAACAAAGAATAAGACAGTGAATGAGACAAAAGATTAAAAATATATCAATAGTCATGAAAAATATGAATGTAAAATACATAGTTCAATATAAATGGAAGATTTTGTGTAACTATTCAAGATACTATTCTGAAAGCCTTTTTGAATTCAAAGTAATTTAGAGAAGAAAGATGCTTTATTGAGAGCAGTCCATCTGAGAGGAAAGATATCAATCTTAATTGTCTATGAGAGACAAAAATACTTATAGCATATTATATATTTCTCATCATATTTAAATGATAAGGTACTACACTTAACTATACTTCAGGGTCCAGAAGTTGAAGACAGTGGAAAACTGTCAACTCTGGTATAGGCTTTACAAAATTTAAGAAAACAGAAGAGAGTTACAGGGAACCAGATTTTCATAATTACACTGTTTTCATCACAGATCCTTTGATTCCCACTTCATCCTGCAACTATAAGGGCTTTTACCAAGAAACAAATATCAGGTAGTGTTTTACTCATTAAATTTTTCATACATAAAAACATGCTACTTAGAGAAATTTACAAAGCAGTGTTAATATACTGGGTTTTAAAAAACAGAGCCTATATAAACTATACCTCTTTTCAAAACAACTTCTTCTTTTGGTGGAGGAGTAGCTTCGGGAATTACTCTGTGAGGTTTCTTTACTAGTCCAGGCACTTAAAAGAACGTTATTCCAGATTTTATTATGGGTTCATGATAGCAGTAAGAACTAACCAACAATGCAGTAAGAGCTAACCAACAACTAACCATTCCAAACACAGAAATCAAATGCTGGTCGACTACTGAACATTATAAGCAAAGATAAATGTTTTGACATTAAAATTGATAGCTTTAATATATAATTTAGATAAAGTTGTCTTCTATGTTTACACATAATGTTGGATAATTTAATAATTTCCATACCAATTAACAAAACAGGAGCACGGTTTGAAAAACTACACAGGTTGTGTAATCAAAGAGTTAGCATAGGAACATTTTAATCTCATTTTCCTTTTTCATTACAGCCTTATGTTACAGATCTATTATCTGAACTATGATGTTCCCAAGGATACAGTTGGTTTAATTTCAAGACTTGAAACAAAATTAAGAAGAAGTGTTCATTGTTTAGCTGCTTAACTTGCCTTAAGCTCCAGTGGATATGAAAAATACACTTCCAGGAAATAATAAACTAAGTATGCTTGAGCAATGCTATATGTATTTAAACAGTATATTATTTTTTATGTCTCCCTAAGTAGAGAACCCAAGTGAGAATCTACACAAGTGACAAAACTCATAAAAAGAACTCTTCCCTAACTCTGTCTCTTGCATCTCATGAGCTGCATTATGGAAAGTTAAAATGAACATAAATATAGCATGAATATCTGTAACCAAGACTAGAGTCTACTGTTAAGCATAATCTAATGTAGAGAATGTCTTGAGATTTCTGACCAAATTAAAGACAAAGATGTTGAGAACTCGGGGTTCAAGAGAGGCTTACTTTACGTAAGATTCTTATATTAGCTTGGTACCTTTAGCAGGTGGAGGCTCCAATTTTGGAGGCTCAGCAGGTTTTGCAGTCACAACTTTCTTTCTTGCATCCTGAGCTATAAAGAAAAATATTTTAATGTTATCCTACAAATCATTAGATTAAAAAAAAAAAGAAAACGACTCTAAAAAAGCCAAATAACTGATTAATACTACTGATACAATAGAAAGAAAAGAGCTATAAAGCTAAGAATCTGGCTGAGTAACTGTTTAGAAGTCAGAGAAATTGTAGGAAGCATGGTTTAGCTGAAGACCAGCAAATTATTGCTGGGGATTCTTTTCATTTGTAAAACATGTTAAAGATAGAAGAATTATGTGAAAGATAGAAGAATGTGTTAACCTGGTTAAGATTTTTTTAACACATTGCTTTTTTCTGTAGCTATTGAAAAGAACCCATGTAAACAGACTTGGCATAACACTGGTAAAATAACCATAAGTGACTGAGCATTAGTAAGGCGCACCATTAGAGGGAAAGTAAATTAGAAAAGGAAAGAAAAAAAGATCAAAAAAAGAGAAATGCATCTAAAAGCATGCTTTTCAAGATTCATCAGTATCATTTAAAAGGATTATGTTTCATTTCCCACTGTTAATTGTGGCTTCAGATGATTATACCTTTAAGGAGGTCTTTTGCCAATTTAATATCTTCTACTGGTGCAGTAGGTGGTGGTGGTTTTCGCTTTTCAGGGATCTTCTTTTGAGGTACTGGTGCTTTAAATAACATTAGGTAGATTTAGTAAAAGTTTGCTACCACAGTAGTTATACGAAGAGTAATGTACAAATGCAAAGATGTAATTTTCCAATTCCAGTGAAGCCAGTGAAAATACTCTTTTAATTAAATGGGAGCATGGGGGGTATGAAAGACGCTATTACTTTGTAACATGCACACAATACAGATATCCAAGTTGACTTAAAAAAGTACTTTAACAACATGAAAATGAGGGTAAGAAACCAAATGACCAGAAGACACGTTGACAAGAAATGATATGAAACCATTTAAAATAATCTGTTGTACTTAGAAGTAACAGGAAGAATTACGAAGAAACAGACAACATACAGATACATGTGTTAAGAATGACAAAGGAGCAAAAAGCCACACAGTAACGAAAGAAGATGTTGGACAGCCTCTATGTAAGTACTTTGAATACCTTCAGCTGGCAAAGCTTCTTCTACTTCCGCATCTGGAATTTCTGCTTCTTCAGGCTCAATCTCCTTTACAGCTTCATATTCTTTAAAGAATGTTGACAATGGTGAAAATTTCCAGTGATAAGATTGCTTCACATGAACAATTACCAGAGACAGCACAAAAAAGAAAGCTACTCCAATAGGCACAGACATATACATGTTAGGACAAGTAATCACTCACTATTTGTTTCCTTTGCAGTTAATGTGTGCTTTTGAAAACCTTCACACTTTCTATATAAGAATGAATCAGGGTTGTGTGAAGATATTTTTTATGTGCACTATAAAAACTAAACATTAAATTAGCAAATGAGTCATTGTAACTGGGAGGCATGAAAATGTCAATGCTCTCAATGAATTTAAGATTTTAACACCTCTACAATTACTAGGTTTTAAGAGAATCAAATGTTGTGCAAATTAATAATTAACTGAAAAAGAGTCATACTTTGTTATGAATATCCTCTATATATCCTGTGTGTATGTCAAGTGAAAATATTAAATTTTGGAAGAGATATATACTTCCAAATATGAAAATAAAATAGTAGATACAAGAAACAGTCTGGTATCATCTAAAATATGAAGTAAGTAATTTAAATATATTACAATGCAAAAAAAAAAAAAAAAAAAAAGAACAACATCAATTTTAAAGCATATGCTTGGAAAACTAGATGAAGGATTGTCCTTAAAGTAATGGCTATAACAGCATATACCTTCACTTGGCAGTGGTTCCGGTATTTTAGGAAAATCCACAGGTATTTTCTCCTCTGCAACAGGTTTCTTGGGCATCTCAGGCACTTTAAAGATATTAGTTCCTTTTATTTTTAGGTATATAAATGAAAAATAAAAATAACAAAGACAGCTAGCACACAGAAAATCACAGTGAATAACTGCAATCATAAGCATGGAACACTATTTATGCCACAAACAGTCTTTTCCAAGATAGTCCACATAAACTAACACATTTTATAGACTCAGTTATGAACAAAGACAAGAGAGAAGAAGAGAAAAAAATTCTTCATGGAGATGCCCCCTGGCATTATATACCTTTGGTTAAAGGAAGCTCTTGTTTTTTATATTCTGGTTTTTGAGGTGTTGGATGAGGCACTTCCTCTTCAGGGACAGTTCTCGCTGGCACATCAGGTTCTTTAAAGATATTAGTAAATTAAACCAATATTAAACCCTGCCATAAATTTTCATTTTTTGTGAACATTAGGATACATATACATACAAAAAGTGAAAATATTAATGACTAAAAAGGGTAAGGAATTCAAAATATGAAGACTAAAATTTTACAGTTACAGACCATTCCCTCAGATACCTAAGCACTGCATATATCAGAGAAGAAAGTAAAGGAGAGGATCAGGCCTCCTATGTACCTTTAACAGATGGAACTTTATGTTTTTTAAGGACAGGTGTAGATTCTGGTACTTTTGGCACAGCTGCCAGCTCTGTCTTCTTGGGAACAGCCACAGGTTTCTTCGGCACAGGCACAGGCTCCTTGGGTAATGCCACAGGTTTCTTGGGAACTGCCACAGGCTTTTTGGGCACTGCCACAGGCTTTGGAGAAACAACAACTGGCACCTCCTCTTCTGGCTCTTCCTCCTTCACAACCTCAGGCACTTTAAAGATATTAGTTCCTTTTAATGGGCTGAGCTAAAGGTCGGGCCCACTAAGACACAACACAACCAAATGCTGCTCTCACCCCTCCCCACAGAAAACAGGGAGCAACAAGCACTCAGAACTGCAGCAACCCAGTGCCTACAAGAGGCTCTTTCAGAACACCATTGTATACCTTCAGCTTGAGAAACTTCTGGCTCTGCAGGCTCAGCAACCTGTGCCACCTCTTCTGGTGCTTCCTCCTCCTCTTCCTCTTCTGGGACCTCTGCCTCAGGCATCTCAGGCACTTCAAAGATATTAGTGTGTTTCATTTGACATCAGCGAAAGCATGTGCCAAGTAAGAAGCAAAAACAAGGGCAACAAGAAGCAAGTAAGGGCAACACAGACACAGAATGTCACAACAGCCAGCTCAAAACCTTCCACACATCAGCAGCACCATCTACCCAGCATGCATAACCTTGAGAGTCTCAGTCTGGAAACAGAGACAGGCCAAGAAAGGGTAGGATAAAGCTTAAGAGAAGACGATTATCTTCTTTGTTAAAGTATCCATGAAGACAGGTACCTCTGGGTCCTGGAGGCTCTGGTGCCTTGGCAATGGCCACAGGTACTTTTTCCTCACGAGCAGCCTTCCTGGGCACCTCAGGTGCTTCAAAGATATTAGTAACAGTCAGTTTTAGACATCAAACAGGAAGACGAACAGTGAAATACGAACTAGAGATGAGCTCATGAAAATAAACAAGCTGGTATCATGGTATTGACCCCGTGACTCCTTCTCTCAGTCACTCACATAGACACAAAGTCCCACACGAGCACAGGCACTGAGTGTGATGATAAGTAGGTTCTGTGGGAAAACCATACCTATGTTTCGGTAGAGCCTGAGGGTGGGATGTGAATTAGGATACCCCTCTACTGTACTCAGCAGCCTTCTCTTCCTGAGAGGAGAGACTGCCATTCCCAGCCTGGCTGGGATCTGACTCTTCCCTGGGAGCAACCTCAGCCCACACCTTAACTGCTGCCATCCCTCAGAAAGCTGCCGGTGGCAGTAGGGAAACTGCTGAATAGTGAGGAAGTCAGTATTTTTCCTTTTTCCCTGTTCTGTCCCCCTCCATTTATATTCTTTGTTTGTGGGTTGGACTTCTTTTTATTATTATTGGGTTATTTCTTATTCTAAGTAGCTCTCCTGCCTGAATTTTCATGGCACTGTGGAATATTCCATAGCCTGTATGGTTTACTGGATTTTTTTACCACTCCTTATTCCTCATAAACTCCAGATTTTTCAGCATTTTCTGTGAACACTTTATATAGCATTGTTCTTACAGCCCTCATATGTGCATTTCTGAGTAAAAAAATACGTTTCAATTTTGAAAGATTAATATCTACCACATACGGTGACTGAGAACATAGGAGTCATGGAGACAATATCTGTGACAATTTAAGATAAAAAATTGGGAAGTAACTTTGAAACTTATCAATGAAGTTATATGTCAAATCATTTTAGTAAATGCTGATTTAGAATGTGAAAACAAAACAGTAAATTTAAACGTCATTAATTGTTTATGCAAAATACTAGATAATTGAATTAGTAACTGATACACAGCACAGAATGTAGAAATTTCAGGTAATCACAAATGGACAGGACAATAGACATCAGAAGGAACATGTAAGACAGTAGGAAGCAGCCTCATTCAGGCTCATACACAAGACGACAGGTACCTCGAACTGGTGCAGGTTCTGGCTTTTTTGGCACAGTTTCAGATATGGCCTCTTCCAGTACACCTTTCTTGGGCACCTTGGACACTTCAAAGATATTAGTATATTTTAGTTTTGTGGGAACTACAGATGTCTATGGAACAGTAAGACAATGAGTAACATGCACAGTCTTCTTTGAGAAAGTGCTGTGGTTACACTGAGTCATGAATCAGGCTTCACTTCAAAGTTGTGGAATGAACAGGGTATCAAATATGTCACACGGAAGATGGGAATTATGTTCAGTTTCTGTTTCTGAGTGAACGGGGAAATGTGGAAAATACATACCCCCTTTGTAACAGCTGATCAGGGACCTATTTATGGAATCCTACTGTATTTGAATATCAGTCTTGAATCGTTCACGACTACTTTGTCATTGTCACATAATTTTTGGGGGGGAAATAAACTTTTGCTTTATCATTAGCATTTTTTTTCCTATTAATTCTTTCCATTCTTTACACCTCGTCCTTATTTTCAGTTTTACACACTGTCTGTCTTTTAGATTCTATTGCTTACAGGAATATATACTTCACCTGTTCTCTTTTGGAATATAGTGATGAGCCTGTCATGTGCTAATAAGATAACACCTAGACATATCCAGTCCTTTGCCAGAAAATCTTTCAACTATATTGTCATTATCTTACTTTTAAAAAGATAGAGGAATGGTAGAGCTGCTGTCATCCAGTACTACATTTTATTAGAAAATTCAGGGATCAGACATTATGTTCTTTCAACTGAAGAATTTTTGCAGGCTCTTCCTCAGAATACCTTCATCCCATCTAAACTAAGCATTCAGTAAATATTAATCTTTAAACATCACAGAAAGTTAAGAAAGCTGCAGATATTTTTCAGGGAACTGAATCTAATATTCCATTCAGAATTTGAAAGTCCACATTGCACTTCATATTTCACATGCACTTATCTCTGACAGGTCATCACCAGAAAAATTAGTTCAACTTAAGTACAGAAGAGTGTGATGTTTCTTTCTAATGATGCTACTAACATTAACAATAGGTACCTTTCACTGATGGTGTTTCTAATTTTTTGGGTACAGCAACAGGCGATGGTTCTGGTGGAACAGCTTTCTTCAGCACCTTGAGTGCTTTAAAGAAAATATTTCCTCTTAATTTTACCGTCAAGAAATACAAAAGAGCGTAACACAACAAAATCAAAGAGCTTAGATATTTCTAACACTGCAGAATTCCTCTAGTGACTCATTGGTAAGTCACATATGCAAAGACAGAAACAGCAGAGGGTAGAGGACACATAACAAGTCATACATAAAAGAAGGGATAACATGAAAATATTAATCAATACACTGAAATAAAAAGCAACTCCTCCAAGAAGATATACCTTTTTCTTGTGGAGCTTCAGGTTTCTTTGGCAGAGTCACAGGTTTTTTGGGCACTGCCACAGGCTTTGGGGGAACAACAGCTGGCACCTCCTCTTCTGGCTCTTCCTCCTTGGCAACCTCAGGTACTTAAAAGATATTAGTTCTTGTTAATAGGCTGAGCTAAAGGTCAGCAGAGAGCAAAGCAGAAAAAAATAAACTCTTGACAGACTAAGAGAGACTTCTCTTCAAACAACAACTCTTCCATCAGGGGGACTCCTCACAGCAAGGGGCCAAGGTATGGGCTTTTAAGAAAGTATTTGCAGATAAGCCACAGGCCCACAAAGACACAACACAACCAAATGCTGCTCTCACCCCTCCCCACAGAAAACAGGGAGCAACAAGCACTCAGAACTGCAGCAACCCAGTGCCTACAAGAGGCTCTTTCAGAACACCATTGTATACCTTCAGCTTGAGAAACTTCTGGCTCTGCAGGCTCAGCAACCTGTGCCACCTCTTCTGGTGCTTCCTCCTCCTCTTCCTCTTCTGGGACCTCTGCCTCAGGCATCTCAGGCACTTCAAAGATATTAGTGTGTTTCATTTGACATCAGCGAAAGCATGTGCCAAGTAAGAAGCAAAAACAAGGGCAACAAGAAGCAAGTAAGGGCAACACAGACACAGAATGTCACAACAGCCAGCTCAAAACCTTCCACACATCAGCAGCACCATCTACCCAGCATGCATAACCTTGAGAGTCTCAGTCTGGAAACAGAGACAGGCCAAGAAAGGGTAGGATAAAGCTTAAGAGAAGACGATTAAGTATCTTCTTTGTTAAAGTATCCATGAAGACAGGTACCTCTGGGTCCTGGAGGCTCTGGTGCCTTGGCAATGGCCACAGGTACTTTTTCCTCACGAGCAGCCTTCCTGGGCACCTCAGGTGCTTCAAAGATATTAGTAACAGTCAGTTTTAGACATCAAACAGGAAGACGAACAGTGAAATACGAACTAGAGATGAGCTCATGAAAACAAACAAGCTGGTATCATGGTATTGACCCCGTGACTCCTTCTCTCAGTCACTCACATAGACACAAAGTCCCACATGAGCACAGGCACAGGCACTGAGTGTGATGATAAGTAGGTTCTGTGGGAAAACAATACCTATGTTTCGGTAGAGCCTGAGGGTGGGATGTGAATTAGGATACCCCTCTACTGTACTCAGCAGCCTTCTCTTCCTGAGAGGAGAGACTGCCATTCCCAGCCTGGCTGGGATCTGACTTTTCCCTGGGAGCAACCTCAGCCCACACCTTAACTGCTGCCATCCCTCAGAAAGCTGCCAGTGCTTTGCATCCAGCAGTGGGAGCAGGGTGAGGAACAGAAACCTCGCTATAATTAGTATTTCTATTTTATGTAGCTGGTCTGTTTTTTCAACTCCTTTGCACTAGACTTTGCACATGGGACTTGGACTTAATGAGTTTTCAGGACTTCTCTAATCCGATACTTGGAAATTGCATTTGGTGAGGGTAAAAGGGTATCTGCAGAGTGAGCAACTTTCCTTCCTCTATATGGTGTAGAATTCTTGCACTCAAATACCAAGTATCTGGTGTGCTTATACATAATAATTGTGCAATTCAATTGTAGATTTGCATAACTGATACTCTTGGCTCACCGTGAGCATATGGTCAGAAAAAAATTACATCAATATATAACTACAGCCATGTTTTTTGCATTTGAAATTTGACCACAGAATGAAGACCATCCTGATCTCGTGTAGTCCATTTGGATAAGCACTACATTTACCATTGAGTTTGGAGTATCTTTTATTTAATTAGTATCACCTGTGTCCATGTCCTAGAATTTTACTGACTTATCTAGATATGTCTCTCTTTTTATATTGAGACTTCTTGTCCCATAGCAACTTCAGTTCTTACAGAGTTCACTGAACCTGGCTTTCCTTACTCTCTCTGAAGTGGTTGATTTTTTGTTGGTGAGGCTTTTTTTTATTTGTCATATCTTTTTAATATTGCTGTGTCACAACCATGTCTTCTTTTTACTACCACACAATAGGACACTGCCAGTTGGCAGTGGCTAAAGAAAATCATTTTTGGTAAAAATCCCCATTTATATTAATTGAGATTCTTGGCAAAATGATAAAAGGAGAACTTTACATTAAAAATCCAGAGTAGAAATCTCTTTCTTGTGTATCTTATCAGTTTTGATACATCAAATTATAAATTCTAAACACATATGAGATTGAGAGAGTCCCTCATGTTACCTATGTGTTTCCCCCTGTATTCTAACAATTGAATCTGTACAGAGAAAAAATGTAGAAATTCCAGGTAATCACATGTTAGCACATATTTATGTAGACAGGAATTAATCTTATCCATTTGATGCATTGCTATAGCCTAAGAAATCAAATCTTACATCCCAAACTTACTGAATATGGAAAAAAAACCAAAAACCAAAAAAAAAGCCATAAGAACCATAGTACAAAAAAGTCTGGATTATTTTAGTTGATGAAAGATTTGATGCCTCTACACAGCAACTAATATTTGGAACAACTCTCTTTCCTTTTAGCTATCACAGTATACAGTGAAAGATCAATTTAAAATTAGATTCATTAAGAAAACTGAAACCATTTCTTATGATGATAATCATGGTGGCACAGACCTTTAGCAAGTGTAGCTCCTGTTGTTTTAGGAACAGTGGTGGGCACTTTCTCTTCTGGGACAGACCTTTCAGGCATCTCAGGCACTTCAAAGATATTAGTGTATTTAATTTTACAATCACAATACAACTGAACAAAAATACAGAGACTGAAACACAGAAGACAGTAGAAATGTTCTGAAATAACAATACGGCATACACACTTGGTGTGACTTGTTTAGTATGCATCATTTAAACCTCAGATTTAAGGTAACAGACAAAATATAAGAGGTTAAGAGAAGATTAGGTGCATTTATCTTGTATTCATGATATCATGTACCTCTGGCTGATGGAAGCTCTGATATTTCAGGAATAACTACAGAAATTGTCTCTTCTGGGACAGCCTTTTCTGGCATGGCAGGCTCTTTAAAGATATTAGCACTTTTAGTTAGTGTATTAAGTTTTAAAACAAGCAGTGCAACATAGTATACTCAAGACAAGAAAAAGAGATCCTAGTCATAAGAGATACCTTTAGATGGTAGTGCTGCTTGTTTTCTGGATATAGCAATGCGCTTTTTGGCCAGCTCAGCTGGTGGGGGTTCCACAGGTGCAAAAACAGCCTCTGGTTCTTTGAGTACCACTTCAGGCTTTGATTTGTGAAGTTGTGTAGAAGGTTCTTGTTTTTGGAGTGCTAAAATTGGTTCTGGTTCCTCAGGTATCACAATAGGTTCTGACTTGCAGGGTGACACTATCGACTTTGATTTTCTGGATACTGATTTCTGGTAATCTGCAATAAACTCTGTTTCTTCAGGTGCTACAACAAGCTGTAATTTTTGGTGTGGCATATCAGGTTTTGTTCTGGGGGGCACCACAACATGCTCCAATTGTTCGGTTGATGCAACTCTCTCTGACTCCTCAGATGCCACAGTGAGTTCAGGTCCCTCCAGGGCCATGAGTAGCTCTGGTTTTTGGGGTTCCACAACAGTTTTGTGTTTTGAGGGTAACATATCATGCTCTAGTTTTTGGGATGACACACCAGGCTTGGGTTCCTCAGGTACCAGAACAAACTCTCGGTTCTCAAGCATCATAACATGCTCTGATTTTTGTAATGCCACAACAGATTCTGGGGTTTGGCTGGCCAAAACAGTCTTGGACTCCTCAGATCCAATAACATGCTCTAGTTTTTGGGGTGCCAAAATAGGCTTTTGTTTCTGGGCCACTCTAGCAGGTTCTGGTTCTTGATGTTCTACCTCCTGAGACTTTGGTTTTGAGGTTTCTGCAGTGGGTTTTCGTTTTCTGGAAACTGGAACAGGTACTTTCTTTTCTGGGAAGGTTGTCTTGGCCACTTTATGTACATAAAAGATGTTAGTTCTAAATTTAACAACAGACAATCATACCAAATTTATATGAACCATAAAACATAAAACCACATTTGTAATGAATATAATTAAAATGAAGCAGGTATCAATCCTTAGGCTTTTTAAAGGATGAATATACCACATTTCTGCCAGGTGTGTACATAAATCCACATAGACAAGCCTCATGCTCCCCTGAGCAAGTGCACATATTCACTGATTGCAGAACTTAAGAAATAGGTAAAATCCATTATAACTGTAAGCAGAATAGACAGGACGAAAGATATTAATAACACTGCAGGTAAAAAAAAGACGAAGACTCAAGAATTAGCAGTGATGGCATCTAGTTTTTCTTGGAGGAACTTCTGGTTTTTAAAGTACACTAAGATCTAGACCTAGCTGCTAGAATTGGTGCTATCTTTTCTTCCACTATTGTAACTTTAAAGGTATTAGTTGTGTTTGTTTTCATGAGTCCACGTGGGTAAACTTGTAAAAATAGTCCAAAGTAGTAAGAAGAATTGAAGTATAAAATATAGGCAACTCAGACATCCAAGATTTGTCAGTATTCTTGAAGAAGGCCCATGTGTGTTTGTTCCACACACACATGCAGATTCATAGAGCAAGTGTAATTCAGAAACTTAGTGAACAGAAGGACGAAAGGAAGCACAATTTTAAAGAGAAAAGGAAAAATATTGCTTTTGTTATTTTATTTGTGTTGAGACTTACCTTTCTCCGGAAGAGGTTCTGGTTTTTCACGTGCAGCCTCTGGTTCTGGGACAACCACAGGTTCTGGTTCTTTATGCACAACCTCAGGTTCTGGTATTTTAGTCACAGGTGGTTTCCTTTCTGGAGCAACTTTCTTCGGCACCTCAGGTACTTTAAAGATATTTATTAGGTTCATTTTCAGGAATTTGAAGAATAGGAATGAAAAAGAAGACAATAGCTCCAAGATTAAAAATTCAAAATGGTATAGGAAAAAAAATAACCCTTATAAATAGCCTGGTTTTTTTTTCATCTTGCTTGATCCACACTATTAATAGACATTCTTGCTTACAGACAGCTATTCACAACTGAAGAAGACAACACATCTTTAACATCTACAAATATCAGAAAAAGGAGGGTAATGAAAACTTATGAAAATGACAAGATAATATGTAGAGAAACATTAAAATTTCTGTGCAATTTTATTAGTATTGAACATGTACCTTTAGGTGGTGGAGGTTCTGGTTTTTTAGGAACTTCAGTGTGTACTTTTTCTTCTGAAACCACTTTCTTGGGCACCTCAGGCACTTTAAAGAAAGTAAGCAGCTTTATTTGTATGAAATTCAAACATATGTCTGCAGTATTAAGACACCAAGACACTAAGAAAAAGCTCAGGGACATCAAAAGCTTAGTTGGTTTTGAATATGAATATAATTTTTCTTTGCCTACAGAAAATTCTCTCTGATATCTCACTGAAGTGCAGACACAAAAACTACAATTTAAAAAAAAATATTTCATAGAACATTTACAGTAGAAGTAAATTACAAATATGTACAAATGGTACTTCAGAAAATGAAGGGTTGTTCTTTTATTAGTTCTGTAGAGCAGTTACCTTTAGTTAAACATTAGTTAACATTAAAACGTAACAACAGAACAGTATTAGTGGGAACACTAATTACCAAGATATATTTTTTTTTCACACAACACATTTATTCACTAGAAAAAACTTTGACAACAACAAAAAATATAACAGAGCTCTTGGATATTTTCATATATAGTGTTAATAAAAGAGCAATGGTTTTGTTTCTAGTTTTTTTTTTTTTATAATGACAAGTACCTTTAGTTGGTGGAACTGCTGGTTTTTTAGGCTCTTCAACAGTTATTTTCTCAGCTGGGACTTTCTTGGGCACTTCTGGCACTTTAAAATTAATAATTTTGTTAATACTAAGAATTTAAAGAAATTTAAATAGCTTTAAACTGGGAAAATAGACAAACAAAAGGACACAAGGTAACAAAAATTAAGCATAATACACTTTACCAAATAGGCTTTTTGCTCTCGGTCTTGATCAAGAGTAATTTGAAAGAATTAATAAGATAGAAAGATGGGGAAATAATATCAAAAAGATCTTATCAGTGAAAGTAAGGCAAATTATTGCCATGGCTTTATTAATGACATGTACCTTTAGCTGTTGTTACTTCCGGCTTTTTAGGCACAGTAACTTTGATTTTATCTTCTATTACTACTTCCTTGGGTGCTTCAGGCACTTTAAGGAAAGATTTTTTCAGTTACTACATGGAATTTTAAAGCTATGTTCAAAACTTTTCAGTAGAAATTGAAAAGTAGGTAGGTTCTTAGTGGAGCAGTTGATTTCACATGCTTTTTTTCTTAAGCATCCTTTATTTTTCTGTAGCGTCTGAGGAAACACCTCAGAGTTTTTTGGAGTTTCTTCTCTTAGATTATTTTTCAATTTTATTCAGCCACCTCCCAAATTCCCATTTTGTCAAAGGCTGCCAATTGTGCGTTCTGTATTCCTTGTCACATTCTTCTACACACAACGACTTCTTGGAAGGTTTTCTCCTGTGTTAGACATCTCTATCACTTATTCTGTACTTTGAAATAACTAAATTCTCTTTTAGATTTAATTTTTCACTGTCATTTGGGAATATTTCAAAAGACAGAAGCCCTTTTTTCTTTTTAAGATTTTTGCTGTGGTTCTCAAGTATCACTCTGATCTCTGCCCACCAGTGTCAGTATTTCTAACACACTGGTACATTTATTACAGCCATGATTCAAAAGAAGAATATTTTAAAAAGTAGACTATATAGAACTATAGGTGTAGAAAACAGAAGTACAACACAAATACGCAATCAAGAAACTAAACTGCACAGTCAAGGCAGAGGTGTGTTTTTCTTCCAAATTTTAGTTTACTAGTGCAACATACCTTTGGCTGGTGGTGGTTCTGGTTTTCTAGGCACAGGAGTGGGTACTTTCTCTTCTGGAGTAATCTTGAGCACCTCTTGCACTTTAAATAAAACAGTATTTATTTTTGTTATATGTAAGGCATTTAAAAATATGTAAATTATTAAGAAGAAAGAATGTCACGTGAAGCATAGCAGAAAGAAATAAAAGATCACATATAGAAAGAAGTATGTCATAAAGAAAATATTGTATGTTATTACACACTACTAAGAATTTTTAATAACAGAACTAAAAGGTTGTGCTGTTTTTTAATCCTACTGCCCAAGAGAAAATCTCGTCAGAGAGCCATGATTACTGACTAATAAGCTATGTTATGTTACTCTTAGCTTTTTAAGCAACATTTACATTCCCTTCTAAGATAGATTTCTTAGGTACCCTACACACATTAAACATAGTACTCTTAAAAATTACAAAAATAAAACATGGCATACAGAGATTTTAGACAAAATGAGCAGATGTATAAAGATACTATGACACAGTTACATGTTTTTAAAAGTGTCTGTGGCTCTATCCCTGTCAAATAACAGTTTGAGCAACTTGGCTGTGCATCTTTCATCATGCAAGAGTACATGCCACACAAACTGCCAGTACAGGCAGACTTCTATAATGAATGAAGTGGAACAACTGGTTTCTGTGCCTAATGCTACTTCCATTCAAAATTAAATCAACTGACCACTAAGTTTAACATGAGCAATGTGAAAGAGGAAGTGCATGTACTTCTTGCTTGAGTGTTGACAAAATTTCTGGAGCTGCTCAGAGTGCCAATAAACACCCATGAAAAGAAAATATATTCTGTAAATCTTATTGCTTGTTGACACACCTAGAGTTTTCCTTTTTTTCCCAGTCCCTTTGAACAATTTCTGATACCACTACTATGCCATCACAACGAATTACTTCATGTAGAAGAAAAAGAACAACTCAACTAATCTTTAATTATTTAACAACTAAATAAAGGACAGAAGAAACTTCAAAAAAAAAGGGGAAGGAAATGGTAAGTTGGCCTATAGTTTTTTGCAGTTGGGTCCTTCTGGCTTTTAAGACAAAGATACAATTCTCTCTTTAGAAATAATTATCTAGCACAATTCAAGCACTTGAAAGGTATTTGCTGGTATTAATTTTGTTTTATGACTTAAAGTCACGTTGAGAACAAAAGGGACATACACAACATAGAAGTGACAAATCTGACACAAGTGGACATGGTCTATATAAATCAAAAATTATATAAGAAACAGAAAACATATCAGCAACAAATCTTAGTTCTATTAGGCTTTCAAAATACCTTTAGATGGTGGAGATTCTGGTCTTTTAGGCACAATAGTAGGTTCTGTCTTTTTAGGCACAGTAATAGGTACTTTTTCTTCTGGAACAGCTTCCTTAATGACTGTGGGCACTTTGAAGATATTAGTTCATTTTAAGAATTTATGTAGAATAAAACAGAAGTTAAAAAACCCTCAAGTTTATAATGTAAGTAAGGTACTAGAAGAATGAACACAAATATTAGTTACATTGAACATGAACTAAGTCATGAACATGAATAATTTAATATCCCTGTAATGCATGAGTTTGCAAATTGCAGGAAGAGATGTTAAGGAAGATATATATATATACCTCTACATGCTGAAGCCTCCTCTTTTCTATGAACAGTAGAAATTTCTTCTATGTGCATCTCCTCATAAACTTCATGTACTTGAAAGATATTAGTTTAAATACTTAGCATTAACTTCAGAAAACAAGACAATGCACAAGACAAAGAACAAACACAATACAAATACTCAAGCTCATCTGAAGATTCAGAGGTCTTTTTTGTATTGACCTTAAAAATTAGGATTCTTTGAAATGAGGGTAGAATTCTCATACTCTCCTCTGACCTGACCTCTAAGCTTGCTGGAAGATGAGTGAAATGGTCTACACTGAGCTATTTTCTTGAGTGAAAAGAGACCGGTGCTGTGTATCTAAGCCTTGTAACTTTCATGTTTTTCCCCCTCCCTTGATCTCAAGTAGCAGGGGCCCTTGCAATTGTCCCTTTGGCATGTAAAGCTAATTTTCTTCTTAAGAGCAACTACAGATGTCATAATTATTAATTTGTTTTTTTTACATTCATTTAATACTGTTACAGCTAAATAAAACTGCTTACTGAATATTTTCAAAATACTTAAAAGATTTATATATGGATACATATTTATTATCCTTCAAATCCCACTCAAATTTGTACCTGTAAGGTGTGAAGCGTCTCCTTTAGGTAAAGCAGGTTTTTTGTCTTTGTGGACAGCTTTCTTTGTTACTTCAGGAACTTAAAAACATTAGTTTATTTTAGAAATCTGCACTAAGATATAAATAGTACAATTCTTTAAAACGTTACAGAATTCTACAGGAACAAAATAAAAATACATGGCATTAACCTCAGAATACAACTGAACTTCATTTTCTGGTTCTCATTAAATAGTTTTCTAACTTCTAGTGCTAACAGGTCTGAACGTCTCCTTCTCTGAAAATAAAGTAGTTAGCTGTTTGGTTTTTGTCCTTATCAAACAATCTTTAGGAATTTTGGCAATATAAAGTTTTGGGGTTTTTGTTTTTTTCATTTGTTTAATTTCAAAATTACCTATTAAACCAATGCAAAACTCCAGTGCAATATTATGTTTCAAATATCTATAGAGTTCTTCAGCACTGGAATTTTATTAAAAAAGAATGTTTATATAAAAAAAAAAAAATTTGTGGTTTTGTATTTTGCCCTGATTTAAAATTTTATCTTATTCTTGGATTTACTAAAGAAAAGATTGCAAAGAGCAATTCTACAATTTAAAAATTTAATTTAAATTTAATTAAATTTAAAATCTTAATTTCTCTTTGCAGAATGCATAAATCTGAGTAGCTGCTAACACAAGCCAAAAATAAGACCCCATAGAAAATATTACTTGAATTTGTTTTACTGAATGATGAATTATTCTGTCGAAAGTATTGATTTGTTATTTTAGCATATGAAGAAAGATGCTGAAATAACTTTGGAACTCTCTGAAAATGGTTTTATAATGTTAATGTTTTTTAATCTCTGATATCCCCATATGTATGCTACAGTTCCAAGACAAAAACAAATAAGGAAACAGACAGAATTTGGTCTTTTAACAAGACATCAACTGTCATGAAACTGTATATAGCACCTGGCCATGTTGTTCAAGAAATACAAGCATGCTTTGTACCTCCCTTTTGAAAGAGGCTAGAGAAAATGCATCTGGAGGTCATGTACCTTTAGCTGGGGGAGCTGCTTCTGTAGGTACTGCAGCAGGTATGTTCTTCAGTGGGACAGTTTTCTTTGTCACTGCAGGTACTTCAAAGATATTACATTTTTTTAAAGAACATTATAATGAACGAAATGTAAGTAACAAAGAACAAATTACAAACACATAGAATCTTAGGAAACACTAGAATTAACACATTAAATAACAGAATAGCACAAGGATGGGATGATGAAGATGAATAATTAATCTGTAAGAATGTATTATATAGATTGCTCAAATAGCTGGTGTACTTGTACTAACTGGAGCTTCTGGTGCTTTAGGAATAAGAGCAGGGACTTCTTCTGTAGGAACTTCTCCAAAAACTTCAGGCTTTTCAAAGATATTAGTTTATTTTACTTATTTTAGTATTATTTAAAAGGCAATATTAGAAAGACAACTTATAACACAAAACTGCAGACACATAGGTGAGCAAAAAGCTGTTTGAACATAAATTATTTAAATATCTCATTTCAGCCTTATCATTTACCTACAATTGACAGAAGTGACCATCTCCAATCATTAAAATAGGAGTTTATGGAATATTCAGTTCTCTTTTTGAGTTACTTAGCTCTGTGTGTTACAAATTGTTACTGAACTTCACCCAGTGTTAGCTATCTATATCCCAGCTCAAAAATTAGTTAAGTCTTACACAAGATGGCTCCTAAACCAGTGTTTACTTAAGTTCATTTCTTTGGTCCAACATGGCTAAAGTGCTTTCCTGGATCAGAAATTTAATTTCTTTCTTATTTATGTTTCTTTCTCCCATTAATAGGGGAGAAAGGAACATTTTTAAAGTGCTAAACTATAGCTAAATTTAGGGGTCTCAGGGACATGGATGAAAGTTACTTTCATATAATTAAAAATTAACTGAAAGTTCCTTGTATTTTACAGAACAATCTAGAGCATGAATTGATAAATTCGCTGCATTTTACTACTTGGTAGATGTGTTGTTGATGTACCTTCATACAAAGGAGACTCCTCTTCTCTAGGAACAGTGGTGGACACTTTCTCTTCAAAGACAGTTCTCTTATGAAACTCAGGAACTTTAAAGATATTAGCTTTCTTTTAGTAAAGTCAAAATAAATTTCAACTGGTAAAATCCCAAACAAATAAACCCAGAAAACTAAGTTCTTTTGATGTCCAAAGTATAGGGCCTTTTCAAGAACAAAACATTGCACTGCTTTAAAACTGACTTGCTGGAACAATTAATTATGTGGAAAAGATCAATTTCTCTTCTCTTAGAGGGGAAGCCATTCGCTTTTCTTAGTTTATTATCATGCTCTTCCTTCTTTATGGAAAGCTTAATGGTCTCAAAGTTACTAGCTCTTGCCCTGTTATTTCTTCACCAATAACATGACCAATTGGCTTCAAACCCCTGGTTTAAACTAAATTGACAACTACATTGCATATATAAGTACTGAAGGTTTATACAGCAGTATTAGGTAGCAATACCTCCTCAGCATGTTTTTATTCATAAATGGATGTATTTACTGTTTAGCATATGTATACCACATATCTGAAATATTTGCCTTAGAGTTTTCAATGTATCACTTAGAGCTAAATATACACATAGAGACTAGATACTCTTGCCATGGTGTGAAGAATATGACAATCATTTTAGAAGATGTTAGCTGGGGAAAACAACACAAATACTTCCTTTTCATAAAATCTCATATCAGGGGTTCCTTTACCTTGCATTGCTGGAACTTCTGTTTCAGGTGTGTGTGTAGGTTTCTTTTCTTCAGGGATAGTTCTTTTGGTAACAGCTGGCCCTTTAAGATATAATTCACTTTTAGGGCTCCGTAGTTATTTCAAAGAAGTTAGAAAGAAGAACAACAAATCCAACAAGGAAGATTAACGAAACAACAAGGAACAAATGCTTCCTGACAGAAAATCTATGGTAATTTTGAAGATTTTACAGAAGACAAACATATTAAAAACATCTGGAAAGACGGCCATAAACTTGGAGGGTGATAACTCCTTCCTTATAAGAAGAAACAGAAGTATTCTTTCTTTCTTTCTGAACTGCTTTTGCATGTAGCTTAACAACAGAACACACATTGTTTAAAGCGACTTACATATTTTCAACAAATCACTTGAAACCAACAGGCAAAAAAAGACACAATCACAAATAGTTGAAACAAACACTGTGTGGACATAAGACATATACACATCTTTCTAAACAAACAATAAAAGCGAAAGACTAAAAGTGGAGATCATGGTTATGACAGCAATATGGAGGAAATATACCTTTAGCTGGTGGAGTAATTTCCTTTTTAGGATACACAGATACTTGTTTTTCTTTTGGAACAGGTTTCTTCGGTACTGCTGGCACTTTAAAGACATGGGTATTTTTTTAGGAACTTTTGCAGTATGTATATCATGTAAGAACATAAGTTAAACGAAAAGCAAACAATACCAAGACTCAGGAAATTTAGAAAAATACAAAGTACACTGTTCTAACTTGCTATTGAATGGTGGCCTTTCAGGCCACCCATCTGGACTATTTTGCTTGGATTCACATAGCTAGAGTCTTCAGTATTCACTGAAAGGAAAACTCTGCCCTCATTTGGTGAATTTATTGCCTGGGATTAGGCTTACTTAGCAGTTAGATTTCATAAATTAACAGCTCTAATGAATACGTGTTTGGAATATGGTAAGGCTTTGATTTAGATTAACTACCTCTGAGTCTTAATAAAAAAAAAAAAAAAAAAAAAAAAAAAAAAAAAAAAAAAAAAAATTTCATACAATTGCAGAGCTCCAGACCGGTACAGAAATTCTACAACCATCCACTGACAAACGCTATTCATGACACTTACGTTTTGTAGACCTGATACAGAGAACACATACTAAGATTATATGCAATCCAGAACATTAAATTGAAGATTGTCCTAGATTTTTAGTATTCTGTATGAAACTAGAATTTCACTGGTATGCCACTATAGCTTAAAAGACTTTTATGAATTTATTCATCTGCTTGTTTTCATTGATTAGCTTTAAAATATCACTAACATTGTGGTGACAAAAATTAAGACTTGAAGATCCCACCTGAACTTCCTTACTCCTCAAAAAGTATTTTGTCACACTGACGTTTTGTTAAAGTAATATAATTTTTTGTATCTTAATGCCTGTCTTTGACTGTACTGCAAAAGGTAAGGGTCAAGCAGTAAAAGCAGCATAGGTAAATTACTGGATTTGGGGATTCTGAGACTCAGGCAGGAGGTAACATTTTAAAATTTCTAATAAGTGATGTACCTTTAGCTGGTGGACCTTCTTTTTTAGGAACAGGAACAGGTATTTTTTCTTCTGGAAGAGGTCTCTTAGGCACCTCAGGCACTTAAAAAAATATTTCATTACAGATTTGAAGTTATTTTTGAGGAATTATACAGATGATACACAGATACAAAGACACCAAGGAGATAAATCACTCAATTGTACAGGAACCATCTCATCACTTATGCAGAGACAAGTGCAACATCTTGGCAATGAAAACTAATGAATATCAGTGTACATCTTTCTGGTACATTTTAGATGCACCTTTCATTTGGTGTGAGGGATCCTACGGTCATAAATTGAAATCATGAGAAAGAAGGTCCTACATGATTTTTTACATCTCTGGAAATCAGAGGAGCTAAAGCGTGCAAAAGAAAAAAATACCAACACATAAAAATATTTAATTCAGGCTGAAGGAGAACTATCTAAGCTTGCTCTCTCTTGGGCACTTAGATAGGGAATTCTTTGAAGGGAAAAACTCCTTAGGAAGGATAGAAGAGGAACAATCTTTGAAATGATTTATCATTACACATAGGACTACAAACAGGGAAAAATATAAACACCAAAAGGAGTCTTAAGCAGTAGCTGGGATCTCAGCAAACTTTAAGAATGAAGAAATCATAACTTGATGTACCTATAGCTGGTTGGATTTCATAAGCCTCCTCATACACTTCTTCGTATTTCTCATAGATCTCTTCCTTCTCCTTAAACTCATACTTTTCATACACATCTTCTTCCTCAGCCTCCTCTTTATATTCCTGTTCCTGAATCTCTTTATATCTCTCAGGTTCTTCAGGTTCTTCATATGCCTCAAGTTCTTCAGTTTCCTGAACTGTCTCAAACTCTTCAATACTTTCATATGTCTCGTACTTCTCATACTCTTCATATTCATACTCATACTTCTCCACCACAGGAACAGGGACTTCTTCTTTCCGGACAAGTTTCTTGGATACTTCTGGCACTTAAGAAACAGTATTGTTGTTACTATTATTCCCACCTTTCATTTATTTCTTTCTTTGTTTATTTTTTTTCATTTGTTCAAGAAAATCTACATAGAACAGAAAATGTACAAAACTGCAAGGAAAAGTTCCATTAAAATGTAAGAACATGCTTCTGAAACATTATGTATATTTTACAAGATTTTGGGAGGAATAAGAAGAAATATATATGTACCTTTAGTTGGTGGTGGTTCTTTGGACTTGGGCACAGCAGCTGGCACTTTCTCTTCAGTAACAGCTCTTTTATGCACCTCTGGGACTTTAAAGACATGGATTTCTTTTGAGAATTTACAAAAAAACCAAACCAACACCGTAAAGCAGCACAAGAAACAGGTATTATAATTCTACAAGGTGAAGATGATAATGAAGAATTTTAACATAAACTGAAGCAGAAACACATAACAAAGACAAAAGTTAGAAGAAAATCGAGAGTATTTTTAGCATAAATATTAATCATAATCAGGAGGATATATGCCTTTTGCAGCTGAAACCGCCACTTTTTCAGGGGGTGCAACAGCTACCTTCTCTGTAGAAATAATGTTAGACAGCTTGGGTACTTTGAAAATAGGTCCTAACTTCAGTGTCCTTTTTGAAACATTTTTGAAACAGACAAAAACCCAGAAGCTTACAAATAGCAGGATGGAAACTTACAAACAAAGAAAGAAACAAACAGACAAACAGTATAGTGACAAGACACAGAACACACATACTAAAATGTCCTAAACTCAATTTGTATGCAGAATGTTATCTATTAACAATAACTGCATTTACAAGCTGCAATACCTTTGGCTGGTGGACCTTTCGGCACCTTTTTAGCAACAGGCTCTTTCTTTTCAGGAACGGGTTTCTTAGGCACCTCAGGCACTTTAAAAACATTATTTTATTTTAAGAATTTGTATGAGAAAAACAGAACACATACACAAACAGACGTAATGAAGTAAGAAATGATCTGCAGAATATACTTTACATGTTTTAAAGATGAAACAAATAAAAGCAAAATATGCTACATGCATAGGAAGGCTTCCTGAACAAGTCAAATAATTTCAGAGCTTATTTTTCACTAAGAATTTGGCAGGCACTCTGAGACATTACACACACTTTTTCTTATCATACATCTAAACACAGACAGCTGGGACACAAATCTAATATCAATTTAACAAAATAGAATAGACACTAATGAGAAAAACAACACATTATGTTCCTAGGTACTAATTTATGTACCTTTTGCTGGATGAAGCTCCAGTTTCTCAGGAGTGTGTGCAGGCATTTTTTCTTTTAGGACAGTTCTCTTACGAATCTCTGGCTCTTTAACGATATTATTTTGCAAAGACATTTTAAAATTACTTTCACAGCATTACAAACATGGAAAAAACATGAAACAAGATCACAAGGTCCACAAAAAGATCATTAAGACTTATATACAACTTAGAACAAGAAATAAAGACTTGAATGAACCCAAGAGATCTCATGTGTAACTTGCAAGAAAAGGTTGTATACCTTTTGCTGGTATGGCTTCCTCTGGAATAGTTTCTTCTTCTTCCTCAGGAGCAAAAATGGGAACTTTTTCTTCAGGAACAACTTTCTTTGCCACCACAGGCACTTTAAATATATTATTTTAAGAATTTTACTTCCATGTCAACAAAGAAAAATTCATAACATAAAACACAAGGACACCAATTCAAAAACAATAAAATCTGGGAAAACATGTTATTTTTCACTCCCTAATAAGAGCGAAGTGCAATTAGGTTATAACGATTATATGCTGATTTGCTCTTTTGTCCAATTAGTAATTATAGTCCAATTAGTAATTATACAGAATCATCAACGACAGTAAACATCAGCAAGACAGGCTACAAACAAGAGCTTCTGTTTTTTTCACATAAAATACTTCCAAGTTGTGCTTGTCATTTGTCTTTTTAAACTACTCAGCTGCTGAGGTAGAATTTTCTCAGCAACAAGGGATGGCCTATGCAAACATCTACCTCTGCTCTGAATTTCACATTTAGGGTGTATCTTCTGCTTCTTTGTATCATCCATTTAGCTAAAGGGCTTTAGATTTCAGCATGCTTTCAATGTAATTATCAGAATGATCCCCCTGAATTGAAGAATTTCCAGGTCCTTAAAATATTACTCCAAGTAATTTGTTTAAACAAAGATTAAATCAACCTAACCATTAGCTCTGAATAATGAAATAACAATTAATTATATCATTCACAGCAATCACTTAAAACATGAAACAATCAGATCATTCCAGGCCTTATTCTTAGCCCATTAAAGCCAGTAACGACATAAACAATCAAGCCTTGTCTGCGAGTTAGTATTACTCTGCAGAGGCTAGCAGCAGGGTGCT
The DNA here is from genome assembly GCF_036169615.1 of Heliangelus exortis. Classification (NCBI taxonomy): domain Eukaryota; kingdom Metazoa; phylum Chordata; class Aves; order Apodiformes; family Trochilidae; genus Heliangelus; species Heliangelus exortis. The sequence continues at coordinate 24,064,952 of NC_092427.1, read as the reverse complement.
AGACCCAAGGATCTGACTTTACATAGGTATAAACAGACTCTTAAAATGGGGTTCCATTGAAATATGAAAATGTAAGGAAGAACTACCTATAAACACCAAAAGGTGATATACCTTTAGCTGGTGGAACTTCCTTTACTTTAGGAACTGCAACAGGTACTTTTTCTTCTGAAATGGCTCTCTGGGGCACCTCTGGCACTTTAAAGATATTGTTTTGTTAAGATATATTAATTTTAGAGCATCAGAACTACTAAGACAGAGAACACAAAGAACTACTAAGACAGAGTCACAAAGACAGGTAAGATGCAGAAAACTCTCCTCAGAAGTATACCAACATATACATGCAGCTTAAAACACTCAATAGAGATGAAGATCTTTAAATGTGCTGGTAAGAACTCTTAATAATTTTCAAGAAATGGTGTACCTTTTGCTGGTGTCTCTGGAACAACTTCCTCTTCCTCTTCCTCTTCTTCAGGAGCAAAAATAGGAACTTTTTCAGGGGGAGATATTGGTATTTCTGGCACTTCAAAGATAGTTTTTAATTACAGAAAATTTAGACACAACGTGAGAAACTGAGACAACATACACAGAAGCTAAAGAGTGTGAATTAGCAAGCACGTTTATCACAAACTGCAGGATGCTTCAGTTAATTTCTAATAACAAAAGTACAGACACAATGAAGAACATCATCTACATCTTCAGCTATAAGAACAGATACCTGTGGCTGGTGGGGGTTCTGGCTTTTTATGCACAGGGACAGGTACTTTCTTTTCTGGAACCTTCTTGGGCACTTCAGGCACTTTAAAGATATTTTTGTTTAAGAAATTAATTTTCAGTGTAGCATAAAACATTAAAATGGTAACTCTAAAACAGATATTAAGATAATGACATATATATAGTAAAACATTGTTTATGAAAGAAAGCATTGATTTTATCCATAAATTTATGCACACATATAAACGTGGAAACATACAGATTGAAGCATTACAAATTCATGCGGTAAGTCCTGCTGTTTAGATAAACTGTTTATACTTTGGAGCATCTTTTTTTGAAACAGCAAGTAATTTTGAAAAATTTAGATATGTAAAATCCAAAAGACAGAGACAATACAAGAAACAAACACAGAAATTTTTCAAGAGTAGAATAAACATAACCCCCATGACTAAGAGAAAGGGCCACACAGCCCTGCTCAATCAGGTCATTGTGTGGCTTGGTATCAAACACACTACCATGAATAAAGAATGGAATAGTTACTTGCAGTCTTCTACAGCTGAAGAAACAAAACTAACATCATACACTTGAACCTGCATAAACTGGTGTACCTTTGGCTCGTGGACGTTCTTCCACTTTTTTAGGTACTGGGACAGGTATCTTCTCTTCTGGCACCGCTTTCTTTGGTACTTCAGCCACTTTAAAGACATTATTGTGGTTTAAGAATTTCATTTTTGAACCATAACATCAAGAACAATTATATGAATCAAAAAAGTGGAATGACAAAGAAAACTGTCAAGAACAGGAAACCCTTGTCACTCTACATTATATTAAAGAGGAAGGGTGAACAAGCACCAATTTCTAATTTTTTTTTTTTTTAATTTTTTTTTTTTTTGACATTCAGTCAAGAGTTGAGATACCTTTGGCTGATGGGACTTCCTTCTTTTTCGGTACAAGAACAGGGACCTTCTCTTCTGGCACAGGTTTCTTTGGCACTTCTGGAACTTAGTAAGATATTAATGTAAACTGAGCTTGGCATGTGATTCTAAAACACCATGACATACAAGCCACTGACATTGAACAATTGAGCAAAACAACAAAGAACCACAATTTTTAAAAGCAGCAATCCTTTTAGTACCCTAGTGCTCAACACAAGTGAGAAAATTAATGAGATCTAGAAGATATTCATTATCACAGCGAATTACAAGTTCATATACCTTTTGCTGGTGGGGCTTCCTTCTTCGGCACTTGGACTTTCTTTTCAGGTACAGGTTTCTTTGGCACCTCAGGCACTTCAAAGACATTATTTTGGTTAAAAAAAAATTCACAAACTATTCAAAACAGAAATGAAAAAAAAAAAAAAAGAAGACAGCAGCATATACATTTCATATGAAGATCTCCCACCAACAAAGAACAGAAAAGAGTAACAAGGTATCTGAAAAATATATTCAGACAACACTTGCTAACATAAAGAGAAGATATATACCTTTTGCTGGAGGAGCTTCTTTTTTCTTCAGAATAGGTATTTTTTCCTCTGGAACAGGCTTCTTGGGAACCTCAGGCACTTGAAAGATACCACTGATTTTTAGGAATTTACTTCAGGAACATAATGTGCAAGCAAGCATCACAAATACACACCCAGAACATATAGCTATGATTTAACATGGTTTGAGTTTTAAGACAAAATAAACCAGTAAGCAGATTATATTAACTGCCATTATGTCTGTTCTCCCTGTTGAGCCACTGAGGACACCAATTAAAATGCTTTAAAGTTCAACCACTTATTTGTGAATCAAAAGATTGAGTTAAGACAGAGTTTGACTTTTTAGAACCAGCTATTAAAGAAGTTTAAGAAATGTCCTGGTGCGGAAACTTGCAAAAGCACATTTTTTTCCTTCTAATTCTTGGATGTTTATTATAAACATTGTAATAAACAACTATTTAGTTATTTAGTTGTTTTACTACTTCTTATTTTCCCCTAAAGCTTGATCCTACTACTTCTCAGGCATGTAATATTTTGCATCTGGTATGTTGAATAATGCAGTTTTGCATATGTATTGAATATATATTGCTGATTTCCAAGTGCTTTCTACATATAAAAAACAAGCACATCATATTACTGATTAATTTATTTCAAACATGGAATTATGGATACTTATAAATACCCAGCAGTTTATAACACAATTTTTTGGGTAATGGCAATGTTTATGAATTGTTTACTTAAATTGAAAAAAATAAAACCTTGACTGTGCTTAAATTAAGATATTTTCCCCTTAACTGTAGGGAGGCAAAATTTTCAACTAAAATGTATTGAAATAAACATGTTTTTTGCCTGTGACTGCAGAATTTTCATTAACGTTTCTAAATATCTCAAAGCACAGTCTGACAGCAAAATTGGATCCTAGATGAAGGCGAAATAAAGATCTGTTTAATTTTCCTAGTAACTAGGAAAGACTAGACTTCATATGAAAGAGGAATAAACATGTACGACACAGAACTCTGAAGTTTATAGAGGTAGCAGTAAAAAGTGGACATACAGCCATCACGTTTTCTACACTACATACTGATCGCTGAACATCTTGGAAAAGGCACATTGTAAAGCACACTAGAACATACTGAGAAAAAGAAACTTGGTACATAAACAGAATGAAAAGATACTACTTTTTCTCACATAAATCCAAAAATTGAAGTGTACCTCTAACTGGTGGGGGAGCCTCCTCTTCATACTGGGGAACTTCTGACTCTTCCTCTTCATATTGAGGAACTTCCTCTTCATAATAAGCATCTTCTTCTTCGTAATGTGTGACTTCTTCCTCTTCATATTGAGGAACTTCTTCATACTGAGCAACTTCCTCCTCATAGTGACTAACTTCTTCATAATGGTGGACTTCTTCCTTGTAATGGATTACTTCCTTCTCATACCTGCTGACTTCTTCCTCTTGGAATTTTGGAATCTCTTCTTCCTCTTCATACTGAGGAACTTCAACATATACTTTTTCTTTTCGGACAACTGTCTTGCGTACTTCAGGCACTTAAAAAGATATCAATTAAGAGAGTCTTAAAATTTAGAAAATAATAAGGATGGCAAGGCATTTTCAAATAAGAATTAAACTGAAGGAAGAACATTCCTTAGAAAACAAGTCTCTATTCACTGTACATAGAACATATATGACACAAAAAACGTTTGTACCATATTTCAATACTCTATCCAGTATACCTTTGACTGGTGGTCTTGCCAGTTTTTTAGGAGGATAAACTGGTAATCTTTCTTCAATGACAGCCCTCTCTGGTACATCAGGCACTTAAAAGATAGAGCACATTTACATTTAAGAATTTTTATACAGTGCTGAAAAGCAAAACAATTCTTCAGACAAACACAAAAAGATATCTTACGAATACAAAGTTATATGTAAAAGACAAGTGTGATTATTGACATTGGATGTAATTATGGAAGTCATTAGAATGCTATTCAACTGAGTAACAACAAATGTTTTAAGACAATAGCAACTGAAATGATTCCTGCTTCTTCCACTGCTTTATGAAGTGGCAAGGAGCCATCCCCTACAGGAGCAGAAAAATTTCCAAAAGACAGAGGTGTGTTCAGTTCCTATGATTTGTTCAGGAAAGAATGCACTCTGTTTCAACAGTGTATTGTCTTTTTTCAGAACATCAGTGAATGGATCTTCTGAGGCAGGTGTCTTGGGAAATTTTTGATCAATATAACTGGAAACTGCACAAAAAGTTATCATAGCATTTTGATGTCTGGAAGACTACTAGACTTGCCAATATAGAGAATAACTTTGGCATTTTCTCAACAGATTCATGGTCTTTTCTGATTTCCTTTCAGAGATGGAATCCATTCTGTCAGTGACAGATTTGAGAACTTCTCCATGCTTATTTCATGACAAGGTACAGTGAGCATAGGCATGTGGATGCCACAAGTCTTGATGCTTACTGTTATTCTGGGGGACATGTGAAGACTGATCACCTCCTTAAGTATTTTCTGGCAAAGCCCTGCTTGGTATTTCCTTTAAGTGCCAAGTGAATCTGCATTTGAAATCTTAAACTAAAAGTGATTAGCGCTGATAACTTTGCTTGATTTAATAATAAAACCTGCATTGTGCATGATCACCCTTGCCAGGAAGCTCAGTTTCCTTTGGATTCTTTTGTCCTAGCTACAACACCTCAATTTATTATCCCATGGGAGAATTTGTTGTATTTAATGTCCTTCTGTTTTGACAGAATGTCCTGGGGTTTTTTGGCAGACAAGCCGGCATATTATTCCTGCCTTACAGAAAGCCTGTCAAAGATCTTCTTCCACCCTTTTCTTAGTACCTATAATCTGCCTGTCCCCCTGTCATTCCCCAAGAGAGAGATGAAATGGAGTATTTAGCTTCACACTGATGCAACTGTATTAATCTTTCATAATTTGAATTAGATAATTCTGTTTATCAACAGCAGCAGATCTGAAAGCAGTAAGAATGAGGCATCTTGTGGCTCGTTTTCCACAGATCAATTGATTTCCTCAAAAAGTGACAAAGCTATGACTTTTCTTTCAAAGCAGCAGACTTTTTCAAAGCCCTTGTGCTGCCACAGGATTAAGTGCCTCATTCAGACAGGCAATAGCAGAGGTAAAGCATTTTCCTTTGGCCTTCCGACTTAGGTGAAGAACTCTGTTAACATAAATGTAGGAAGAGGCTCCCCTGTTTTGTCTCAATGGGGAACACATACCTGTGTATGAAATCTCCTTTTCTGTGTGAAGAGAAATAGATAGTTCCTCTGACATAGCCCAGTGTTCTTCTTCTGTTGGTACTTTAAAGACAGGATCTAATGTTAATATTTTTTTCTGGTGCAATATAATGTACATAACAACCTATATGGGGTTTCTTAGAAAACTAGTTATTATTTCCTGACACTTCCCACACCCAGATTAATTGAAGAAAAAACACATCTCTAGTGTTTCTCAAAGATTCTGTTAAGGTTCCCTCAGGACTAAGGTGGAACACAGTTGTGGACTTGGTAGTTTTAGGGTAATGATTGGACTTGATGATCTTAAGGTTGTTTTCCAACATAAATGACTCTATGCTTCTAACATTAGAACTTCAAGAAAGGCATCAGACCAGCTGGCTTGAAGCTCTGATTGTATTGTATGAGGACAGGCTGTTCACATGTGAATCCATGGGCAGGAGTACCTTCTGGTGGTGGAGATACTTTTCTTTTTGGAACAGCAACGGATACTCTTTCTTCTCTGGCAATTTTCTTCGGTACTTCTGGCACTTTAAAGATATTAATTGTAAGAATACTATCTTCTAAAAGAAAACACACATTTTTCTGAAGTTCATACAAAAGAATTGCGGACAAACAATTATGGGGAAATGGTATACATTTACAAAGCAAAGATACTTATAATAAACACAACAATCACACCAGAAATACACACATTAAGACATTTAAGAGAGAAAATGACCACCAGGAGCTTTAATGCATATTATCTAGCTATGCACTAAGTATTTTGAAGACCACTGCTTTGGGGGGTTCCAGGAATAAATTAGACGCTATGAAACCCTGTGCAATTTTAGTAACAGCAGAACTATAGTTAAATACTACAATAATACCTACTAAAATAATACATTTAGTATTAAAACACATCAAAAAGCAAACAGCACATTCACATGTCATGAAGTAAGATGGAATGATTGAGTGAAAGTAAGGTGCAAATAATTTGCTTCTAGGCTCTTCAGAAATAGAATTAAACCATAGAACACCACACATACAGGATATGTAACAAGACCACATTCCAAACACAAGCAAATGACAGAAACAAAAGACATATTTTTAAGTTTGAAACCCTTCACTGGATATTGATAATGCTATAAAGCATTGATAGTTTCTTTCTAAATGTGTTCATATTTATTTAACTTCTTCACTGAGTAAATGTCTTTGCTCAGCTTCCTGAAGTTCTTAGGCAGACTCAGTGATCAATGAAGCTAAATAGTGGCAAGAAAATGGAATACAGGTGTGTGACACCTTCTATATTCTGTTGCAGGGAAGATGACAAAAGGTCCTTTCCATTTATAAGTCAGGAGAGATTGGGATTTGATTAACCAAGCTGATGGTGAGTATGGTGCACATGGACACCTGATATTTAGAAGCTTTCTCTAGTTTCAAAAGAACTTTTATACCTTTCTCTGGCGAAGCTGCTGCTTTCCGTGAAATTGGAACAGGTACCTTCTCTTCTGGAACAGGCTTCTTGGGCACTGTTGGCATTTGTTTTTTTAAAAAAAGTTGATTTTAAAAGATTTTTAATTAATTGTGGTTAAAAGCATCAGATGACAAAAAAACAAATTAAGAGATTTGACAGTTCTGTAAGTCGAGACAGAAAACACTGAACACTACAGCTTGTGTGTTAAACAATTAGACATCATAAATTTATATTAGTGTTCTGAAATGACTTCTTGTATAACTCCAAAAAAATCATATACCTCTTTTTGGTGGGGCCTCCTCTTTTTTAGCAACTGCAACTTTTTCTTCTGTTACAATTTTCCTGTGCATTTTAGTCACTTGAAAATAATAGGAATATTTAATTGCAATATTTAAAATGCAAACATATTAAAATTTTATCTACTCAATCTGATTTTTTTTAAAAAAAGAAAATGCAAGGTAAACTTCAACAACAAAACAGATTCTGCAGAAGAGTGTACTTTACAGACATAGCACAAAGATGAGTAAAGAGTCAAAAGAAAGGAGACAGATACTAACAAACAAAAATGCTTAAATCGAAATACTGCCAAGTGAAACAAGCAAACAAACAAAAAAGTTCATAATAATAAAACTATTATCAGGATTTTTACCTTTGGTTGATGGAGGTTCTTCAACTTCTATCTCAAAAGTGGGCACCTGTTCTTCTGCAGGTTCTTAAAAAAGATTGTGCAACTTTAGAGAGTTTGATTTTCACCAACAGGCATAAGATAAAAGACACAATAACACATAAATCAAATCAAAACACAGGCCATAGGCCACACTGTAGACAAATGGACTTAAGTACATTTAATGTTTAAGAAATACGATATATGAGATAGATCATGTGATAGATGAGATAGTCAACATGTGAATATGTTAAAGACAGAATGTGAGACAAGAATGTATTTCTTGCAGCAGGAACAAACCACCAATATACCTCTTGCTCGTGGAGCCTTCATTTTTTCAGGCACAGGGACAAGTACTTTTTCTTCAGGTGCTGCTTTCTTGTGAACTTCAGGAACTTTAGAAACATGGGTAAGGTAAGAAGGAAGACAAGATATACTATTAAGGTGCAATATTTGTAATTATCTGCTACATCACAATGTTTCTTACCAAATGAACAAAATCAGCATTTTTCATAGTACAAGATGAAATCTGAGACAACCACTAATCACTGGCAGCAGGTATTACTCACATCAACACATACAAACAAGACAGTAAAACAAATACAATCCCCTCGAAGATCCATCACCCAGATGAAGAACTGTTTTGTACCTTTAACTCCTGGAGCCTTCTTAGGGGCAGGTGGAACTTTTGGTTCAGGGACAACTCTCCTATGCTTCTCAGGCACTTTAAAAGATTACCATACATAGTCTTACAAAGAGGAATAGCATCACTGTAACATGCACACATTTCCTTATTGTGAAAAGCCACAAATGAACACAAACACATATCAGCAACATATGATGATGAAACAGCCAATATTTTTAATTATAAGAACCTATACCTTTAGTGGGTGGGGCTTCCTCTCTTTTAGGAACAGTTACCCTCTCCTCTATGTAGTAAGACTGTTCTTCAGACACTTCAAAAAAGCAAAGTAAAAAAATACCTAAGTATTTGACATCTATCACTGTCTTTACAGCCCTGGTAAGCAACCAAGTATTTGTGAGACAACAAGCAGCCTGCTTTACTAACACCTGTGAAATGAAACAGAGATTGAGCTCTCATCTTGTACTTCGGTGGAATGTGAAAATGCTCAGCATTTGAAGAACTACATCAACACCTGCCATTTCATTGTCAACCAGTTCACTCCGGTGGGAATTTAGGAATTTTGCGAGTTAGCAGGAGTGGGCTGTTGAGCATCCTGATGCAGCCGTCCCCCAGGAAAGCATTAGCAGCCCAGTGCTCTGCTTGCTGGCAGGGAGTCATTGGAATTTTACTAATTTTGAGAAAGCTTTTCTTTCAAACACCAAAAAAATTCCCATTACTAACTAATGGGACAATGCTAACCTGACAATGCTTTCAACAGTGTCACTTGTAAATTGCTATTGAGTCAGTCACTGTATATTACCTCCCTTCACCAGTAAACTTACAGCCGGAGATAATTTAGTTATTTTATGATTAAATAGTCCAAGGAACCAGAGTACACTATGATATTCTAGAGGACTTATATTTCCTGCATGCCACCTGGTGGAACATGAACTTCCAACAGAGTTTTTCTAATAAAAAAGAGCTGATAATTCTCTGTATCAAAGAGATTCTTCATTATTTTAAAACAGGATGAACTACTACACTGTTCAAAAGCAAGTAATAGGTATTCTTAGTATCAAAGTTTGTAAGATATCTAACTTTTTCATATACTAGCAATTGTTTTTTTCTTTAAGAAGAGAGGAGATATTAATTCCCACAATTCTTGGTGAAAAACAAAAATAACTTTTTGTTAGGAACAAAAATAACTTTTGGTTTTTGCCCAGTATTCCTGAATTGTGGTCATACCTTCAGAAATCTCTTCTCTGTGAAAGGAAATAGATACTTCCTCCATGTCTTCTTCAGTCCATTCTTCAACTGTTTGTTCTTTAAAGAAAATTATTAGTTTTAATATTTTTGGTGGATGTATGAATGGAGGAAAAAGAGAGATCAATACATGAAGATGAAGCCCGATTCTTATAAGTCCTGTATGACAATGACAGATATAAATACAATACAGAAAGTGCTACATATGCACACATATATGTATGGTTTGTTTTAAATGATATAATTTGTCCACGACCCATGTATCCTATTTTGTGCTGTTCTATCTCTCAAATATCCTTCAGTGACTCAGCTCCCAAACTTCCCCATCACATCTCAGGGAGAGAAAACAACAATCAAAGAATTAAGAGATTGCTCCTTTATCCATCTACATGAAAGTAAGATGGACAGGAATAAGATGGGAAGGGTAGGTCAAGAACTGAGAGCAAAGTCTGGCACGTGTAAATCTAGAACTGTGACTGTATCATGGAAAGCATCAACTTGCTCTGGGTTAAAAGGTCAATTTTCAAAAGACACAGAAATTAACAGTGCATGTATATGTATGAATAGATATTTGCATGTCCATAAGTTAGATAGGTGACTTCCATATCTGATTTTAAAAACTCATTTATGCTTTTTAATAGAATATATAAATTGGCTTGACTGTCTAGTTATTAATGGCATATAAAACCACTCAAAATGTTGATTTCAGCTATCTTGAAGCAGATATTTTGTGTAAAACAGTATTGCTAACTGCAGGTCTACAGAGCACTTTATAGGGAGTATGATAAATGGATGTTTACAGTCCTAAATAGCAGAATCTGATCTCAATACTATACGTCCATAATTCTCACTATGATTTAATGAGAACCTGATTTGAAGATCACTGTATTTAGTGGCAGAGTTTCCATTGTCAATGGCATGGGATCAAGAGTGAAATGTTCAAGGGGCTCTTAACTGCCTGCTAGTCTGTAAAAGGTTCAACATAAAAATCATAGAGTATAACTAACTATTATTTTTATCTTCATCTTAGAACGACAGACTTGTAGAGAAACCACCAGTTTCTCATTATCCTATGTCTATAGTGTACCTTCAGGAGATGGGATTTCCTCTGGAATTGCAACAGACATTCTTTCTTCTGTAATAAATATTCTTTCTTCAAAAGTGGCTTTCTTCTGCACTTCAGGTACTTTGAAAGACAATAATTTAAATGTATGCTTTTAAAATTCCATAGTGAGAGCAATGTTGCAAAGCACTGTATCTAAGTTTCCAAAGAATTGCTTGAGGATGCTGAGCACAGAACACATTGCAGAGATCCAATATTTAGAAATTATATTTTTCTAAGCATTTTACAACATATAGAACATACTGCATTGATTTGTTGTCACTAAATCAGAACAGCAGAATTCACAGAGAAAGCACAAATCAATGACCAATAACAATACACAACATACACACACTGAGAAACAGCATATTCTTTCACTCTACTGGAAAGCATACCTTTAGCTGGAGGAGCCTCAACTTTTTTAGGAACATCAGGGGATACTTTTTCCTTAGGGACAGGTTTCTTAGGAACTGCAGGCACTTAAAAAAAGTGTTTAGTTTTAGGACCTATGAAGTGCAAAACTGGCAAAAGCATCACATAACAGAAATGTATCATTTAAAAAGATTACACATGGACACGATTTGCTTACAAAAAACAACAGCTGAAAGAGCTAAGAAATGCAATATTCTACAAGACTACAATGAATTATATTAACATGAAAAATACTGTATCTTTTGCAGGTGGAGCTGCCCCTACTATTTTTTTCTTCTGGAGCTGGTTTCTTAGGTTCTTCTGGCACTTCAGAGATATAAAAATATTAAGTAACTAAAATTACAGGTGTTTTAAGATCGCATCTATGACATGTAGCTAACTAAAACCAGAATCCCTTAACAATCAGAACCAAAACTGGATCTAAACAAGATGCTGAAGATAGCAAGGAAAGTGGTATTTATTTATGTGTACCTTTAGGTGCTGGAGCTTCCTCTCTTTTTGGAACAGCAATTTTTTTCTCAGGGGGGGCTCTCTTAGGCACCTCTGGCACTTAAAAAAGATAAAATGTAAGATAACTGACTGCTGTATTTCAAAGATTTCATTACTCCATTGACAAGAATACTAAGACACGCAACATAACACATTCATACATTTAACACAGAAGGTAGAGACAAGAGTAGCATTAATTTGAAAAAGAAATAAAATATCAAACCAGTTTCTGTAAGCCTGTTAAGTGCTTTAAAGCTGATTATGAAGAAAGACCTGCCCAAGAACATTATCTGGCCTTAAAATCTGTTCTATATATACAGAGAATTATACATGAAAAAAACAATTTCAAACACAAACATATTTACACACAGGCTAACAAAAAAAATTAAAAAGATATTCCATCAGTAAGTATAGTTTTGGCTTCTTCTTTGGGAATAGAAGCATACTTTTTCTTCAGACACAGGAATTTCAATAATCCAAGATTGCTTTGTATAACATACTGTCTGAACAAGGAGCTGAGCACCACAACAAATGACCATGTTCAACCTTTTGGACATACAGTGAACTAAACAGCGAAGACAATATGATATAGGATAAAAATCCAACGTTAATATTCCTGCACTATCACCTTTAATGGCACTCTGCTAAAGTAAGAACACCCTGCTCTAGTCTGTAAAAGCCACACAACCTAAACAGAAACAAGCACAAGTTTGGTACAAAAAGAAAGGGCCAAAACTGAGACAAATGCAAGATGTAAGATAAATTTTAGTAGGAATGAAAAAGTAGGGAAATAATGTAAAATCAGACAATGTATATGGAGATAAGGATATAATGCAAAACTAAAACTGCATAGAGAGTAAATTCATAAATCTATTCAAGAAAATGTGAAAAATAATATCATAAAAGATAATTTGTGTTTGTTTTGTTTGTTGGTATGGTTTTTTTTCAGTAGGACAGTAGAAATACCTTTAGCTGGTGGAACCTCTTTCTTAGGGACTGGAACAGGTTTTCTTTCTTCAGGAACATGCCTCTTTGGTACCTCAGGCACTTTAAAGAGATAGGTGATGAACACTTAGGAGACAGTAAAAATATTTGGTACATCACAGTAGGCTACTTTCAGCACACTGGACAAACAAAGATTGTATGTCAAAAAATGTTCTTGTTTATCATGCAGATACAATATGCTGATCTCAAAAAGACTTGTTCAAAGAATTATTTAAAACAGTGTTAAAGAAGAATAGATTTAGAAAAGCAATAGGGTTTGACTTTTGACAATAGAGCCATAGAGAGATGGAAAGACCTCAGATCTTATATGCTACCCTTTGGTAAAGAGTGATAGAGGCAGATAACATGAAAGTTCAGAGATATGGAGCACATGAGAATACAAAGACTTTATTCACCTTCAATATGAGGTATCTCGAATTCTGTAGAAATGACTTTCCCCTCTTTGACTTCCTTATGTGCTACAATAGGAATTTTCAAGATATTAAATTTGGAGTCTTGAAATATTGATGTCCATACTAAATCAGAAAAGCTTTTAAGAAGATATTATGCATAGCCAGCACACAAAAGTCACTAAAAATGTCATCCAGAAAACCAACAGCACGTGCAAATCTTACAATGGGTTTTGATTAACTACAGACTCTTTAAAATCTTAAATATTAACATCTCATTCTTAATTAATCTACCTTCAATTGAGTAAACAGCTTCAAAGAATCTTTCTTCAACTGTTTTCTCATGCTCTGCTGGTTCTTCAAAAGAAGCACATTTAAATAATTATCAAGAGTTGAAAACTGACATCTATTAATCTAAAGAAAGCTGATGTTACATAACACAATGAACAAAAAAAAGCAATGCATATTGAAAGGCAAATATATGATGTGTCTAAATATGTAATTTGGCATACATACAAATAAATTAAAAGAAAATCTAGTAGGATAGAAAGATTGTTTGGGTGCTCAGATTTTTGGTTTTTACATACCTGGGACATATGAATGCTCTTCTTCATGGACAGAAACTGACATCTTTTCTTCTGAAACAGTCCGTGTTTCTACAGTTGGTACTTTAAAGATAGGATTTTGTTTTAGTTTTTTATATTCTAGAACCACATTAGTGGTAGTCAGCATGTGAGTTTTCCTCAAATCTGCATCTGTATAGCACATTTAAGTCTTAGATGACATATTTAGACAGCCAGTATTCATACTCTAGAATACTGAACAAAAAAGAAGCATACACGGGTAATAAATATTTAGTATCTGTTAAGGACTAGAGACACTTTTAACCCCCAAATTTGAAAGTAATGCATGCACAGGCTTTTGAAATTAGTATATAAAAAGAATTCCAAAGGCAGCTCTCCAAAGAAATTCTGGTGCACTGGCCGTAATTTTGCAAGCATAGACCAGCAGGCAGAATAGATGAAGAAGAAGCTAAATCACACTGCAATATCCTGTATGCTGTTTAAACAAGAATGAAAAGGCTTGCCACAAACAAATTAACAATATACATTGTGAGAGATAAAGGCATGGTACACATTAATATTTAAACACTGATAATAGTCACAGTATGACTAGTATAATACATCCAAGCAGATACACACAGGTCTACATATTCACAAGAAGCACAAGAACATGAAGCACAAGAACACACAGGGTGCTGGAAAAAATGCAAACTGCAGCTGAAAGATGCTGATCTTTACCTTCTTTTTTCATAACTTTTTCCTCGATGACCACTTGGGTAGGCTTTGGTGGTAGAACTTTCTTGGTAACTGTTGGCAGTAACATTTTGTTACTAGGTCATATATTTAGCAAAGAGATCAAATAAGTCTACAGCTACCTAGCAATGATGTTTCAAAAACAACAAACATAATCTAACTCACTAAATCAGGCTCTTTGGAATCATGCAAAGCAGCAGAACAAATGTGTTTGCTTCTTTTTATTGCAACTTTCTAAAGGGGCTATGTAACTCGGAGCATTTAGTACCCAGGCATATCCTGACATATTGAACTGCGGTCCAGAGTACTCCAGCTGCAGAATGGGAAATGCTACACTAGAGGAGGTAGTAAGTAAGACAATAACAATAAATATTTATTTAATAAGTGAACAATTAGCAAAGACATTCTGGTAGAGAGGTCTTGGTGGAAATCTGAGGAAGATGAGGATTTTGTATCTTGCAGCTTAGACTGAAACATACCATTTCATCCAGTACAAATTTGCCCTCACTTCCTTTCATACAGCATTTGTAGATAGCAGCTGCATTTCTTATTTTCCCCTAAAACGCTTTTCATCTTCCTTTTATAAAATTTAGCAAAAGCTTTAACAGAAGGTTTTTGATGTGTTAACTGAAGACAAAGCATACGCAGATCGGATAAGTAACAATAGCCACTACTTTCATGTAAAGATGACATTAAGGCAATCAAACTGTAGTTACCCTCAACCCGTTCGACTTTTTCTTCTGCAACTCTCTGAGTGGTTACCTCCACTTTTTCATCGACAGGTTTCTTGACAACTGTAAGTGATTCACATACATTTACTGTTTAAATCATCTTGCAAATTATTTTCAAGACACAAACCAGGTAGAAATGGCTATTTTCTTGTTTAGGATGTTATACCATTTGCACATCCTGTGTGTTGTTCAGTGGATTGTTCACTGGTAGTGAATAGTGGTGGCATTTAGGAAACAGGTGATCAGCCCAACCTCCTTTGAGAAATATGAAGTGATATAAATATGAGGACACTTCACAGAAGTGCAGCATTCACTGGTTCAAGAGCACCAACCATGCCCAAAGCATGGGTGAGCAAGAAAGATCACTAAACCTCAGTTTAGTTTTGCCAGCAACTCGGTTTTCTTCAACCACCATTGCCACTATTTTCTCCCTTCAAAAATACAAGATGGGAGAACAAGAAGACTTGTCATGAGCCTTGCTCATGTCACTGTCCAAAATAAAAAGAATTCTCTCATTTTCAAGAAAAGGTGAATAAACACCACAGCTCAGCTCTAACGAGATGTGTCAGAGATATTAATCTATATGTTCCTCTTAGCTTTACAGGAAACTCATACCTTTATGAACTGTTACATCTTTCTTTTCCTTCTTTTCAGCTGTAATTGCTGGTGGCTTTTGCTCAGGCACAGGCTTCTTAGGAACTCCAACCACTTTAAAAATTATAACATTGTCTAAGTATGAGAAATGCATTCTATAAAGTTATTAGTTATACCATTATAAATTTATGAAGTTGAAAACCACAGTTTTTGAGATTCAGTTTTTTCAGTAAAACTTTCTGCTTATTTCCAAGTTAGATGTTTTCCAATCAGTAGGGTCGGAGACAATTATACTGCATACATTTCTTTATGCATCTATACCTTGTCATACCAGAGTTCCTGTCTTATCAAGCACCATTCTCCCAGTTGGGAGAATACTGGTCTTAATAGTAGATACAGGAAAAGAGAAAAAATAAAATTATATGATGATTAAAATACCTTCTTCATGAATTACTCGTTTTTCTTCATAAATAACTTCTCTTTTCTCATAAGCTTCTTCCCATTCATCTTTTCCTTCATCATAGCCTTCTTCCTTGACATAAAAGTCATGGTCTTCTCCATAATCTTCTTCCCATTCTTCATAAGGTTCTCTGGGCTCTTCATATATTTTTTTCTTTTCTTCATGAACCCCTTCTCTCCTTGCCATGGGTGTTATTTTGATCTTTTCGGGCTTCTCTGGCAGCACCTCAGGAACTTAAGAATCATAAAATGTATTATTCATATCATAGCTTGGAAACTGCAAGGTGCCTTTAATGCTCACAGATAATTGTTTCACTCTCATAGATGGTTTAAAGAAATTACTTTCTTAAAGTAGTTCAAACCATCTTGGATTTTAAATGTACACGTTACTAACATAAACACAAAAATCAAGCAGATTTGCTAATTCAAGGTAATTAGAAACACACTGTCTTTTTTCCACACAGGAATGTTACTATTTTTAAAGAGGATTTTTTTAAAGTAAGAGGGGGAAAGTTACCTTTAGGTGGTGGGACTACTTCAGGACCCTTTTCAACCACCTTTTTGGAGACTTTCTTTAGTGGAACCTTTTTTTCTGCTTAAAATCAATGTATTTTAAAATTAAAATTTTTTTAAAATCTCCCCAAAACAACAGTCATAATGAAACATGCACATACTGTCCAAACACTTCAAGTAGCCTTACCTGGCTTTTTCTCCTCTGGTGGTGGAACAAGAGGCAGAAGAATAGGAATAGGAGCAGCTTGTAGGAAAAATAAAATATTTAGAATAAAACATGAGTGTGATGGTTTCTTGTAAATAAAGAAAAACCCTAGTGCATTAGGAAAATAGAAAAGATAATTCTATTGCAGCTGCAGGAAGAAAGCAACATGGTTCTCGTTTTGACAGTTTACTGTAGCTGGAAAAATATATTTTGAGTGGGAATTACCAGTCTACCTTTATTTGAATTCTGACCCTTTACAGTTTTCTTTTTCTCATTGCCATTTTACTTTTTTTTTAGTAATTCAGACAGTTTGTTTAAAAGATGTTTCTGTGTCAAAAAGAATAGTAGAAAAGGAAGAATGTTCAAAAGAGGAAAATCGAAATGAAAGAAAGATGGAATGAACACAAGACTGATATGAAAACAAGATAGAAACGACAAATTCTTAAGAGAAAGGGCTTCATTCCTGCCACTCTCTGTGTATAGTTTTCCCAGCAAAACAAACCTATCCAAGCAAACTTTTGCTCATATCATATTTGCATAGAGGCATTTAACTAGATCTTATGACTGAGCTAAGATTTTTCTCTGAGGTTCCCACTGGGCTGCTGCTTTATTACAGAGAAAAACCAGCACTATGGAACAAGTATGGTTTGTTACCCTACCTTCAGCTTGTTTTTGAGATGGGACTGCAACCTTGGCATCAGGAACATCTAGAAAATCAAAATGTTTAATTGACTTAATAAAAAAATAGACTTGAATATGCCATCCCCGAGAATAGGGGACAGCAAATGTTCTTATCTTCATGGTGCTTTAATCTTTCTGTTCTAGCTCACAAGGATGGTATCTTGCTCCTCAAGATTAAGCTGGCTGACCAGCAGCTAACTAACTGCATTAACCTTCAAGTCTGGCCAGAATCTACACTGTTTCATTTTATTCCTAGCTCTTTACATTCAGAAAAAAAAGGTCATTGTTACATCACAAGGAGAGGATTTCTACCCATTTTGCCTCCTTGGATGTTTTTTTCAGTTGTGTAGAGAACGTTGAACCTAATCACTGGTGTGACTTTGTTGTTCACTTTCAGTCATTCAAACAAAAATAAAGTTCTGGATTTTAGAGAACGTGGCTTGCAGTATTGTACAAAATGGGGCCCCAGACACACTAGTGTAATTTATTTTGGAATTTTCATATTATTGATTGCCACTATTTATGAGAATAAGTAGTTCCTTGTATCCACAGATAAGGAATATTTGTTCAGGGTGTAGGTTTGGCATTATAAAACTAGGAAAAAAGGATTTGAAACTAAAAAATTAAGCAGGGAAGTGTGTTACATCTATGACAGAGTTTATACATAATCTTGGGCAAGTCTTGCTCATGATCTTTACCTGGTGGCTTCAACTCCAGTTTGATTTCTGCAAAAGAATATTGGATTTATGTTAGGACTCTTTATTTTTTCAGAATCATGTTTCAAACTCAGGATTTTGTAGATGGCTATGACCACTAATTTGTTTAGCAAATTTGCTAACCTTTGGTTACCAGATAGAGCTCTGCAGTGCTTCTTGCTTCTCCTCTTGGTTCAAGGCGAGCAATTACAGAATATACACCTGCAATACCCAAGAATATTGATATGTATATGTCTTTACAATTAAAAAAACCAGACAACAAAATCAGACAGAAGAATGGCATAAGCCATGCATTCCATGCATTTTTTACCTTCATCTTCTGCAGTTACGTTGTGGATAGTCATATAATGACAGCGACCTTCATTTCTGAAGCTGTACTTGGGACTTTCTCTCAGTTCAGTGGGGCCTTTATACCATGTCACAATTGCATCATCAAAAGACACCTCGCATTCAAAGGTTGCAGACTGGTGTTCACTCACTACAATGTTCTGTATGCTCTTTGTGAACTGAATTGGTTCCGCTGTTTTTAGAAAGAAAAAATAAATCAACAGTTATGCACCACCAGGACATTTAGCTTATTTAATTCCTTCTCGTAGTTTTGATAATAGCTAAATAAGAGCTTGAAACAATAGATGTTGAAAAAGCAGAGCAAGAAAAAGGAATTCAATCTCCTATGAAGATTTCTATGTAAGAATGAAGATTAGAAGACACAAGAGTACAACTACAGCAAGATTTCTGTGCAGATAAATTATACAAGACAAGCCATTAAGGAAATGAAAGATACAGAAGAATTAAGAAAAAGAGGAAATCCAAGGAAAATGTAAGAGCATAAGAGAAAAAGAAATATGACTTGACTGCTTGAGGGCCAGGGCACATTAGTAATGATGACTTAGTTAAATACTAAGTTATACAAGTATGTCATATATTTTTCAAAGAGAAAGGAAAGCAAGATTTCTTGTTTAGTCCATTTCCAAGTTTGAGAATATCTCTTTAAGAAATTCCTTTTATTTTTATTTCTTCTATTAATGGAACATCCAGAACCTCTTTATTGCTACAGTAATAAAGAGATTCTATATCTGTTTACAAACCTTCAATGGCCAGATCTGCAGTTGTTTCTAGATTTTCAAGCTTGCAGGTATACTGTCCCTGGTCTTCTGTTCTAACATCCTTGATGATGAGTTTGTGTACTTTGTCAGAGATTTGTGTTGAATATCTCCCTCCTATCTTAATGGGTCTCCCATTTCTATACCACTGGGACTTGGCATTTGGGATAGAGAACTGACAAGACAGCGTGCATGTGTTTCCTTCCTTGAAAGTAGTGTCATGAAGATGTCGTTCAACTGCAGGTTCTATTAGCATGTTAAAACATACATTTTAGCAGACATCAGACAGTGGAATAATTAAAGTGTAAAATAATTCCAATACAGACTTCGAAACTACACTTACCAATGACAGTTAGCTTGGCACTGGCAATGTGTGGTCCACATACTATTCTGAAATTTCCCTGATCTTCAGGTTGGCAGTTCCTGATTCTCAGTATGTGGCGATCACCCTCAATTCTAATTTCATATTTGTCATTGGAGTCCAGTTTCTGGGTTCCCTTGTACCATGAAAGTTTAATTTCTGGATAGTTAATTTTAATTTCACATTCAAAGATAGCATCTTCATCTGTTAAAACCGTTTGATTTTCAATGTCTCTTATCAGAGTAATAGGCTGAAAAAAATTAGTTTGAATCAGTTTTAGGCTTCCTGTTGTGTGTTTGGGTATTTCACAAATCGTTCCAGAAATATGTTTACCTCTGTCTGTGAGAGTCGTTGCTGAATAAAAGCTACAAGTTCATCAAACTCCTGATCTTCTCTTCGAGCTTTTTCTGTCAGCTCAATTTCCTGTAAAATGGCAGAATATACTCAAAGACCAAAGAATACTAGGTATCAAGCTGTCATGTTTATCCAACATAGATTTAGTTCCAACATCAAATTTTCTGTAACTGTACTGTAACTTCCAATCTTAAAAATTGCAGCCGAGTTGTAAAGACAGAATGTATTTGGCCAGATGGCCCATTCATGTTTTTGTGTGTTTGAACATGAAAGAAACTGAGAACTGTCAGTAAAAGACCTAAGGAAAAATTCCTGCGTACAAGGTAACTTTGGTGTGTGGACACCAATTCTGTTCAAAAGAACGATGTTAACCCTAACAAAGCCAATGCTGCAGTCACCCTGTATCTTACCAATCTATGGCTTTCTTCTGCTTGGGTTTGCTTTAGTAACTCAAAGGCTTGCAGGAGGCCACGGAAATCTGTAATTCCATACATGCGAGCGTATTTCTCGTATTCTTTGGGATCTACGTTTTTCAGAAGTTCCAAGATATCAATAGGTTGCTCTTCCTCTTCCTTCTTTTTTGTTGGAGTGCTATTCAAATCAATGACATAAGTTAAGTATACAATGGTTCATTCCTAGGAAGCTGATCACTGAAAAAATGAATCAGCTTAGAGCTGCCCTGAGCAGTCAAATTGTTTAATCTAGTCAGATGTTTCCTTTTTTACTACAATTATTCATGTTTAATGAATATTAAAAAATATCTGAGATGCATATAATAAAAAAATGTTTCTTCTCTTTTGATGACAAATTACTCCACAAAAACTTCCCATATACCTTTTTAGTTTTGCCCTGAGATCCCCTTCAACAACTTCTTTCTTTCTTTCTTCAACTTGCAAGTTTACACTCCTCTCAATTTCACCATGTTGGTTAAAAGCCACACATTTATACATGCCAGAATCAGTTTTTATTGCATCCTTTATTTCTAGTTTGGCTTCATCTCCTCTCTGCTGGATTGTGATGCGACCTCCCTGGTTGAGCTGTCTCCATTTTCCCTTCAGCCATTTCACATTAGGAATCGGATCTCCTCCAACTTTTGCAATAAATTTTGCAACAGTCTCTGCAGAAAGATGTAAATGAGGAAGCTAAGTCTTTCCAGCTATCTGTGACAGCAAGACATACTCTTGAACAAAAGATGTAGGCAAATAGAAGACAATATACTTTTTTGAAAAGAGTTCTTACTTTCCATGACTTTTATACTCTGAGGCTCTGACACAAAATAAAGTTTTCCTTCCACTTCTGCTTTCTTAGCTGCTGGTGCAGCTGCTGGTTTTTCTAAAAAACAGATAAAAAGATGGCTTCATGTAATAGTTTATCTTCATGTGTAATGGTGCTTCCAAAGGAATTGGAAAACATTAATTAATTACAGACATGGAACAAAATATTATGTAATAGATAAAACCATAAAATATTTTCCTACTGTTTGAACTAGTAGTTTATTTTCCAGATGAAACTGAACACTGTGGGCCACATTGTGTTACTCATTAACTTTAGTCAGGTAATATATATGCTGCATGGATGCAAACTTATAGATGGATATGCAAATAAGAAATTTCACCATCACTGTTACTTGCAATTTTATTTTTAATCAGTGATCTGTTAAATTATCTTGTTTTTTTTCTTTTGTTTTATTTTGTTTTCAATTTGCATATTTCTTAGACTTGTGGCTACCCATGAAGAGAAAAAACTTTCTACATATTACTGAACTCTTGTGTTTTTTATGCAATGGTAAAAGACCTACATTCATGTTTAGAAAATAGTTACTTTCAACTAAGAGGTCAAAATGTCTTAGAGCTGTAACAGTCCTGAAAAAATCACCCTCTAAATCAACATGGTCAATCAAATTCCTTTTGCATCCTGGTTCCATCCTTTCCATAAAATACACATGTCCAAGTATTTTCACACATTGCGCTTGCATTTTTCTTAAAGTTGCTGTTTACATTTGGGAACAAAATTCTTAATCTTTTTGGTAAGAATATGCTATTGATTTGATATTGATCTCCCACTGTTCATGTTGCTATTTATATATAAACCATTGTCAAACATAATGACTTCCCTGATAGTACAGTTTTGCAAAGAACTAAGAGATACTAACTACTTATTATAAGTTTATTAACTTTCTGTCTCACAGAAAATGAAGCAGGATGGATTTTTTTTTTTAATTTCCCATCATATGTCTTGATTTTCTCTATGTTACTGTACCTTTAACTGTCACTTTAGATTTGCAAGTATCAGTGCCAGCTGCATTTGAAGCTTTGCATACATATTCTCCTGCATCGGATTTGGTAACTGCAGAAAGCTCCAGAAGAGCTACTCCATTAGCAAAGCTGAAGTTGCACTTGTCTGAAGCTTTTATTTCTCTCCCTGCCTTCAGCCACTGAATCCGAATTGGCTGTGATCCTTGGACATGGCAGCTGAGATGTAGGGTATCACCTTCCTCTGCTGCTGCTGGCTGCAAGGGCTGGTCAAAAACTGGAGGCTTTTTAGGTTCTGGAATATGAAAATGTTTGAGTGAATACTCAAGGAATGAAAGTATGATTAAGAATATAAGAAAAAAAAGAGAAATACATGTGATTCTTAAGAAGACAATGGCAAGGAATGAAAGAGGATAAACACAAGTCTGAGAGTGTCAATCAGACTTTTAAAAAATGGAGTAAGTATCAAGAGATGTGGCAAACATGCAAGAATTGTCTTTTCTCCACGCAGCAAGGACACACACATGCAAAAAAAAAAAAACCAAAAAAACCAAAAAAAACCAAAAAAAACCAACCAAAGCACTATTATTAGGCTGCAAAACTATGGAAGCATCTTCAAAGACACAAATATGAAATCTGCTGTGAGTATTATGATGAAGTGCCATCCTGCCAAAATGCACTCTCAAGGCTGCCCAAACTTAGATGTAATAGTACAGAAAAAATTATGTTCTATTAAGAGACTGACTAAAAATTGAACAGAAACACCACATTGATTTCAATGTTCACTTCAGTTCAGTTGTAGCAAATAAAGGAAAAGTAAAGAAGCCCTTCCCCAGAAAATACCGTTTAATTTTAATCACAAAATTAAAAGTATTTTATCTTGTCTATGTCAGGACAAATTACAGCTGTTAAGGTGAGTAAAACAAGGTCATAAGAATGAAGCTGTATATTTGCAGCTAACATTAAGAAAAAAGTAAGAAGCAAAGAAAAAGAAGACTTCAACTAACCTCTGATAACCACTGAAGATGTACACAATACACTTCCTGCTTCATTGGACACTTTACAGGTATATAACCCAGCATCTGATTGCTCTACGCTCTTTATATGCAGAAGTAAGATATGGTTTTCGAAAGATATTTCACAATGAGGGCTTGAATGAACTTCCTGGTTGTTTTTATACCAAGCAACAGTCAAAGGCAGAGAGCCAGAAACACGGCCCTCAAGTTTAAGTTCATTCCCTTCTGTTTCTTCTACTGCTTCAGATAATTTCTTAGTAAAAGTAGGTGGAGTTTTTCGTTCTGTAAGAAAATACCAAAACATAATATTGAAATTCTATTAATCAAGTCTGAAATGAAAAATTCCAAAGAAAATATTTCAAGAAAAAGTTGAACATTGAGGAATTGATATTTGCTCTTATTTAAGTAAGGTTTTTTTGTTAAGTGAAAAAGTATGTCAAGATAAAAAGCAGTTGTCTTGTTCTTATGTTCACTGTCACAGCTGATTTTTCTATTTGAAAAAAACCACCCTCTTAGACTAAGTCAAGTGCAACTAAAAAACAAACAAAAAGACCAAAAAACCCCACAAGATTTCTGTCAAGTGCTAAAGAAAGAAACAGGCCAAATCCTATAAAGAAGATAGGCAAAAGAAAATATTCTTTCATTCCTCCTCCCATTGTTGTTAGTGACCCTTCCAAATGCCCTTAAGAGACCCAGAGGTATTTATAGATAGGTACTTTCAAGCTATATCTCAAAAGTTTGTTCTCAAACTTACTTCACAGCAATTAGGCTAGCACCCTTTATAATTCAAGGAAGAAAAATGTACACTTTATGTGTAATCTATTTAGTACCTTTTACAGTCAATTGAGCTGTGCAAGAATCCTTTCCAGCTTCATTGCTAGCATAGCATGTATACTTCCCAGCGTCTCCCTTGCCAACTCTCAAGATGGTCAAGTGGGCTGTGTTGTCTATGTAACTGACTTGATAGTTTCCTCCTGTTCTAATCTCTTGACTGTCTTTTGCCCAAGTGACTCTAATAGGCTGTGTTCCAGAAATGTGACACTCAAAGTCAGCACTTTCTCCAATAATACCATCCCTGGGTGTCATTGGAATGTCAAAGAATGGTGGAGTCTTCCCTTCTGAAGAGTGAAAAAGAAAAAGCATCACTTTAAAATCTTAATTTGCTTTCAAACTCTGTGAAATAAATATTATTTGTGCAATATATATCCATGTATAAAGCAAAAGTGAGTTTTAAGATATTTCAATTAAATATTTCACAGCCCACCAACCTGTAAGGACAAGCCTGCCACTAGAAGAAGCAGTTCCAATTGCATTGGTAACTGTGCAGGTATATTGCCCAGTAAGGCTCCTATCTGTCTTCAAAATCCGGAGAGTTGCTACATTATCTATGAAGGATGTGTGAACATTGTGGTCCTCTTTTACACGTACGCCATCTTTAGACCAAGATACTTCAATTGGTTCTGAACCAGCAATCCCACAATCAAAGATAACTGGTAAGCCAACAGTTTCATGTACATCTCTTAATTTTCGTGTGAAAGAAGGAGGAAGTTTACGCTCTGTAAGAAAACAGGTATTTTACAGTGAGAGTTTTCAAAAGACATGCGCCTATTGCTGTACTCACTGATGATCACTGCCTAATATACTGTGGACAATTTTTGCTCAAGACATCTGATTTAAAATGTTATTTAGTGTATAATTTATTTGGAACCTGATATGAGAAGAGCACTGTGCATATATTTGCAGGAAAACATATACCGTTCTGCCCTCAGTTTCACCCACTGAGCTTAACCCTCAGAACCACTAATGGTGGGAACAATTGAAGCAACATCCTCAATGGGGAAGGAAGATGCAGAAGCCTGTGTCCCCACAGAAGATCTGTGGTCAGTAAGAGATGTATTTCAATTAGCTTTATCAGTAGGCCTTTTTTTAATAGAAGACAGTGCCACAGGATATCTTACATGTCGAAGAACAGTAAGGGAGCAGGGAAAATGTTCTGGGTTTTTTTGGTTTGTTTTTTTTAATAGCTAAGTACACTTAAGAACAATAGGCCACTTTCCTATTTTTAGAAATGAAATATTCACCTTGAACTGTCAGCAAAGACGATGAAGCAGCCTCCCCAACAGTGTTTTCTACTTTGCAGATGTACTCCCCACTGTCACTACTGTCTACCTGGCTGAAAACCAGAGTGGCAACTTGGTTCTTAAAGTGCATTTTCACAGTAGCAGTTCCTCTCAGCTTTGTGTCGCCTTTGTACCACGATACAATCATTTCTGGTGTTCCAGCAACCTGACACTGTAAAGACGCAGAATCCCCGACAGTCACCTGCACTGGCTCCAAGGGTCTAATGAAGTATGGAGGTTCTGAAGAACAAACACATAACCATTAACATAGAAACATATTACACAATGACCTTTGGTAGATCAAAGAACACTGGATCAAGTGATGGTGGCTTGACGCACCTAATATAGTGATTGCACCATGACAGTTGTCTTGTCCAGAATCGTTTTCAATATGACAAGAATATTGTCCCTGATCTTCTAGTTTGCTACTAGGGATTTCCAGTATGGCAGATGTTTCTGTAGTGGTGATACTACACTTTTCAGAGTGAATTATTGTTACTCCATTTCTCTTCCATGTCACTGAAATCGGTGGAGTACCCGTGTATGTGCATTCCAAGATTAAATTTTTCCCTTTCTCTACACTTAAGTCGTTCACCTTCTTCACAAATTTGGCTGGTTCTATAATGAATAATAGGAAGAAAATTATATAAAACAAAGAGATAATTTTTAGAAGCATAAGAAGCATAAGAAACAGAATTCTGGACAAACCTTTGACAAAGAGTTGTGTTGTGCAAGAAACCTTTCCTGCCTCATTAGAGACCTGGCATGTATATTCACCACTCTGAAGTGGCTCTACATCAAACAGCTCCAGCTCTGCAATTGAATCTTGCAAGGTGATACTGCATCTGTGTCCTGGTACTAGCTCAACACTGCCTCTAAACCATTTAACTTCCAGTGGAGTGGAGCCTTTTATGATACTGGTAAATGTGACGTTTGCCCCAGACAAAACATTCAGTGCTTCAGGTTTCTTCACAAAAGATGGTGGTTCTAAGCATGCAAATAAAACAGACAGAGATGTACATTGGAGTTGCTGATGAAGAGCAGAGTAATCAGAAAGATGTGACAAAGCAAAGAGTGAAGACTTTTTAAAAAGAAGTCTGTGACCTCTTACTCTGGCTTGTTACTGATACTGACCTCTAACACTCAAAAATGCACTGCATTCATCAGACCCAGCTACATTAGTAGCTCTGCACAAGTAAGTTCCCATATCATATTCCTGAAGTCCAATCACTCTCAGAGAACAGGTATTGTCTGTAAGGGTGGCCTGATATTTGTCTCCACTGGTAATCTCTTGTCCGTCATGAAACCAGGAAACCAGAATAGGTGGGGACCCATAAACTTTGCACTCCAGTACAGCGGAAGAACCCAGCTGACCACATGTTTCTTTCAGTTTTCTTGTGAAAGACGGAGGTATAATGCGATCTGAATTTGTTAAAAATGAATAAATAAGTAAATAAATAAATATTACTGTATGGGAGCTTAAAATGCAAAAAGTTCTCCATACTTAATAAAAGCAGTTAACTTTCTCTTGATATATCTGCTTTAGTAGAAATTAATTTGAAAAACAGATAGTTTGTGGCTAAAGATATGCTGGAACTTTCATTCAAATTTTTTGAGGGACACCTTTTATTTTTGCAGTTCTTTTTCATAAGCAACAATATTGCACCAGCTGTCCAAGAGGACACATAGGTTAATGCTGAGGAAATCAAGCCCTTGCAACAAGTTCTGCCCCTCAGAGGTTAGGTAGGAATCCATTCTTTATGCCTCTCAAGAAGCGTGACAAGTACTCCTAAGATTATTCAAGCAGTGTGTCTCTTATCCTGCCAGTCATGAGAAACAGCTTGCTACCTGAAGGCTCTGTAAAAGAACTATAGGATCAGATGTGACTCAAAAAGAGTAGTCAACTAACCTGAAACATGCACTGATGCTGTGCAGCTGCTTTTACCAACACTGTTTTTCACCTCAAAAGTATATTCTCCACTGTCTTCTAGTCCTGCATTGAGGATCTTAAGCCCAGATACTTTGTTGAAGAAACTGATCTTATATTTATGGTCAGTGGACAATTCGTTCCCATCCTTAAACCACCTAGCAGTAAGCTCTGGTGTACCATCTACTGTGCATTCCAGAGTACAAGAGTCTCCAGCTGTAACTTTGACTGGGCCTGGCTTCTCTACAATGACTGCAGGTTCTGCAATGAGATGCAAGTCAAAACATTTTTAAAAACAATGCAATAGATATTAGGAGCATAAAACATGAAATTTTAAAGTGTCTTAAAGCATATTGTATTTTTTATCCCATGCTACTAACCAAGCACTGTCAGCAGGGCAGAGCATTCCTGAACTCCAGCATCATTTTTTATCTGGCAAATGTATTTCCCAGCATTGGCTGGTTCTGCATTTCCAATTTGCATGGTTGCTGTGTTTTCTGAATAGGAGATCCAAAGATTATCACTTTCTCTAATGATTTCCCCTTTGTCTTTTAACCACACAACAGAAATGGGCTGTGCTCCTTCTACTTCAGCCTGCAATTCAATCGACTCCCCAGCTACGACAGTGAGATCACTCAGCTTCTTCACAAAGGTTGGTGGTGCTATTTAAGAGAAGATATTTAACAGTAAAAAAACATGCCAGGAGCGGAAAAGTAGGAGGAGACTGACAGGAACAATGAAATGTCAAGAAGGTGCCAATGTTTATACAAACCTCTTAGTGTTACAGAGGCAATACAGGAGTCACTTCCCACATCATTTACAGCTTTACAGTGATATTCACCAACATCTGCAGTATCCACATTGAGAATGTGAATGCTAGCTAGGTAGTTTTCAGACATGACCTTGTACTTCCTGCTGCTCCGAATTTCTCGTTTGTCTTTATACCATGAAATCTGGAATGGAGGAGTGCCCTGAAGCTCACATTCCAGGTGGATATCAGACCCTTTCAAGGTCTGGACTGGATGGGGCTTCTTGGTAAAAATGGGAGGTGCTGAAAGAAACAACAAAATGGGTTAAAGTTTGTGTTATTTGAGCAAAAGAGACTAAAGAGGCCAGACTACTGAGGCAGAAATTCTGATGTTGAACAACAAAGACAAACCATAAATAAGGAAGAGAAGGAAAGAGATAAACCAGCTAGTCAGGCAGGTTTTGGTCTTTCTGACTAAAGACAGTAGGATTTAACAGCTTTTCAACAAGAGGACTCATACAGATAGAAAGTTAAGGAAAGAACTGGGATTCTGACCTTTTACTTTCAATGTGGTACTGGTGCTTGCACTACCCGCTGGATTCTGTGCTTCACAAGTGTAGTCACCGCTGTCTTCAACACTAAGGTTGTACATTTCAATGACTGCCATTGAATCCACAAAGGACATTCTATGTTTTTCACTGGGATGGATTTTGGTTTCGCCTTTGTACCAGGTGACTTTGATTTCTGGAGAACCACTTATTTTGCATTCATATGTAGTGGAATCATATTGTTTCACAAGTCTTGAAGAATCTAGTTTCTTAATAAACCTTGGTGGTTCTGGAAAGCCAAAAAGGGCAGATGATGCTTTAAAATATGCTGATTCTTTACATAAACAGGGAAATATGTAATAGAAAACAAACTTTGGGGACTTAGCAAGCATCCCAAAAAATAAGAACTGCTCTAATTGTAATTAGAATTATTCACAGCAATTGCTATGAATTTCTTTTTACATGATATCAAGTTGGTTCAAAATCTAGATTAGGAAGCAAACAAGCTCTCTATCCGCATTTGAGTTTGCTTCTTCTTACTTTATTGTCTCACACTGCTTCTCTTTTTGTGTATTCAGTACAGACGAGCTGATGTGTGGTTTTCTTTAATTAATACCCTCTTGCATTTCAGCCAAGAAATATTATTAAGTGTATTTATGTTGAGCATTACAGAAACTGCTTTATATCTTAATATGCCATTAACGGTTGATATAGCCAGTAAATGTTTCTGCATTATAACCCTTCACATATATACATATAAGAAATAAAAGTCAAGTTTATGCAGCAAACAAAGATGTTCAGAGTAATCACACTGGGAAGAATTATGAGGTGGCTGGTATTACACAAATTGGTGTAACTGAAAAGTAAACCAGATGGTCGCATTTTGTTCTGTAAGGAGAGAAAGGGGTGGAGGTTTGCCACCTTTAATCAAAAATACCATACAGATGATTCAGAATCACAAGACTAAATGCTCATAGATCAAAAAGATATAACTAGTAAAACCAAGAGGTGTTAATGTGGGCACAGCAAAAGAATCTCCCTGCAAAACAGGATGAAGTGCTTTTTTGTGCATCTGCCTGTAAAGTGTAGGAAGAATATCTATTTTACTGTGTGCTATTTCAACATGTGGGACATTTGCACAACATCCTACGTTACTAGTAAAAAACTTCCTTACAGTTTCTAAAAATAAATATGTTGGCCTGTTAACACAAGACTCTTGGAACCTTAGTGATTTACTATCAGATTTCATTTTGAAGAGTTGATTATCTATCTGTATACTAGCAGTTGCCCAGTAGTCACACTCTAATTCCATTCCATTCCTTTCCAAAAATAAGGATACACATTAATAAGGTATTTACCTAGAATATAAAGCATTTTCTAGAATCTAAAACTATTGTAAAAAGCTACAGATAGGGAATATTAGATGTTAAATTGGGAAAGTTAATAAAAACTGGGAGATTTTCAGGTTAATTGAACCAAAGAAAAGGCTATGTGTCTTTGAAGTGAGATAGCATCTGCTTAAATTGAACACACGAGATCAATGTGTTCAAAGAGCAAAACCCCTTCCTATACAGAAAACGGCTGACAAGCAATGAACATTATTAATTTTTCACCCCTGGGGAAATTTTACAAATTCTTAAAGCTGTGAACTGAGTGCCAGTGTTAAGTTCAAGATAAAAAAATAAAACAATAATAATCCTGGGAAAAAAATAATTTCAAGATTTCATGAAGACAGAGTTGAAGAGTAAGCAAGTACATAAGGTTATTCAGGATGATTTTATGAATATTAACTCTGGTAAAGTAGATTATGTTATCATTAATAACAAACAAATTGTATTCTGGTGGAAGGAATTTTTAAACTTTTTTAAGAAGTTAGATTTACTGCTACAATCTTTTAATGGTTTTTGTAAGTCAGCCTAAATATTAACAGCATCACTACTTGCCACTGAATCCACAGGTAACTCAGTCTGCCACACTCTTCCCATACCACCAAGAAAAATCCTTATGGATAGAATATACTCTCTCTATACATAATACATTTGACAAGAAATTATTACAAAATCTTGCCAGTAGCCGTTCAATTTCTTGTGTTATATTAGAGAGTAAAAGTAATAGTATTTACTCTTCAAACGTCCACCACCCTCTCACCCACCAAATTCATACAGAGGGGAAAAAAAAAGAAAGCACTAAATCAGCAAGGGCTTTTGAACTCATGCATAATTCAAGTAGCATATTTTGCATTTGTTCATCTATAAAATCAGTAAGAATGAGATATCTGGAACAGCTATAGATAAACCAAATGTTTCCACCTACATTGAGGAAATTGTACTAATATATGTGTCACTTGTACAAGTTTGATGTAGTCATAAATTTAAATGATTGAAATGTATAAAATCCACACCCTATCTGGAGAAGCAAAATATGGGTGGAATGGATATTTGTCACCACGTCTGCCCTCAGCTCCTCCAATTTTGCTGTCTAGTGCAGCAGTTTTCAATGCTTTCAGACTGTCAAAGTAAAATTATTTGCAAGAGCTACACACCCAGTAAAAATACATTTGAGTCTCATAAATGAGCTTAATTTCTCTGTTACTTTTTCCTCCCCCGCACAACTTAGTCAGTGTCACTACTGGAGAAAGACTTTAAGGAAGACAGATTTTTCTAGACAACAGAGCCATTCAAAAAGGCACAACAGATACTAAGTCAGACTTAACCTTTGAGCAGAAGAATCCCTTTCATAAGAAAAATCAGACACCACACTAAACTGGAAGATGAGTAAGTGTTTAAGTATCACAATAATGTTAAAATTAAATAAGACATCTCAGCAAAGACTCTTGTAAAGGTTGTTGGTCACACACGTCTGCATTCAGGGCTTTGTTTCACAGGTGTGTACATTGCAAAGGAAATCCTCATGAACACTAAAACTCACAGCAATACCTTGTACACCCAGCTGAGCTGCACACGCATCCTTTCCAATGCTGTTGCTGGCAGTACACGTATAGAGTCCAGCATCCCCTTTGCTGACTTTTAGAACGGTCAAGCTGGCCATGTTTTCCACCAGTGTCATCTTGTAGTTGCCACCTGGGCGGATTTCTCTGTTGTCTCTGGTCCAAGAAACCCTCATGGGAGCAGAGCCAGTCACATGGCACTTAAAGGTTGCACTTTCCCCTAGTGCCACATCAATAGATACAGGCTTGATGTCAAAGAAGGGAGGCTGTAGATGTTCTGCAAAGAGGAAAGCATGGCAGAGCTCACCACCAAGCCCTCCTCACAACACACTTCATCATGCCGTACCCATGCTCACTGGCCACCACAAAATAGGCAGAGTGGTAAAATGGGTAAAGAAATTTTAAAAAGCAAAGATATACACAAGTCCGGTGCTTAAGTGGGAGCTACAAACCTGTGAGGAGAAGTTTGGCGCTGGAAGATGCAGTCCCCAGAGCATTTTGAGCTGAGCAAGTATATTGGCCACAGTAAGCCATATTAGTTTCCAAGATCTGGAGAGTTGCAATATTATTTAAGAAGGCTGACTGCATGTTGTCGCTGTCACTTAAAAGAACCCCATCCTTGTACCAAGACACCTGGAGAGGCTCTGAGCCATTTATCCGGCAATCAAATGTCACTGGGGCACCAACCACCTCCTGAATATCTTTCAGTTTTCTGGCGAATGTAGGGGGAAGCTGACGTTCTGCAAAACAATAATAACCACCACCATAAGTAGGAAGCCAATAACTATTAAATACATAAGAACCTCTTTCTGTAATTAACAGAGTTCCTACAAACTACCCCAGGAAAGAATGGCCCATCACCTTTAACAACAAGCAAAGCTGTAGAAGTGGCGAAGCCAACGCTGTTTTCTGCTTTGCAGATATATTCTCCAATGTCACTATCCTCCACAGTGGAGAATGCCAATGTTGCCACACTATTCTTGAAGTGCATTTTGCAAGTCTGTGTTGATCTGAGCTTAGTGTCATCTTTGTACCAGGACACCTTAATTTCTGGTGCACCACCAATTTGGCATTTTAAGATCAAGGGCTCTCCAACCTTCACCTCCACACGGTCCAGATGTGTGACAAAATAAGGTGGTTCTAGGGAAGGAGAGAGCATGGTGAGCAGAGACAGAGCATCACTGGGGTGGTTTAGGGGAATCATGGGTGATGCGTACCTAAGATGGATACAAGGCTGTGGCATACATCCCCACCCGCCTCATTTGCCACCTCACAGGTATATTCGCCTTCATCACTCTTGGTGCTATTGAAGATTTCAAGAATGCCAGATTTGTCAGTTGTTGTAACACTGCAGCGTGGAGTCTGAGCAATAGGCATGCCATTTCTTTTCCAAGTGACAGAGATGGGAGGAGTGCCTATGTAGCTGCTTTCCAGCACAATGGACTTGCCCTGCTCCACACTGAAATCACTTAATTTCTTCACAAAGACTGCAGGCTCTGTTGGGAGGCATAGAGCAATAGTGAGAGGGACAGATGTTGCAGGGCTGCAGGCAGAGTGGGAAGGAAGATACCTATGCATACACACAAACACACCTTTCACAAAGAGTTGGGTTGTGCATGAGGCACTGCCAGCCTCGTTTGTGACCATGCAGGCATAATCCCCGCTGTGGCTTGGCTCCACACTGTACAGCTGCAGCTGTGCCACAGACTCATCCACAGAGATGGAGCAGTTGCTGTCCGGCACGAGCTCCCTGATGCCTCGGAACCAGCTCACCTTGAAGGGAGTACTGCCCTTGATATAGCTGGTGAATGTCACACTTGACCCAGGCAAAACTTCCTGGGGATCAGGTGTCTTCACAAAAGAAGGTGGTTCTAGGCATTATGCAAAGAAGTGAAGAGGAAGAAAGATGTTAATAAGAGAATCTCTGTTGTATAGGAAGGAAAACTGGAGCAGGTTTGAGGGGGGAAAAAAAAGAAAAAAGGAAAGAGGGAGAAAACAACCAAAAAATCCCAAACCAATCAAAGAAAAAAAGAAAGAAAAAACCCCCACAAAACAAGAAAAATAAACCATGTGAAACCAGAGGGAAGAAGCAGAAGAAAGAAAGAGAGAATAATAGTAATTTTTTTTAAGGTACTGTAGTATCCTCCTTCCACTGACCTTGTACAGTCAAGAAGGCACTGCATTCATCTGATCCAGCCATATTGGCTGCCACACAGCTGTATGAGCCTTCATCTGTGAGAGCCAGGGTGTTCAGCTTCAAAGCACAAACATTATCCAAGAATGAGATTTCATATTTTTCTCCACTAACAATCTCATTCCCATCCTGAAACCAGGTCACAGATATGGGGGATGAGCCAGACACTTTGCACTCCAGGAGCACTGAGGATCCCAGTATCCCATTTGTTTTCTTTAGCTTTCTTGAAAACGAAGGAGGAACAAGACGATCTAAGTAGGACAAGGCAGGACAGGAAGAAAAGTGTTGGGTGTTTTGCAGAAAAAAAAACAGCTTCCTTTAAAGACGTGTGAGCAACAAAGACATAGAGCTGACCTGAAACATCAACTGAAGAAGTGCAGCTGCTCTCCCCCACCTCGTTGGATACCTCAAAAGTATACAAGCCCCTATCTCCCCTATCTGCAGAAAACACTTTCAAAGTAGATACATTGTTGAAGAAGTTAATCTGGTATTTGCGGTCACTCCTCAGTTCTCTGCCATCTTTGTACCATTTGGTGATAAGTTCAGGTGTTCCTCCTACTTTGCACTCCAAGGTAAAAGGATTGCCAGCCATTACTGTGATTGGCTCAGTCTTTTCTAAGATGACTGCTGGTTCTGAAATAGTAAGGGAGGGGGTCAGTGTTCCACCAGGAAATCCACCCGCAAATCGGTGAGCAAAGGATATAAGTAGAAAACAAAGGCTGATAGAGGTAATTGTTCAAGCTGTGAGATATAGTAGCTGTGAAGCAGGCAATACCCACCTAGGACTTGTAAAAAGGCAGAGCACTCCCGCATGCCAGCATCATTTTTAACCTGGCAGATGTACTTCCCAACATCAGCTCCTTCTGCACTGGCAATCTCAAGAGTTGCAATGTTGTCCATAAACCACATTTGGACATTCTCACTCTCCCTAATAACTTCACCCTTGTCCTTGAGCCAGACAACAGAAATTGGTGGGGATCCTTCCACCACTGCCTGCAGGGCTGTTGGCTCCCCAATGAAGATTGCAGTATCACTCAGCTTCTTGGCAAAGCGTGGGGGTTCTGATGGCAAAAACAAGGAGGTAGAGGGGGGTTAATCAAGCATGCCTGCTTGGATGATGGACAGTCAGGAGATAAAGAAAAGACAGTCATGATGCTGTTGCTCCTCTAGTATACAAACCTTTGAATTTCACTGGGCACGTACAAGTGTCACTTCCCACCTCATTCATAGCTTTACACTGATATTCTCCAGTATCTTGAGGTTCCAGATTGAGAATATGAAGACTGGCAATGGAGTGCTTCGCTGTCACCTTGAACTTCTTGCTGCTCCTGACCTGTCTCCGATCCTTGAACCAAGCTACCTCAAAGGGCGGAGTCCCTGCCATCTCACACTGAAGGATAACATCTGAGCCTTTAAGTGTGTCCACAGGGCTTGGCACCTTGCTAAAAACAGGTGGTTCTATAAAAAAAAAAAAAATCACATCATAATGTGTGAGCCTGCTTCCCTGGGTTAGTTTCTAGACAGCATCAATAGCCAACATATTCAGGAAGGGGGCCTACACCTAATTCTTGTAAACCTATATTTAGCGTCCAAATATGTGGCATCAACTCTAAAAAATGCTGAGCCCTTGGTGACTCCTACAGCCCATTCCAGCAGTTAGAGTCCAAAGGGCAGAAAATGTGACACTTCTGCACCTGTCTGGAGTCAGTACTCGGCGACCCTACCCAGAAGTCACTCTCCCTTCTCTCCAGGACTACATTCCAGCTTTTCCAGATCCTTTCCAGGCATTAAAGCTCAGCAACACATCCCCCTCTTCCGTCTCAAATTCCTGCCAGGATCATTGTGTATAAAAAGGTGTCAGAGAGATGTCTGCAAATAATGTCCAGCTCCCTCACCATGGCTGGTGCTCCATCTAGTCTGTTTTCCTTGTGACTTAACAAGCTTGCCTTAGATTGCAATTGACTTAAATGGAGAGACAAGGGAATGACTGCACAGCATTGAGCACCCACCACTATTTCCTGTCTGGTCTCTGCTGCTTAAACTCAGCCGCTTTTGGAATGTGAGATCAACTGGAGTGACAAAGCCCCAGCAGCTACTGACTGGCATATCTGCAGCTCCCTATCCAGGGGAATGGATGTGCAGCTGGGAATGGGCCTGGAACCAAGGGATTCTGGTGGTGTGTGGAGACATGCTGCTAACCTTTCACGGAGACTGAAGTGCTGCAGCTGGCTGTGCCAGCAGAGTTACAGGCTTCACATATGTAATCGCCGGAGTCTTCAGCGTTGGCACCCAAGATGGTTAGCATTGCCACAGAGTCTACAAAGGACATGTGGAGCCTGTCGCTTGCCTGAAGTACCTGATCATTTTTGTACCACATCGTTCTGATCTCTGGTGTGCCACTGATTTTACATTCAAGTTGAACTGTGTCCCCCTGCTTCACAAAACGCAAAGCTTCAGGCTTCTTGATGAACTTAGGAGGTTCTGCAGAACAGAATAAGTATGTACAGCGTCAGAGTATACCTGCTTGTCACGTGAAATCTACAGTGCAGAGCAAGAGTTATTGGGTGCACAAGAGTATTAGGGCACAACCAAGTGAGCTTGCTATCACAGCTGGCTGCATCTTCAACCAGAGGTTCCTATCAAGTAAAGATGCAAGATGTAAAAAAGAAGACAAACCCAGCAACTATAACCATGTTCTGCCAACTCTCAAGATTGCTGTGTTTAACAGCTTGAGCTGTAAAAAACACATGATGGATGATTGCTGCACCCAAGGGAAGTTTTGCTGTTACCTCTGAGGTGTGAAAATATCCCCAGGATAGCATAAAAGATTTGACAAGCTCTTCACTCTCAGGAGCAGCAGAAACACGGTAGGGATAGTTTCACTTGCTTACACAATATTTCTTCATTAAGATTTTAAGTGATGCATAGTCTAGATTAAATCATCAGTTCAGAACTCCAATTGAAATCTTCAGCAAATTTGAAAGAGTCATCATGCTGGCCTACAAATTCAAAGTAGCTGTATTTACCGTTTCACTGTTTTTGTGTAGGGATTGCTATGTGTGAATACCACAGTGATTGTAGTTTAAGCACTAATGGCGAAGTAAAAAGCAAGGTGAGTGCAATTCTCCATACAAACAGCTTCACAAGAGGACCTTTCCCCTTGTAGAGTTTGCACATACACAAAGCTTCTTCTGTCATGCAGTATAACAGGAGAAGGTCACCACATAGTATATCTGCTTTCTGGAAAGCTACTTTCTGTATATTTCCAGACTGGAAAGGTGGAAAATGAGACTCAGTAACAAAGAGGTCTCTGCCCAAGAAAAAGAAAATACACAAGTGAATGTGACTTTTTCTTAATACCTTTGACACTGAGTTGGGCTGAACAAAAGTCTTTTCCAGCTTCATTACTGGCTTGACAGGTGTATTGGCCAGAGTCTCCTTTACCCACTCTGAGCACTCGAAGGTGAGCTGTATTGGCTACAAATGTAATGTTGAAGTTTCCTCCAGTTCGGATCTCCCGACCATCCTTGGACCAGGTGATGTGTATTGGCTGGGATCCAGTAACATGGCATTCAAAGTCAGCACTTTCTCCAAAAGGCACATCAACAGATTCTGGTTTGATATCAAAGACAGGTGCTTGCTTGGGTTCTGGAAACACAAGGAAAGAGGGTAATTCTCATAGTCCATGAAAACCTAGTCCAACATACAGATACCATCACATCTATGAAATGGGAAGGGAGAGCCTGTGATTCAGGCAAAAGTTATGGAAGCCAACACACCTGCAACTGTGAGCCTAGCACTTGAGGTGGCAGTGCCCACAGCATTGGTTGCTGTGCAGCAGTATTGCCCAGTATGATTCAACTCTGTTTGCTCCAGTTGCAGCACTGCAACATTATCGACAAAGGTTGTGTGCACATTGTGATCATCACTTAGCAGCACACCATCTTTATGCCAAGTCACATTAATAGGTTCTGAGCCATTGAGACGACACATAAGTTTAAGAGGTAAGCCAGCAGGGTGCTCGATGTCCTTTAATTTTCTCACAAATGAAGGTGGTCGTTTGCGCTCTAGAAGAAAGTAAAGGATAAGTATGCCCCACGAAGCAATTGTTTTTTACAGTTTTTCAAGAACAAAAGAATTTGCAGCAAGATAATACAAAATCATCACCTTGAACTGTTAAGAGAGTCTTTGTAGATGCAGTTCCTACACTGTTTTCTGCCTTGCAGATATATTCTCCACTGTCGTTGCTAACCACTTTGTTGAAAATAAGTGTAGCAACATTGTCTTTAAAGAACACTTTGTATTCAGGAGTAGACCTGAGTTTTGTATCACCTTTGTACCAAGACACAGTGATTTCTGGTGTTCCAGCAACATGGCACTGCAATGTTGTATAATCCCCAACTGACACCTCAAGAGATTCCAAGTGTCTAACAAAATAGGGAGGTTCTAAAAAAGAAGCAATTAGACAGGCTCATTAGGGTGCTAGGCCTTGGAAAGTATACACTTGAAAGATCAGCCAAAAAAAAAGGAGCAAAGAGAGCACACACCTAGGGTAGAGACTACAGCCTCACAAACATCTCTTCCTGCCTCGTTTTCAACATGGCAAGTGTATTCTCCTGCATCTTCTTTAGTACTGTCAAGTATTTCCAGAATGCAGGATTTCTCTGTGGTGGTGATGGTACACTTCTGAGTTTGAGTGATGGTGTGGCCATTCTTCTTCCATGTCACAGAGATAGGCAGGCTGCCTGTGTATGTGCCCTCCAGGATGATGGGCTTGCCAGGCTCCACATACTGATCACTCAGTTTCTTCACAAAGACAGCTGGCTCTAATGAAGGGTAAGGAGTCACAAATGTTGAGTACAGCAAGACAAATGCAGGTAAAGAAACAGTATTTGAAGATAAATAACAGAGATGCAGTGATTACAAACCTTTTACTGTAAGGCGCGTTGTACAATTTGCCCTGCCAGCATCATTAGTCACTAGACAAGTGTACTCTCCACTTTGGAGAGGAGTTACATCAAATAACTCAAGTTCTGCAATGGAGTCCTCCAAGTAGATATTGCATTTGTCCCCTGGCACAAGTTCATTGGCCCCTCTAAACCAGTTCACCTTAAAAGGAGGGGTTCCTCTGATAACACATGTAAAAGTGATGCTTGTGCCTGGCAAGACATCCAGAGGCTCTGGTGTCCTCTCAAAAGAAGGTGGTTCTAAGCACACAAGAGAAAAAAGAGAGATAAGACAGGCTGCTACAGCACAGCCCTGGCATTTCCACCCACCTACTGAAGATAAAGAACAAAATATTTCTTTTCTAGTCAATAATTTTCCCCAAGTATATTGGCAAAAGACTACAGGCAATTTTAAGAGAGAGAAAAGAAGAGCTCAGGGAGCTTCCAGACCATCATATACTGACCTTGTACAGTCAACACAGCACTGCATTCATCTGAACCAGCTACATTGGTAGCTTTGCAGATGTAAGTTCCAGTATCTGAGTCATTCAGTGAATTAACTTCTAAAATGCACAGATTATCTGAAAAGGAGATTTGATGTTTTTCCCCACTGACTAACTTAATTCCATTTTGGAACCAGGTAACAGAAATAGGAGGTGAACCCAACACTTTGCATTCCAACAGTGCTGAGGAACCCAAGACAGAAGGGGTATCCTTTAGTTTTCTTGTGAAAGAAGGAGGAATAATTCGATCTGCAGAAAGAAACATAAATCCATGGTTAGAAAGAAAAGGAGGGAAGGAATGGAAGAAAGAGCACATGAACAAAATAAAGATTTTGTGAAAAGCTAGAAGACAAGCAACCCAACCAACCTAAAACATCAACTGATGCTGTGCAACTGCTTTTCCCCACATTGTTCTGTACTGCAAAAGTGTACAATCCACCATCTTCCTTTTCTGCATCCATAATTTTAAGTGTAGATACTTTATTGAAGAAGGTAATTCTGTATTTTTGGCTGTTGGTCAACTCTTTGCCATCCTTGAACCATCCTGTGGAAAGCTCTGGTGTGCCTGCCACTTTGCATTCCAAAGTACAGGCATCTCCTACAGTAACCCTCATTGGCTCTGCTTTCTCTACAATGACTGCAGGCTCTGGAAAGGAACAGTAACATGTATACTGAAAACAGGAATTGATCAACACTAGATATAAGTATTATATCACTGTAAGACGGGCCATGCACATTTGATACTAAGGATATCACAATCTGTTGGCCTGGGGAGTCCTTTCAACTCTGTTTTTTCCCCACCCTTTATTCTACTCTAAACTGGAGATTTCAAATGCTCTCCAAAATGAAGTAAAAATATTTTTAAACTCCGAGGAGAGAAATGCAACTGTCTGTCCCTCAACAAGCAGGCATGAGCTTAGAAATGACATGACTTAGAAATCCGGTCAAAATGGAACACATCACAATGTAGAGGTGGTTTCTTTCAACCATTTCCCTGGATAATTGGAAATAAGAAACCTGACTATTGCTTTTTGGGAACACAGGGATTCTCTGTTTTGATTGTTTTGAACTCAGGGTCAAAAGCACATGTACAGCCAACACTAAATAGCCCAGCTACTAACTTTAGAAAAAGCTTTTATGAACTTCTGCTTTTTACCAACCTAGAATAGTTAATGTAGCCATGCACTCGCGACTTCCAGCATCATTTCTGATCTGACAGATGTATTTTCCAGCATTGCTTGTCTCTGTGCACAACAGTTGCAAAGTTGCAATGTTTTCCACAAATGTGATCTTAGTGTTTTCACTTTCTCTAATGATTTCCTCCTTATCTTTAAGCCACTGCACAGAAATTGGCTGGGAGCCCTCCACTCTTGCTTGTAATTCTACTGGTTCACCAACAACAACAGTCATGCTGTTTATTTTAGTCAAGAATTTTGGTGGTTCTGAAGAAGAAATATGCAGTTACAGTAAATAATCACAGTGTCTCTGTAAAGAAGAGCAATGCAGTGCCATTGTGAGTACTGCACAGGCATATGTGCCCACACCTTACCTTTCAGCCTCACAGTGCAAACACAAGTGTCACTTCCTACATCATTCTGTGCTTTGCACTGATATTCACCAACATCTGCAGCTTCAACATTAAGAATGCGAACGCTTGTGTGGTAGTTTTTGGCTGTAACCTTATACTTCTTACTACTTCGGATTTGTCTCCTGTCTTTGTACCAGGTAACATCAAATGGTGGTGTTCCTGAAATCTCACATTCCAGGCTAACCTCAGTTCCTTTGAGCATGTCTACTGGAGAGGGCTTCCTGCTAAAGACAGGAGGTTCTAACAAGGAAAGAAAGGCACATATTTAGAAAGGAGTCTGGAGTTATTGTCCAACAAACACCAGCTTCTATACATCGAGACTATTGAGAAATCCAAAAGATTGGGCAAGGACTTTCCTCATTTTCTGGGCACATTATGAAATGAACTTGCAGGTAGTTGAGCATTCATAGCTCTTAGTTCTTCTATAGAAAATGTAAATAGAAAGGTGAGCCTTGGTAAAGAGGGTAAAGGTCTCATTTAGATGGTAGTATTCTCTAATACAAGGACACAAAATTGAAACTGATAAATTCAGGTCTGTGATTTTTACTTTATATTTCAGCTTCTTGTTATAACAATTCCCACTATGACCTTTCTTGGTCATTGACAATCACAGAACTGGGGAACACCTAGCTTAGCAGTCATCTGCATTAAGAACCTCTCTCTTGCTCAGGGCCTGGCAGAGGAGGAGGGGCTGGGACATCAAGAAACAAACATGACATGAAGAAAAAGGCAGTCCTGAAATAAGAAATTAATCTCATATACCTATTGATTTCCAATGGATACAACCACCAGGGAAAAATAGGATGTAGACAGACAACAAGAGGACACCTAACCTTTCACTGTGACTTTAGTGCTACAGCTGGCCTTGCCGGCAGGGTTGCGAGCTTCACAGATGTAGTCACCACTTTCATCAGTACTGAGATGATTCATTTCAAGCACAGCCACGGAGTCAATGAATGATGTTCGGAATTTTTCACTGGCAACAATCTCATGGTCATTTCTGAACCAGACTACTTTCATCTCTGGAGATCCATGTACTTTGCACTCAAGCCGGGCTGAGTCACCCTGCTTGACTACTTTTGCCACCTCCAGCTTCTTAGAAAACTTGGGTGGTTCTAAAAAACCGGAAAAGTGAGGTCAGGAAGATCAAAACAAATCAAAGATTGAAGATCAAAAGAGCAAAAAGAGCCAAGCAGCTCTGAGTAGCAAACACAGGGTAGGGAATTCACTCAGCAGTGTATCAAAGATCACTGAGGTGGGCTTCACAAAAAGGAAAGAAAAGAAATAGATGAAAAGACTGCAACACAAGACAGAGTGCACACCTGTTACCATCAATGTTGTAATGCAAGAATCACTGCCAACGTCATTTGAAACATGGCAAGTATAGTGCCCACTCTTAGAAGTATCCACAGAATAGAGAGTTAAGAACCCAGTAGACCCTTCAATCCCCATGAAACAAGTTGGACCAGATACAAGTTCTAAATCTTCTTTGAACCACTTTACTGTAAAGGGTGGTGTTCCTTTTAGTGAGGCTTTAAACTCCACTGTGGAATCTGGGATGGCTTGCTGGCTTTCAGGTTTTACTAAGAAGCTTGGTGGCTCTGCATTTTTTAAGAAAAAAAGAAATATTCAGTTACATCAGAAGTGTGTAAGAATGAAAATAAGTAGTGAGGTAAGCATGGAGACAAAGTTTTCAGCATTAATATTAAGAGGTATAATATAAGAGGTATAAGATGTTATGTTAGCATAAGATTTAAAGGTATTTTCCCAGCATCTCTCTCAAATAAGAAGTAGCAAAAGCATTTCAAACCTTTCACAGTCAGGACAGCACTGCAAGAATCATTCCCAGCAACATTAGAGACACTGCATGTGTAATTTGCACTGTCTGCCAGCTCTAGATTAACAATCTCAAGTGACACAGTGTTCTCATGGCACAGGCTTCTACATTTTGCACTGTCAGTTATCTCCTTTCCATCCTTAAACCATTTTGCAGCAATGGGGAGTGATCCAGAAACTTTGCACTCCATTTGGATAGAAGATCCCAGAATGGCATCCTTTTTGGTTAGCTTTTTGATAAATCCAGGTGGAATTGATTGATCTGCCCAACACAAAAAATGGCAAAAAAGACAAACACACTGGTTATCTTCTTGCCTTCCTTTCATAAACAGGGATTGTTATTTTTTCATTCCCTCCCTGCTGGACTGGCATATTTGCTGAATGACAATACAAACCTAGCACAGTCAGAACTGCTTCACAGGTGCTACTTCCAAAGTCATTTTCAACCTTAAAGCTGTATGTACCACTATCCTCCTTCGATACAGGTTCAATCCTGAAACTGGCCACATTGTTTTCAAAGCTCATTGTATAGTATCTACTGGGCAGGAGCTGTTTTCCATCTTTGTACCATCTTATCCGGAGCTCTGGTGTCCCAGCAACGGTACACTCCAAAGTCACAGGGTCTCTTTCAGTGACTTTAAGTGATTTAGCCTTTTCTACGATCCGTGCAGGCTCTGAGGTATAAATTGTATAAAAATGGCAGTTAGCTACACAGATAGGGGACTGGCTTTCCAAATACTCATCAAGGGTGAGCTTGAAGGGTCACACCTTGTACACACCTTGTACAAAAAGCAGAGCAAAGCACTTCTCCACACCAGACTCATTCTTTGCCTGGCAGGTGTATCTCCCCCTGTGGCTGAGGTCAACATCAGTAAATTGCAGTGTGGCCACGCCGTTGTCAAAGGTAATATGGTGGTGCTCATCATCTTCTAGTATTTTCTCATCTTTTATCCATGACACAGATAAGGGTTGAGCACCTGCTACAACACACTGGAAGAATGCAGTTCCTTTCAAAATGCTGGTGACGTTCTCCAGCTTCTTGATGAAGGATGGTGGTTCTGTGATGTGAGATTTCATTTGTTGTTTGAAAAAGAAGTCATGGAATGCGAGGGGAAAGAGAAAGAATATAGTCATTCTAGACACCAGAGTTTAGTAAGGGGATGTAATGTTTAGAGTATGCTTCCCAGGGAACTGACCTTTCAAGCTGAGCCTTGTGCTGCAAGAACAGCTCCCAACTTCATTTGATATCATACACTGATATTCACCAACATCTGAGACATCACAGTTAGTCACAGTAAGAGTAAATACTGATTCTTTGGTGGAGATGGCATATTTCTTGCTGCTGAACATCGCCTTATTATTCTTCAGCCACTTCACCTCAAATGGAGGAGTACCAGTCACCTCACACTCGAGCATAGCCTCCAAACCCTTCACTACCTCAGTGGGTTTCAACTCCCGGACAAATATTGGGGGTTCTACAATGAGGAACAAGGGTAAAGTAGATAGTAACCTTGAAGAGTTTTGAGGGGAGATGAAGTCTCCCCTAACTCCATCACCCCAGCTATGTTGCATAGCTGGATGATGACAAGATGTTCAAAACCAACCTTTTACTTTCAGCTCGATGCTGCAGCTTTCACTACCTGCATCGTTGCGGGCTTCACAAACATAAATGCCACTATCTGACACTCTGGCCTGAGTGATTTTCAAAGTGGCTAAACCATCTATGAAGGAGATGCTGTACTTAGTTTGGTCAGTCACTTCATTCCCATCCAGGTACCATGTGATGTAGATCTCTG
The DNA here is from genome assembly GCF_036169615.1 of Heliangelus exortis. Classification (NCBI taxonomy): domain Eukaryota; kingdom Metazoa; phylum Chordata; class Aves; order Apodiformes; family Trochilidae; genus Heliangelus; species Heliangelus exortis. Next base: position 24,020,619 of record NC_092427.1, on the reverse strand, counting down.
GTGTGCCTACTACTTGGCACTCAAAAGTAGTGGACTGTCCTTCACGCAAAGCTACTACAGAAGTTGGCATCTGAACAAATCTGGGGGGCTCTAGAAGATGAACAGAAAATGGGAGGCATTATAATATTTAATATTTAATAACTTCATATTTAAAGAAATATGAAGTTTTCCTACCCTCTCTCCCCCTGTTCTATTGCACAAAAAAGTCAGAATCACAAAGACAGAAGAATATTGGGTTGCACACCTTTTACAAACAGAGATGCTTTGCAAGTTGCAGTCCCTACATCATTGCTTATCTGACAAGTGTAGTTCCCAGAGTCAGATGTCCGAGCTGACAGGAGCTCCAGTACACTAGATGTGTCATCCTTCCAGACAGATCGACTGCCTCCAGAGAGGAGCTCCTGACTGTCTTTAAACCACTTTATCTGCAGAGGAGTGGAACCTTTCACCAGCGCTTTGAACTGAACCCTAGTATTGGGCACAACCTCTTGCGACTGAGGTTTTTCCACAAAATATGGCGGTTCTATAAAACACGAAAAGGAAGAGAGAGGATTACTCTAAGACAGTGGAATTCCAAAATTAAGAATGAGATACCTAACACAAGAAAAAGAAGGAGCTCAAACCTTTGACTGTTAAGAACCCACTGCATTGGTTGCTTCCTGCCTTATTTGTTGCTTCACAGGTGTAAGAGCCACTGTCTGTGCCTTCCAGGTTATTGATTTCTAGAAATGCAGTATTATCATGGAAAGAGTATTTGTGCTTTGCACTTGCTGTTATTTCTTGGCTGTCTTTGTACCACTGGATACTTATAGGATGTGAACCAGACACTATGCACTCCAGATGGACAAAAGACCCCTTAATGCTGTCCATTTTCTTGAGCTTTTTTGTGAATTTAGGTGGTATAATGAGATCTATCCAAGACAGAGTAAAAAGACAAAGTGTAAAATTAATTTGATTGTGGCAAATGTCAGCACAGAACAAAAAAATTTTGTATGTAAAAATAATTGATAAAAGAGAGCCCATACATACCTAGGACATTGATGTTGGCAGAACAGCTACTGCTCCCAACATCATTGTGAACCTCAAAAATGTATTCCCCACTGTCTTTCTTTTCTGCATGAAGCAACTTTAGAACTGAGACAGTATCTGTAACACTGATCTTATATTTTGGGCCTAATGTCAGTTCCTTGCCATCTTTGAACCATTTAGCTGTAATATCTTTCGTTCCTGAAAATTTACACTGCAAGGTTGCTGGGTCTCCCTCAGTCACATCTATTGACACGGCCTTGTCCACGATTGTAGCAGGTTCTGTTGCAAATAAAGAGACAGGCTGATAAGGGCATCTGTAAAAATAGACATCACCAAAGGACCCTGTGATCACTGCAAGCCCTCAGGGCAGTACCAACCTTTGACAGTCAGAAGAGCAGAACACCTCTGTATTCCTGCCTCATTTTTAGCCTGACAGAAGTATTTCCCATCATGTTTCAGTTCAATAGACCTCACCAGAAGAGTGGCAATATTGTTCACAAAAGTAATTTTGATATTGTTGTCTTCAATCACTTCATCATTGTCTTTCAGCCAGGACACAGTGATAGGCAAGGAGCCTTTAATAGCAGCCTGAAACACAACTGTGCCTCCTCGAAGAGAACTGATGTTTTCTATCCTCTTCAAGAACTGTGGGGGCTCTGGTAGGAAGAAAGTGGCTATATAAGTACAGGCCTGGTGCATGATAGCATGGTATGGAAATGACTACTAATGAATAACCATGCTAGTGGCATTTTGCACCTTAAACTAACCTTTCAGTGTGACCTCTGAACTGCAGAGACAGCTCCCGACATCATTTGTTACTCTACATTGATACTCGCCAACATCAGAAGAATCAAACCTGAAAATGTGGAGGCTAATCAAAGCTTTCTCAATGCTTATTCTGTGCTTCTTACTGCTCCGCAAGAGTTTATCATCTTTCACCCAAAACACTTCAAAGGGAGGTGTGCCAAGCACCTCGCACTCCAAAACCACATCTGAATCCTTCAAGACTTCCATGGACTGAAACTCCTTGATAAAATAAGGTGACTCTACAGTGCAAAAGAGAGAGTGCAATTTGTATCAATCATACTTTCAACACCTGTAAAACTGCACTGAGTTGAAAGAGAAAAAGTGAGTGGCTGGATGCTACACACACCTTTGACTGTAACAACACTACTGCAAATATCTTTTCCAGCATCATTTTTGGCTTCACAAATGTATTCCCCACTGTCTTCAGTCTCAACCTCTGTAAGACGGAGTACTGCCAAAGATTTTGCAAAAGACATTCTGTATTTTTCACTTTCTTTTAGCTCTCTGTCATCCTTGAACCATGTGATTTTAATCTCAGGAGTGCCAGTGACTTCACAGGTCAGCTCAGCATATCCACCTTTCTTTACCAGATGGGTTGGCTCCAGCTTCTCCTTGAAGGCGGCAGGTTCTGTAGATTTAAGAAGAGTGTTATGGACAAAAAAGGTAAGAAAGAGTGCCACCGGATCAATCCAGCAGCTGAATGTTTAAGAGTAAGAATGCAAACCTTTAACAAACAAGTTTGCACTGCATGTTACTGAACCAGCAACATTGGAGACTTTGCAGGTATAGTTTCCAGAGTCTGTTGGTTTGACTGCATAAAGCTCCAAGTAACTTGCTAATGTTTCTGTCATAATATAGCAGGCTCCTCCCGTCACCAGCTCAGCATCACCTTTAAACCATTTCACTGTCAGTGGTGTTGTGCCTTTAAATGTTCCTTTGAAACGTACAGTTGAGGCAGGAAGTACATCTTGGGACTCTGGTTCTACAGTGAAGCTGGGTGGCTCTGGATTGCATTGAAAGGAAACAATTGTCAAGACACATGGCCTACACTTTGGGAAAGCAAAGTGTTATCACAAGAAATGTAAAAACCCAAGAAAGGTGAAACAAATTGCCAAACCTTTTATAAACAACGTGCTACTGCTGTCTTTGCTACCAGCAGAGTTGGTGGCTCTGCAAACGTAGACGCCAGCATCACTTGCATCTAGGTGTTTTATTTCCAAAGATGCAGAGCCTTCTGCAAAGTGTACTGTGTATTTGGCACTTGACAAGATCTCAGTATCCTGCTTAAACCAAGAGATGGTCATTGGAAGAGAGCCTGAAATTTTGCAGTCTAGGCGGCACGAGGTGTTAATGATGCTGTCAATATTCTTCAGTGGTTTAGTAAAGAAGGGAGGGAGAGTACGATCTGTTGAAAGTGAAAAAAATGAAACCAAGACATAAGCAAAACAGGGATATGGTTTTGCTTCTGGCTCTGTCGGGCTCAGAGGAGAGCAGTGGGGTTCTTTACAAAGAGACAGTACCAACCTAGCACGGTGAAGCTGGTAGTACAAGAGCTGATGCCCACATCATTGGATATCTCAAAGGTGTACTCGCCACTATCCTCCATTTCAGTGGCATAAAACTTGAGCTGTGCGATGTTATTTTTAAAGCTGATTCTATACTTTTTGCTGGCAGGTAATGGCCTCCCATCTTTTAACCACTTGATTTTTAGCTCTGGAGTGCCTGTGACAGTATACTCCAAAATAGCTGGTTCCCCTGCTGTTACTTGGATCATTTCAGATTTTTCAATGATTTTGGCAGGTTCTACAACAGAATTAAGCAACGCGTGTTAAGGACCAAAGGAAATTGCGCTTCCTCTCAGGTGGGAAACAATACGTGGATCACAGCACTACCCCACTGACCTTTCACTGCTAGTTCACCAAAGCAGGACTGGCTTCCTGCATCATTCTCAGCCACACAAGTGTATTTGCCACCAGAGCTCAGCTGAACACCAGTAATTTGCAGTGTTGCTAGACCATGTTCAAATGTCACTCTCACTTTGTTATCATCTTGAATGATGTCTTTACCCTTCATCCACATCACAGAAATAGGCTCTGACCCTTTCACCACAGCCTGTAATGTAATATTATCTCCAGCCAGAGCTGTCACATTTTCGATTTTCTTAACAAAAGACGGTGGTTCTAATTCAAAGAAAAGAGACAAGAAATACTCATCTGCTACTGCATCATCCCATGGAACCTGCTGCTTAAAGACAGTTTTATGAGACAGTATGTGCAGTACATGGTGCAACTCAGCTAATGAACAGTCACGGAGAAGAGCTGCATTCCCCTGCTGGGAGCTAGTGCATGGTGCTTTAAACTCAACACACTTGAAATTCAGAGATTTGACACCAGGTAAGAGTTCATACAGAATTGTCGGTACACCCCCTCCCTGCCCTCCCTAGCCACCCACAAACCCAAAGAAAAGATATTTTAAGAAAGGAAAGGTTCTTGACAAACTCTTCAGTAAGCAGTTTTCTCTCTCCCACTGACCTTTCAAGATGTATGTTGCACTGCATATGCACTTCCCGACTTCATTAGCTATCACACACTCATATTCACCGACGTCTGCACTATTAAATGAGGACACCTCCAGAGAAATAACAGCTTTATGGGAGGTCAACCTGTATTTTTTACTACTGCGAATCTGCTTCTTATCTTTGTACCAGCTAATCTCAAACGGTCCAGAGCCAGCAACCTCACACTGAAGAACGGTGTTTGTTCCTTTCACTATCTCTGCTGGTTCAAGTGTTCGGATAAAAGATGGAGGCTCTATAAAAGCAGCAAGAAATAATTAGTCACCCAAGAAAAAAAAAATCAACAATGGACTGGCAGGAGCAAGAAAGCAAGAACAGACCTTTGACAACTACTTCGGTGGTGCAGCTGTCACTTCCCACCTCATTTACAGCTTCACATGAGTAGCTCCCACTGTCATCAACTTTCATCTCCAAAATATCTAACACAGCCACAGAATTGACAAAGGACATCCTGTGTGTGTTGCTTTCATGGATTTCCTTATTATTCTTGAACCAAGAAACCTGGATTTCAGGAGACCCTTTGATTTTGCATTGAAGGCGTGCAGAGTCGCCTGGGGTCAGTAAATAGGATGGATCAACCTTCTTCACAAAAGATGGTGGTTCTACAAGTGGAAAGAAAAGGAAACAGTAGAAGAGGGAAGAAAAGGGAAGGAAGGGGAGGAAAGGGGTAGAAAAGGTAAGAAAAGGGAAAAGGGGAAAAGGAAAAGAAAAAAAAAGAAGACTGAAATACAAAGCTTTCTAAGATTGCTTCCTAGTGCAAGAACAAAACATGACTTGGGAAAAGATCAGTATAATCTTTGCAGAGCTTCAGTTCTTGTGGCTTCTCTTGACTTCTCCATTAATTTCTCCCATGCATGCCAGAGCAATTTTTGGATCTGGCTGGTGAAAGAGCTATTGAAGAAATACACAGTGCACCAGAAGGCAGTATGGGAAATGAGCAAGAGGTCAACAGAACAAGAGGTGCAGGTCTGAGAAGAGTTCACAGTGTGATTTCAGCCCAAAGAAGTCTTTTGCCTGCAAAAGAGGAAATCTGGAACCCAAGAAGAGCAAAGGTAAAAAGGACACAGGACTATCTTACCTCTGACTGTGACGCTGGCAGAACAGGAGCTGCTTCCTGCCTCATTTGAAGCAGTGCACACATAATGGCCTGAATCCTTGAGCTTAGCCAGAGGAATCTCAAGTGAGGCTATTTTGTCTTCAAAGCAAATTTTATAATCTTTCCCTGGAGGGATTTTGTTTCCATCTTTTGTCCACCCTACTGCTACTTTCCTGTCTTCATCTACCTGACATTCAAGGCGTATTTTTTTATTGATTGCTGATTGCACTGACTGCAAAACTTTAATGAAGTGTGGCTTGTCTATAATGACCATTTCAGCCTGGCAAATGTCAGCCCCAAACCTATTGGAAGCTTTGCAAGTGTAAACCCCTCTGTCACTGGTGGTAAGAAGGGAAATTTCTAACACATGTTTATTTTCCACACTGGACATCTTGTGGTGGTCTGAAGGTGAAATGGTTGTGCCATCTTTCTGCCAGGCGACGTCGATGACTGGAGTGCCCGAAACAGTACACAGGAACTTGGCAGTTTTGCCCACAAAAGTAGTGATAGATTCAGGTCTTTTAAGAAACGTTGGTGGAAATGCTTCTGCAAAACAAAGGGGTTAAGTGTTATCCAGAGGTGAGGACCAGAGATTATGCTCTTTCTTCACATTTGCCAGGGACAGAGAGCAAGAGAGGCCAGTTTGCGACTGGACAGACTTAAGCAAAAGAAGTCAGCATTGAAAGAGATAAGAGCTATTAAAGATTATAAATTTTGACTTTTCATTTTGTACTTCTTGGCTCTGTGTATTGCTCCAGAGCTTGAAGTGATAGTGAACCTCTGGAGCAATGTACAAACAACAGGAAAAATAAACCAAAAGCCAGAACTTCCACCCCCAAGACTGACATTTTTGCACAACACTCCCTTAAGATGGACAAGTGTGCATGCATTCCACAGTTTGTTCTACTTTCTGTAGTCCCTAGCACCTACATTTAGAAAAGATCACTCAAAGACTCCTCAGAGTTAAAAAAATATCATATATTAAAAGGCCAAAAGACTTTTGGTTTGGTTATTTGTTTTTTTCTTAAGAAAAAAAATATATAATTGTTAAGTTCTCAATAGAAAAAAAGTTTGCAGATTGAAACAGCTTTAAGGCTTCTCTTGTGCTTAAGATCTACTTCCCCAGTCACACAGAGTTTCCCCCGGGCCATGGCACACAAATGTTCAGGTACACATAGATGCATAGCTTCAAGAGCATAGCTGAAGAATAAATGTAAGGTGCTGAGATAATCACACAGTGAAGAAATTAGACTTAAAAGCATATGTTTTGTTGTTGTCCGGAAGTTAAATAAACCCTCTTCAAGAATGTGTTCACAAAACAATTCCATTCTGCTGATGATCTAGTTCCTCCCACCCTCTCTTTCCCCCTTTCTTCTCCCCTTTTATAACTTTTCATAGATTCTCTTTTCTAGGCACAGAAAACACCTAAATGCAACATTCTCAAAAATCATTCCTTCTCTGTGCATGTGACTGCCAAAATTAGGTATGGAATTTGTATAATAATGCCAATCAAGAGACCTACCATAAATATTTGAAAGCGTAGCAGTGAAAGCATTACAAAAATATACCAAGATAATTTATAGAGAAGAAGTTTTTGGAAGTCTGTACTTACCAGTTACTGTTAAAAGGGCTGTAGAGCTTACACTGCCATGCTGGTTGGAAGCCTTACAGCTATACTCTCCACGGTCAACAACTTGAGGCCTTGGGATCTCCAGCGTGGAGAGATAATTGGAGGTGCGAATGGAGTATTTGTCCCCATCATATATCTCTCTTCCGGCTTTGTACCACTGGAACTTGACATTGGGAGCAGTCTCTACCTCACAGGTGAACTTGGCCACATGGTTTACAGCCACTTCCAGAGATTCGAGCTTTCTCCTCAGGATTGGTGGAACTGAAATCAGAAGCAGAGAGTAACTCAAAGCCCTGCCCAATGACATTATGAAAAATAACAATGAAGTGACTGAGTGAGAAAAAAAAAAAAAAGGTGATTTAGTTGCAACCCACATAAACTGACTGTGAAAAAAAAAACCCAAAAAACAGTAAGAAATGAAATCAGTACCAGGCCCAGTGGACAGTGTGTCATGGTGCATAGTGACATCAGGAAATACAGTGATGATACTGGAAAACAGATGTGCAGTAACAATGCACAACAACATGATACAAACATTTACCACACTATCCTGAAGCTGCAAAATATCAGGGTATGAATGAAAAATTGTGCTAAAATTGTGCAATGACTCTAAAGCGTGAGAGAGGGTACACCAGTGAGTAAAATAGGAAGAGCAGATCCACTTCAAAGGTAGCAATGGGAAGAAGTCGTCTGGACTGAGATACAGCTCGTCCTGACTGCTTGTGTGATGAGAACAGAAGCAAAAAATGTCCTGACCAAAGACCGGGGTGAGAGAAGTGAGAGAATCTGCAATGTGGTGAAAGGAGACCAGAGAGAGAAACAAAACCCTCTGATTAACATCATGATGCTATTAATATTGAATCTGTATCCAGAGATACAGACACACACTAGGGCAGTTTTATTAGTAGCAGTGTATTAGAAAAGCAGTGTTTTATCCTCATAATCCAACCTCTTTTAACAACTGTGAGTTTTGCCGCTGTTGCTCTTTTTCCACCTTGACTCAGTGCCTCACAGGTGTACTCTCCTTGGTGAATCTCCCCGCACACTTTGCTTATTACTAGTGAATATGTGTCCTGACCTTGCAAACACTTGAATTTGTCACCTGAAGACACCAGTTTACCATCAAAGTACCAGTTCACCTCTCTGGCATTTCTTATGACAGACACCAGCTTGACACTCTGCCCCTCCTCCACAACAGTGTCAACTAGTTTTCTGACTATGATGGGGAAACCCTTTTTGCCCAGCTCATCTTCAAGTTTCTCAGCTCTAGTTTCCAGACCTTCTTTGCCCTCTTCCTCATATATTTCTTCCTTTTTCTCCCTCCTTTTCAGTATTTCTGTGGGTGTTCCAATGGGAACACCTGTGGAGGCTGCATCAGCAATAGTTGCAGCTGCACCCACATCCTTGATTTGACTGTGCTCTGTCACAATGTCGATTACTTGGGGAGACAGAGACTGCTCCAGTGGTATTTCTGCTTCCATAGTCCTCTCAGCCTGCCGGGGCTCCAGCTTGGAGCTTTCATGACAGGGTTTTTCTGTTTCCTGGGGTTGTTTCCCTGCCTTTAGACACTCGCCTAGTGGGCTGGCAATACTGACGACATGTTGCTCCTCCAGGGAAATGTTCTCCAAGGGGACAGCTTGGCCTGCAGTGAAGGCCAATTCAGAAGGAAACCTGGGTTCAGTCTTCAGCTCACCTTGCATTGCCTGGAAGCCCTTGAAGACCTGGACATGGTCGCTATCTATGGCATGGCTCTCAGTGGTGCTTGACACCTGTAGAAGGGCTTGGGAAGTCTCTGTCTTCAGAGCAGCCATTTGCTCTGCCTCTTTGGGAATTACTTGCTCTTTGGGCAAGAGTATCTGTGCAGCTACAGTGCCAAGGCATCCTGGAATTTGTGTCTCCATCACTGCTGCAGGCACCACACCCTGGAGGCCAGCAGAGAGTGTTTCCAGGGGCTCTGCCAGAAGTCTGCTTTTCTCTTGTGTTGTGGCCACGTGGGAGACCATTTCTTCAACACCCTGTGCAGCCAGGCAGGCCGGTGGCAGGCCAGGCAAGATGCCCTCTCTGGGCAGTACATGCTCCACCTGGCTCATCTGGAGCTGAAGGAGGGCGGGGGGCTCTCTCATGGCCTCAAGACTGCGTGCTTCTTCCATGGCAGGAAGCTCACCAACCTCCTCATAGGAGAGGGGGCTTTGGTCCTCTGCCACCACAGAGTGTTGCAAGGCTGGGCTCTGCCTGCACACAGCATGCTCCTCAGACAGCAGAAGCAGCTCAGCAGAGCATGCGACCTCACCCAGGGTGCTCACTGCCCTGCACGTGTAGAGCCCAGCGTCCTCCTCTGTGCACTCCTGCACTGTCAGGGAGCCTGAGCCACCAGGGTGGTGAGCAACAGAACGATGTGCATCAGAGAACAGCTGCTCACTCCCCTTAAACCACTGCACCTCAGGGCTTGGCTCCCCAGCCACAGTGTACTCAAAGACTGCAGTGGAGCCTGGTGCACACCGCACGCTCTCAGGCTCCCTGGCAAAGCAAGGGGCGCCTGAAAGCCGCTGCCTCACCTGGAGGTGAGCACTACATGTGGTCTCACCATGTACATTGCTGGCCACACATGTGTACTCACCCGCATCCTGCACCCCCACATATGGCAGGATGAGGCTATGGTCATTGCCAGCAAACACTAACTTACAGTCTATGGATGGGTTTAGCTTCTTACTGTTGCAAAACCACTGGATTTTGGGGGGTGGGCTGCCAGTAACAGTAACAGAGAACCTAGCTACATCTCCCTGCCAGACTTCAATATTTGAGATCTGTTTGAGGAAAACAGGAGCTTTGCCCCCATCCTCCATTTTTGTCTTTGCTTTGCTGAAATAAACTGGTTTTTCAGGCTCAGATTCAAGTGTTTTCTCGCTATCAGGCAACTGAAGGCCGGTGCTGTAGCCTTCGCTTCTTCCTTCCTCAGAAGACACAATAAAAGAGCTAGTGATGTCTGTATGGAAAAAAAAATGTTTGGTTTTACTAGAATGCTTAAGATAATAGGTGTATATAGCAATAAATACTATTGGTGCAACTATTTTTGTATATCTAGAGGCTTTCTCAATCTTGTACAACTGTTAACAATGAACATGAGGTCCTTTTGCTGCCAAATACACACCTGCCAAAAACAGGGAGGCATGCTGTGTTGCCAGGTTACTTATGAACTTCCCATCTGGATCAACATGGGTGTTCCTTTACACCTGACATCACAGTATGGCTTAGGCATATTCCCAGGGTGTCCAGTGCAAGTCACACTCAAGCAACATTGATGCATTTTACAAATAAAATTAAAGTTGTATGAATCATGTCTATTTGTATGTACACTCATACAAACAAGTACAGCAGCACAGTGCTAAGACCCTGTTTTAGTTCAAAATGCCAAGTAAAAGCGTAATTACAGAATTAGGATTGGAAAAATAACACAAACTTTTCAGCACACAACCGTTCTTATGATGCAGTTAGTTCAATCTCTTTCAATTCTACCTTTTGTCTAATACACTAAGACACTACCTCTCTGTTATCAGCTTTTTTTCGGGTTTTATCATTAGACCCTTATGCTTACAACTCCATTATTACTAAAATCATGACTTTTCACTCTTTATTTAATATTATTGATTCAAAATATCTGCTTTTAAAACCCTCCTGTCACAACGCTGCTTACTAAAACTCTCACAATACCAGTGAATAACCAGTGAATAAAAGGACAGGGTACTTTTAAGGTTTTTCTTTTTCTTGCCTTTATGAGTTTAGACATTTATGCGTTAGCCCACCTTGTTCTAATGGTGGTTTTAAAATCAGAGGAAGCAGACATTCTCTGAAGACACTTGACACAAGAAACATCAGTTAAAACTGAGACTTTCAGGAATGGAACAAGGCATCAATGAAAAGCACGGCGCAAATAAAGGAAATCAAATCCTGTTGTCCTTACTGAGTTGAATTTCCTCAGTTAAGGTCCACAGTATTTGATGCTGGAAAGATAGGACAATTGTTCAAAAAGATTAAAAGAAGCATGAATGTATAAATGCCTGCAGGCACTCATGGTGAACCTTGATAACGGAGAACAGAATATACAATACTCAATTCTTTCTTGTTGGTTTTAGCAATTACTAATCTTGCCACAATTACCATAATGTACATGACATAGCACAGTGCATACAATGATTAATACAGAGAAGAGGTGCTTTGGTAAAAAAAAAAAAAAAAAAAAAAAGCCTCTCAGTATTAGCTACCAGCCTTGTTAAAATGATAGTAGTTTCCTCAAGAAGACAACATGCTAGTGAATTTAAAAATGGATGGCAAATTAAGCCCATAATAAAGCATAAAAATTGCAGAATGGAACCTATGCTAACACACTTGAAAATGCTTTATATACAGGAGTGAGGCATAAATAAATGCACTTCTCTGTGTTCCTGGATATTTATGAAAGAAAAATACATATGTTGTTTTTCGCTTTAGCTATTTCTGTGAAATTAATAAAGTACAAGAAGCAATGGGCTTAAATAATTTACATATTTATTTCACAAATTAACCATACATCTTAACATTCCATACACATTGATGACAAACAAACATAACCCACCCTTTGTTTAAGTACATGGCTTGCAGAAATGAAGACGACATTAAGCCTGACAATAAAATGGTGAGTTTTGTAATTCCTATGAAAACATAAAATTTTGAAAAGTGATGGCCAATCATGGCTCTAAACTATGCCAATTGTCCCAGAATAAAATTATTCAAGACTAGAATTACTCCAAATTTATACTATTATAGCTTAGGTGAGATTTTGTCTCTCTACAAGTAAATGATAATTCTCCCGGCTAATATATGAAACTTGAAACAAGACATTTAAACTTACATAAACTACAACCACTCTAAACAGGTAGAAATAAAGATGCCTGGCCATATGTTTCAGATGTGAACATGAGCTTGGACCTATTTTGCTTATGGCTTAAAAAAAAAAAAAATTATGGGCCTGTTTCTAGTAAAAAATTCAGTGAATTTATGTGCAAATAAAAAAAAGGGTCTTTGACCTCTTTGACTTCAGCCCTGAAAGACCTCTGAAGTCACAGCTGACATATCTCATTAGACCATACCAGCTTCCCTAGGGACCTCTGCTGTCTAATGAATCAGTTAGTGGCACACACCTACAGAAGGAATGGATTAAGGACACATCATGAAGCAATTCTTTCCCAGCACAGTGTTGGGTCAGACACTCAGTTTTCTCTCTTCTACCACTATTACCTTTGAGAAATCACAATAGTATTGCCTTTTAAGAGCAAAAATATCTTAAATATTTATGGGATCATGACTGGAAAGAAACTGAAGTGGCACATTGATATTTGCCTAACCAGTCATTTTCCCTGTATACTGGATCATTACAACTTGCTACTCCTCACTTAATGCTTATATCAAACAATACAATTGGGCAAAGTGTATCTTTTGATCAAAAATTACGATCCAAGGTGTGTATGGGATAGTCTTAAAGACTATGGAGCTTTTGAGGCACGCAGACCTCAGTGTAAGGACACATCAAACTCAGAAATAAGAATACACATGAACATAACTGAATGTGTAGAAGGAATAGTTCTTTTATGCTACAAATCACAATGCTTGTTAAAGCAGTTTTCAAGGCAACTGACACTGCTGTTAATAACTGAAAGAAGATAACGAACAGGTAATTAAAGTAAAAATAATTTTTGCTTAGAGTTGTTGAACTCAATCATCTTGGCATATAGGTAACCAGAAAAATGGCACATATATTAGGGAGTTGTTTAACTTCTGATAAACATTAATTAATAACTTTCACATTGTAACATATTTTCTTAATCAATTTATCATTGTTTCTGTAAAATAGATTTAGTTCTGACTTAATTGTCAGCTACTGCTGATTCCTCCTCCTGAATATAAGCATTATTTGAATACAAAAAAAAAAAAAATACAAGCGCATTGAGAATGTTAATATAAAAATCCCTTCTGCTGAGAAAATGCCACAGGTAACAACTGAATGTATTCTACTTATTTCTGGTCATAGTGACACATAGCACACTTAACTGCTACTAATTAAAAAAAAAAAAAAAAAAAAAAAAGGAAAAAGGAATACGTAGAGATTTAGTTCTAATGTGGAACAAGAATACTGACCAAAAATCTCTCATTTCTTTACTACTATATAATTTTTATTAATGACATTGGAATATGGGGATAACCAAAATTATTTTAATGAATTTACATTTACATCATTGAATTATTATGCTCCCTCTTCTATCCCTTTAGCTTCTAAAGATACAGTACAAAATATATTTCCAAGCTTGTTACTTGGTAATAGTGAAAAAATCTTGTCCAGTCTCTACTAATGCAAAACTTTCATTTTCTTCCTATTGTGTTGCTTTTCTTTGCAACAGCATATATCCACTGACTTAGGGGGAAAAAAGGTAAATTAATTCCATAAGCCAGTAGGATGAGAATGGATGCAAGAATTTTGCAGTGATAGAAACTGTAAACACAGGGTCTGAATCAGTGAGGCTTATATGTTCTCACACAACACTGTGAGAAGGGGAAATACCAATTTTAGGAGTTCTTTCACAGAACTATATCCAAACTAAACAATAATCCTAAGTTACAATTTCATACCTTTAGTTTACAAGAATAGCTTCTACATTTTCAGGTGATTTTTAGGTTACATAAAACAATAATGATTACACTGTTCCAGACACGCAGGAATATATACACACTGTGAAAAAATTAGTCCTACATTAAAATTATTACAAGAATGAGGAAGGAGCTTGGAAGGAGACTGAAATACCTTGGTGCAGAAAGTGTGCACTAGACTTGTGCACAGATGAAATCTCACTTAAATTCCCCAACAAAGCAAAGTTTAAGTGAGACAGAAATACGCCCACGTATTTCTGTAGAGAGCTTTTCATCCCTAATGAGATGAAAAACAATGCCCCTAAAATGAGTGCTGCATTTTTACCTTCAGTGAACAACAGTATGGAAACACTTAGTGTTTCAAAAGAGATTCTGAAATAAATTACAGAAGTTTAGTATAATGTTAACACTGCACAAGTCTCAGCAGTTCCTGCCCTGTTAGTAGCTACACATTTGTACTGCCCACTGTCACTTTGCATCAAGGTTTCTATAGTAAGGCTATGAAAGCCCCCTTGTTCTTCTTGCACACAGTACCTGTCCCCTTCCAACAACACCCCATCCTTGTACCAGTGAACACTTGGGTAGGGTAAACCAGTCACAAGACACTGGAAGCATGCTGAGGCACCTATAAATGTACTGTAGTCAGAAATGAGCCTCAAAAATTTGGGAGGAGCTTCTGTGACATGGAACTCAAAGCTGCAAGTCTCTGAGTTCTCTGCTCTGAACTCAACCTTTTCCTCTTGGGATGGCTCTGCAAAAACATCAAAACTAACACTGACACACTGCTCTCCTTCTACCTCTTGCTCTTGTTGAGTCACTGCAAGCAGACGGATTGCCTTCTCTGAGTCATCTGTGTGTGGCTCAAACTCAAATTCCAGGTCTATTTCTGACTGGTCACCCAAGCTCACAGTCTCACTCAAAAGCAAGTCACACTTCTGGGCTCTGTGGGGTTCACAGCCAATGACTGTCTCCCTGCTTGTATTAGCACTTGCTCTCTGCTGAGCCATGACTACAAGGCAGCCTTTGCACATTGCTTCTCCCAGCCTATTTATTGCCCGACAGTAATATCTGCCACCATCAGAAGGGCCCACATTTTGGATCTTCAGGCTGTGAAGTCCCTCCTTCTGACTCACAACATACTTCCCAGTGACAGACATCACACGGGTGTCGCCTCTGAACCACTGCACAACTGGGACAGGAGTACCTGTTACCACACATTCAAACACTGCCTCCAAGCCTTCTGTCACCTTGACATCTGCAAAGGGCACAGCAAAGCGGGGAGGCATTTCAGTCACTTGAAAATCAATTTTTACATCCTCATTCTCTTCTGCAGCCATGCCTGCGGCTTGCTCCAGCAAGGCAAGTGGAAGGACATCCAGGGAAACCACCATGCTCTTTTTATCTGGGCTAAACTCAGGACAGGTTATGATTTTGACTTGCTTTTCAAACTCCTTCACCTCATTTTCATCCAACTCCATTTCCAGGAGGATTTCCTGTGGTGAAGGTGACCTTGAAGATGTGTTCTGTGCCAGGTCAAAGTGTATAACATGCTGATGGGTGACGGGGGGTGGCAGTGCTAGTGACCGCCCGTATTCAGACAAAACTTCCACTTGTGCAATACTTTTAGCTTCTCCAACAATGTTCACTGCATGGCACAGATACTGTCCTCCATCAGATTTCTGAACATTACTGATCTTCAGCATGCATTTGTCACCATCCTTCTCAATCTGCACTCTCTCATCCAGCTCCAACAGAGATTTATTATGATACCACTTCACCCCAGGACTGGGCACACCCACCACCTCAGCCACAAAGCTCAGTGTGCTGCCCTCATAGAGCCGCCTTCCACTCAAAGCCTTGAGGAATGCAGGTGGCATCTCCCTGCCTGAGGGCTCCAGGGCTTCACAGGGAGTCCTAAATATCTCTGCCTGTTGCTGGTCTAGAGACTGCTGCCTTCTCTCATGGAGAGGAAGTATGGCCAGGGCATCCATATACTCCCCAGTGGGTGTCCGGTAGCGCTCTGGTGGCGTACTGTCCCCTGATGCAGAGTAGGGTCTCTCAAAGGGTGTGAAGTAGAGCTCTGAGGGTGTGTTGCATTTTGAACCTTCAGAGGGTGTGAAATAGTGCTCAGGTGGTGTGCTGTACACTGAGCCTTCAGATGGTGTGGAGTAGCGCTCAGGAGGTGTGCTGTATCCTGAGCCCTCAGATGGTGTGGAGTAGCGCTCAGGTGTGCTGAGTGGTGTGTGGTAGGATGAGGATGAAGCAGTTTCAAAGATCTCCACTGAGGAGGGAGGTGTGTAGAAGTGGTCTGAATCAGGTGACTCCTCTCCACTACCACTCTCAAGCTCTATAGACACTTCTGACTCAGGAGAGAATGGCCGGGTGAGTTCCTGTTGGTTGTTGTAATAATCATAAACCATGCTGAAGGTAACCTCCTCCACTTCCAGTGAAGTGATGATCTCTCGCTGCTCCCTCTGGACTCTGCCTTTGAGATCTGGAGTTTCCTTCATCCCAGTTGACCTTAAATACTTGGTCAGGGACAAGTCAGGCTCCAGCTCTGAGCCTTGAACAGAACTGGGCTCTGGACCTGAAGAAACATCCTCCCACAGTCCTTCTCCATCTAGGTTATTTTCAGAAGCTTCCTCAGTGGGAATCATCTGATTGCCCCAAGATTCCATCCTTTGTTCCTTCTGTGCCACAGGATCATCCATTACTAAACCAAGTAAGAGCTGCCCAAAAGAGAAGCCCTTGGTTGTGCTTGGTTCCTGTTGGGTGTCCCTGAACACTTCCTCAGTGGAATCTGTGCTTTCAATCTTACAGGTGGACTTGCTCATTTTTGTCTCAAAGACCTTTTCTATTCCAAAACTTTCTTCCTCCTCAGCCTCATGCCCACTCTGGGGTTTCTTTTCACGTGCAGCTTCTTTCAAGTCAATGATGAAACTTTCACTCTGGGAGTCGGTGGTCTCCAGTCGTTCCCCACTCTCCCACACGTGTGTTTCCTGCACTTCTCTTTGGAAAGCTTCTGTGGACTGCACTGGAAAACTATGCATTTGTCCCTCAAGAGACTCCTTCCCACAGATATTCACCTCTGACTCATTAATTTCTTCAGCAAAAGATTCCTTTTCAGCAGATACCATAGTGTTGCAAAGGTCCCCATTAGGAATTTCCAAATTAGCCCTTCTGATTTCTCTTGGCTCTTCCTGGGCACTGACTTCCTCCTGTTGCATCTTGTAGCTCTGGCGCAGGTCCTCACTCAGAGACACTTCTTTCACAAGCACATCATGCTGGTGCACAGGGGAGATGAGCTTATCCGCTCCTACTGCCACACTCTCCAGAACTGTGGGGATTTTTGCTTGTTCTGCATCCACAGCTTCTGATGCTGAGAAAGGCTCCATGAACTTCTTCAGATCAAATGTGATATTTGCCTCATCAGTCTTGGATGGCAAGAGCTGCTCTTTGAAATGCACTTCTTCTAGGTGAACTTCAACTTCCTCAGTAAAATTCCGACCTGAGTTTTCTATGTCAGGAGGCGCAAGGATTTGATTCAAAGAAGAGTTGTCTGCATCAGGTTCCATTTCTTGCAGCGTTTGTTCATCATTGTGCATTTCCAAGTGTGCAGCATCCCCAGCATCTATCATTTCCTCTTTGCAAAGATTACCATCAACCTCAATGTCCTGTCCAATATCAACTGATCTTTCTTTCTCCTTGATCTGTACCTCTTGCTGTTCTCTACATAAGTCATAACAGCCAAACTGTTCCTTTTTGGGTGTGCTTGCTATATTGTCCTGCAAGTAAAGCAAACTTGACTCTTCTGTAAGAGGCACATCAGGAAGGATTGCCTCCAAAGTAGGGGCACTGCTCTCTTCCATGCAAACATCACTGCCCTCTTGCACCACAGGTGATACAGGAATGAAAACCTGTGAATCCTCACACTCCCTTGCCAGAGCAGACTGCTCAGAGGCATGTGTTTGTCCTTTCACTTCCATAAATGGAGACTTCAAGATGTCCCAGGACACAGTGTCTGCATGTGGTACCACCTTCTCTCCTTCAGCCTCCAGGTTCTCTGAAAAGAGACCTGAGTCCTTGGCTACTAGTTCATGCTCTTCCCTGGACATGCTGGGGTGCAGCTCAGTGGCATCATTTCCAAAGCTGTATTCCTCAGAGGCAGCTTTTTCCCTGCACTCCCTCATCTCAGAAATACCATTTGTTTCCCTTACACTTTCTTCTATATAGCCTGTTTCTTGCCTTGCATAAACTTCTGTGATATTCATTACCAGAATTTCCTCCATCTTGCTTTCCCTGAAGTGAGATGTTTTCTCACATTCCTTTTCCAGCTGCTCACCAGGAGACGAAGGCAGCCCCAGGGACCAGGGTATGTGTGCTTCTTTCCCTGTGGAGCACGTAATCTGCTCCTCTTCAACTTTCCCAAGTGTGCTGAGGCCTTGGAGGTGCAGACCGTGGTCCATGGCAGGCAGTTCCTCAGTGCCTCTATCATTTCTATACAACCTGGGTCCACTGGGCTGCACAGTCAGTTCGGAGGCAGTCTGTGCAGTTCCAGTCACGTTCTTGGCCACACAACAGTAAAGCCCGGCATCTGCCACAGAGACCCCTTGGATGTGTAAGCGGTATGTGCCATTCACACCTTCCTCAAAACTCAGCCTCTCACTGGCAGAGAGGCTCTGGCCATTCAGGGACCAAGCCACAGCTGGTGGGGGCTGCCCAGACACAGCACACTCCAACACCACTGCCTCCCCTTCCTGGCAATGAACGTGTGCTGGGGCTTCTGACACAATTTTGGGTGGCTCATGTCCCACATCAAAAGAAAACTTGAACTTGTGCTTTATGATTGGAGCAGCCTGGTCTGAAGAGGGCCGCATAGTTTCCCTTATCTCTGTGTCTGGCTCTGGTATTGGAGTGGGGGCAGTGACTTTGATTTCCACAGGCAGTGACAGCAAGTCTGAGTCCGGAACTGTATTTGTCAGTCCCTGCTCTGCTCCAAAGGCCAGGCTGACTTCTTCTTCCTCTTCCTCCTCCTCAACCTTCTCCTCTTCCTCCTTCTTCTTCTTCTCTTCCAGCCCTTCTTCTTCCTCCTTCACCTCCTCCTTCTTGCATTCCTCTTCATCCTCTTTCTTCATCGCCTCATAGGCAGGCATTCTTGGCCTTACATAGAGTGCAGCTGAGGTGCTGACTGTGCCCAGTGGGTTGAAGATCACACAGGTAACAGTGCCACCATGCTGTGGGAGTAGGGATGGGAAGGTCAGTGTAGAGCAGCACTCTGTGGTGTGTACAGCAGTGCCCCAGATGCGTCCCACAGGCTTCTTGTTGTTGTACCAAGTGACTGTAGGCTGTGGGCGGCCATGGAAGAGGCAGGAGAAGGTGCATCTCTGCCCCTCAACAGCCTCCTGAGACTTGACTTCCTGGACAAAGAGGGGTGGGCATGGCTCCAGGAGCCCACCTGGTATCTGCCACCTCTCCCCTGCTGCCTTGTGCCTGTGGTAGCCCTTCACCACCTGCACTGGAAGGGGATCGGCAGCTGCCTCAGGTGGGCTAGGCTTCCTAGGAGGAACTCCCTGAGGAATGGACATAAGGGATTCCTGCTTCTTTTTCAGCGCTGCCCTCTTTGCCTCCCTCAACCGCTGCAGTTTCCAACGGATCTCCTCATCCAGCAGCTCCTCAGCATCCAGCACTGTACCACTGCGCTCCCTACTGCTGTATGCCAGCCCTGGACGATGAGGCCCCACCTGTGGCAGCCTCTGGAAATGTATGGTTCGTACCATACCCCGGGATGGGGAGAGATTCCCAAGCTCAGCCTCCTGTCCCTTGTCAAAGGGTGAACCAGTGCAGCGGAGCACCACCCGCAAACGGTCCTCCTGCCGCTGCTGCACCAGGCACTCCCACCTCTTTCTCATCCACTCTGCTTTGGCTGTGAAACCCAAGCCCTGCCGTGAGCCACTGTGAGCCACCAGCAGTGAGGCAGTGGACTCAGCAGAGCCCTCACTGTTAATAGCAAACACCCTGTAGCTGCCAGCATCGTGCTCCCGCACATCCCGCACTTCCAGGCTGGCACGGTGCGTGCGCTCCTCACTCTCAGTGCGGATCACCTTGCGGCAGTCCTGGTCAACTGGCCGGTTGTTGTGAAACCAGGCCATCTGGGGCGTTGGGCATGCCACCAGCTTGCACTGGAAGAGTGCAGGGTCACCTTCCAAGACAGACCTACACTTGAGGCCCTGTGTGAAGGTCGGTTTACATTTCTGGGTGCAAGCCTGCACTGCTGCTTTCTCAGGTCCCTCGAGGTTCACCTTGCTGTGCTGCTCTGCAAGACAATGAGACCGGGTTACAACATGCCACTCTCTGCCTACCCTCCGATTGAAAAAATGAAATTGCAATATATCGAAATAAAAAATGGGCATGCAACAGATTTCATCACACACCCAGGAAAAAAAAGTAATTCACTCACCATATTTGTTCGAATAAACGCAACGCCTTGCTCTGTTTTAAAGATTGACACGAAAATCGTTCGTTGTCTGTTCTTTCTTCAGACTGTGGAAATTTCTTCTTGAACAAGCAAAAATGAATTTCAAAATAACACGTTCTTCTGTGTGTATGTTTTTGCTGCCTGGAAAAGCTGTGTCTTTGGGTGGCAAAGAAGAAAATCTTACCTGACTTGCAGACAGTAGAATAAACGCCCTTTCTGACCCTTCTGTTTGTAGATTAAATGTTTAAACAATTGAGAAAAAATATTTTGAAAGATATTAAAAAAAAGTAAGTAATTAGCTAACATGAAATGAGAAGGCGTTTATTCGAACTAATACAGCCACTAACTTCACAGTGTTATGCACAAGGAAAAAAGCAAGCAACATGAACCACATATGCTATCTGCAAGCCAGGGTAAGAGATGTATAATGATGAATTAATGTATGTAAAAGTGCAAGGAATCAATGGCAATGTGTAGTTTTCACATATCCTAAACAACAAATACTTTCCAGTGTATTTCATCCATCGAATAGTGTTCATTGAACTGATTTCTGTTAGGTTGCTAACTTGTTTAAAAATAATATGATTAAGATTTGTATAACTTCCTTCTGAAGTAAACTATTCCATGCATTCAAAAGGAAATTGAACAAATAAAAGCTTTGTGAACAGCTGCAAAGCATGAAGTAAAAGTTTAGAATATGGCTGCAAAATTATAAATTTGAAGTTTTAAACATATTTTAAAACTTAAATAACCTTATAATGCAGGTAACCCTTTGCATATCAAAACAAACATGCAACATGTTCTAATATGCTTTAAAGTGTGTCTTTCTTTCCCCATCAGACACTACATGTAAGCAGATAAAAGATTTCACAATGTTACTTATTAATGGTTCTAATTATTCAGTGTAAGATCACTGGTGACTGTACCTTTCAGTTCCATTTCCATCTCTTCCTCTACCTTCTCATGAATAATTTTTTCAGGAGCTGAAATAAAAAGACAAATATTTTGAGCTATAGTTGCAAAATATGCCAAAACACTTTATGTAGTAAAACCATCCAATCCCTATAGCAAATACACAGAAATTCACACATACATACACATAACTGCATGCTAAACAATTCAAACTCTTGATAAATTTTGAGAACAGAGTAATCAAATGCTTTCAAACTCGTTTGTACTGTTTCCCAGAAGATTTGCTTGTGTGTGGAAAGGGGGAAAGTTTCTAATGTAGCATGCCTTTATCATGCCTTATAGCCCTGAAGGAAACATTCAAAAATCCACAGACATTATAATGAGATGCTTCTTGCTCTTTATCATCTCCCAGGGAAAGAAAGTCCTGGAATGCAATGATGCTATGCACGAGGAATTGATACTTTGAAGGAACATGCAGTTGCCAACCTGTCACTTTCAGATGGGTGCTGCACTCGGCTTGTCCTGCAGGATTAACTATTCTGCACCTGTATATACCCTGGTGGTTCTGACCCACTTTCAACAATCTTAAACTGCACAGTGGCCCATCATGTTTTAAGAAACACCATGGAGACTCCTCAACTATTAGCTGATTGTACAGCCAGACCACGCAAGGTGTAGGCACACCCTTCATTATACAAAAGAGCAAAACATCATCTCCTTCTTTTACAGTGGTTTCTGAAGGCAGAATTTCGAGAAACTCTGGTGCTTTGGCATCAGTTTCTGTGATGTCTTCACATGGCACAACATCAGGATGGTAGACTCTGTTTCTTTGCTTTTCAGTTTCATGTAGTCTTTGAGATGTAGATATAAACAAACTTGATGTTTTCTTGGAAGATTCTTGCTTAACTTCAGATGCTTTAAACTGACAATCTCTGGCTGCTTTAAAGCTTTTAGTATCTGATTCAAGAGTAATTTTTGTTACTGCTTTGGCTTGTGCTTCTTTTGCTAGGTAAGAATAAAGTTAGGAAAAGGATTAGGTCACAAGTTTTGTGGGAATAAAAAATATCCTTATACTTAGAGGGGGGAAACCCATTAAAAAAATTAGTATTGAAAGAAAGTCCAGCATATTAGTGTTACAGCAACACTTAAACATGAGTGAATACACATTTACAAGTTCTACAGCTGCTAGGCTAATTCTAGATATCAGTTAAGTCTATAGGACTTCCCTGGGACCAAGACTTTGTCTAAAATGCCTTACACAAACAGGCCTTTACTTTAAATTGAGAACCTCAATTTAGAAAGTAGCAGCAGAAGATTATATAAAATATTTTGCACAGCTGAACAGTGAAGAAAGCAACTTCACTATATAGAAGTCAAATCTTTTGTTTAATGGCTTTTTCATTATCCATCTTAGTTTTCTGCTCTTGATTCCCTTGAGGTCAGCAGAAATACTATGACCTGTCCAGTGTGGTGCTAATACTTTTTTTGGTCTTCGCTAACTAACACTACTAACATTTTAATACACTGATGTCAGGAAGGAGACTTAGTAAAAATAAACATAGCTCTGGAAGTGTGAAGAGATCTTCACAGATCATTAGTGCAGTAATACAATACTTGCATGCCTTAGCCCTTTCAAATACATTGATCTACATAGCCAAACTTGGAATTGGAACCTTGGATATATTGGAAAGAAGCTGGACCCAGAACTGGACCCAAGAATTTGGATCAGGTACCTAGTTCAACACTGCTTATTTGACATTCTTATCTTCTTTAAATTCCTGCTTCAGGAATTCTAAAAATGTAAGAATACCTATCAAGCTGTTTTGCTTTACATCTCACTGTGTACCATGAAGGATATGAGGAATAACAACCTTCAGACACCTGTGACTTGCTGGGAAGAGGCAATACCAACTATGGCAATCCATGTGGCACAATACCATGTGGCCCATGACTTATGAATAGATAAGTAAATGTGATGGAAAGCCCCAAAGAGTTATTACTAGAGCCTTCTCAATGAAGTAATGATAATAAAGCAAATATGAGTGAGTTGCAAGCAGTGATAATGAATCTGCAAAAGGTAAGTCATAACGTTAAGTCAGATAACCACCTTTGACTGTTAGTATTGCAGCAGTTGTTGTCTCTCCGCCATCATTATATACAGTGCAACTGTACCGTCCTTGATCTGTCAGCTGGGCATTTGGGATTGTGAGCAGTAGAACATTTCCATTTTGTGAAATTTTCGATTTTTCAGATACTTCTATTCTTTTACCTTCATGGGTCCAAAGAAACTCATAGAAGAACTCATTTTCTAAGCCACATACAAACTGGGCAGTGTCACCACATTCCACAGTTAGGTCTCTGAGCTGCAAGAGAATCTTTGGAGGGATATCTTTCATTTCCTGAGTCATAGAAATCCTGGTGCTCTGAGATGATTGAGAAAAGATTGTTGTGTGTACGGCTTCCATTTCTTCAACTGCTGTGTAACTTTCAAAAACCTGTACACCCAATTCCTGTGATGGCTGTTGCACTGACTTAACTTCTTTTTGATAAGTTTTGATGTTCTTCTTTGTGAGAGGAGCAACATGAAGTTCTGACATAGCCTGTGACTGGATAGACTCTTTTACATCTTTCCCAGAAATTTGCCTATCTAGGGCTTGCACTGTGTAAGCAAGTAACAAAAATAACAGTATTAGTATCTAAATCATTTTACTGGGCCATGCCCTGAACAAATTCAAACACCGTGGATGATGAAAATGAATGATCTTCATTTGAAAACTCAGCATGCCAGATGCACTATACTCTTGACACAAAGATTATCCATTCCATTCTCACACATGAATGGCAAGTGATGCCTAAGCTAATCATGCAGATGATAGACGGTTGATGCTTGTCTCTTCTTTCACTGAAGTACTGGAAACTTATGGGAATTTCTTAATTTCTTTTTTCTTTTCTTTTCTTTTTTTTTTTTTTTTTTTTTTTCTTTTTTCCTTACAGGATAGTACAAAATACCTCAGTTGATGCTATAAAGATCGCTTAATGACTAGTTTTAGAAATCCGAATGGCTTCAATAAAATGAGTCTATTCTATGAACTAGATCAAGCTACAAGTTTGCAAATTTCTGAATGTTATAGCTTAAACAGAAGAAATGAGAATGACTGGGTTACAGAGGGTAGGTACTACTAACATCAGCTAGTAAAAAAAAGGTATGAATTAAGGAAAGGACATTAGTAACAGCATAGAAGTGTGGTATACAACAAACTGAATCCCCTTGAAGTAAAAATGGGGCTTTACCTTCTGCAGTCACTGTAAGTGTAGCTGTACAAGTTGTTTCTCCAGCACTATTTCTTGCCTTGCAAGAGTATTGGCCAGCATGCTCTAAAAAAGCATCTACTATTATCAGTATAGCTGTGCCTGTAGACTCATCAAAGTGGAAAACTAAGTTTTTTGTTGGCAGCATGAGTTGTTGATTATGAAACCAGTGGATTTTTGGTTTGGGCATGCCAGATACTCTAGCTTGAAATCTGACCGATTCCCCGCTGCATACCCTGCAGCTAGAAATAGGCTGGATAAAGGTGGGCCTTTGGCCAACAGATGCCTCCTTAAGTGAAACAGATGAAGAAACATGCCAATGGGTCTCTGATGTAACTTCTTCAACCTTTTTAAATCCTGGAAAGAAGCATGCCAACTTTTAATTTCTTACCCTATGCTACAAAAAATTCTCTGTCATTCAAGAATTTTTTTTCTAACTTACAAATTAACAGCATGAATTATTCTAATTCATCATTTATAAAATCTGTTGCAAAAAGAAAACAAAATATTTATGGTTAAATAAAATCAATGAAAATACAGAACGTAAATAGAAAATTTTTCAGACATAATTTCTGCTCTGAAACTTTGGTCAAACTTTTGTCAATTTATATGACTAAACTATTTCTTTTCAGCTC
Organism: Heliangelus exortis; assembly: GCF_036169615.1. Classification (NCBI taxonomy): domain Eukaryota; kingdom Metazoa; phylum Chordata; class Aves; order Apodiformes; family Trochilidae; genus Heliangelus; species Heliangelus exortis. Next base: position 23,995,476 of record NC_092427.1, on the reverse strand, counting down.
AAGTACCGAGTGCACCCCTCTATTTAACATGTTTTCCAACACTTTCAAAGTAATTTCTTCTATATAAAAACTCTTACTCAGTTCTCCTCACAGTCAAATCAAAGAGTGTGTAAGCAAAGTGATTCCATTAGAAGGAAGATTTTGACAATGTTCAGTGCATGACAGATTGTAATACTGGAGAGACTGAAAAGATGAGGTACATGGAACACTGAAAAATTGTGAAATAAGTTTTCCTGTGTATCACATATATTTTTGAGAAATTAATGTATGCTGTGGACATTGGTGAGTTAAGAGACAACATGACAGACAATGACTCACATATAATCATCTGCATATATTAAGGTTAGTATTGGAACATGACTTAAGAAGACATCTTTTTTAATTGCACACTGTACCTTCTAGCTTCAAGGTAGCAGTGGTTGTCACTTGGCCTGCAGAATTGCTAGCCACAAAGGTATAGACTCCTTCATCCTCTGGATAAGCTTCAGCAATCTCCAGTTGGTAAGTGTCTTCAAACTGTGTCATTCTAAAAAATCGTGATGGCTTGATTTCTTTTTCTTTGCTGTACCAAGAGACTTTCAGATCTGCTCAAGCAACAGAAAGAAGCAAAAAATGTGTAAGTTACGATACTAGACTAGTAAATAAACACTATTTTTATTTTTATATTTACATCTGTCAGAAATCCTGACCTCAAGTATCTTTTTTAAGTTTAAATGTGCCTTGTATCACTTTGGTAATGTCTGATCAGTTGAAAGTGACCTCCTTTTTTTCTGGAAGTTTTTATTTACAAATTGAAAATATTTGTATGGGAAAACTGTTTCTGGTGCTGGTTTAATTCATGATTTTAAATAACTTTTTCTTCCCCCTCTGAATGTATAAATTCAAAAATCTTTTGCTACTACTAGAAACAAAGAAAGTCTCATTTTAAAAAAAGATATTCTGCTACAACTGCCTGATTAAACAGGCTAAAAAATCCCAAGGTTCACCTGAACAGTTTAAATAAATGAAAACAATATCATTTTCCTAAAGATATCCTCTTTTTGTTGCAAATAAGTTTTACACCTTTTATCTCTCAAGAAAAATTCTGTCTTAATTTTTGAAATATAAAATATTGTGCTATTTGACTTGTATGGATTCCTATAGATTTGGAAAAGAACCAAAGCAGACTTTAACCTTGCCTCTCCACCTGGCACTATTACATCATGAATCAAATGTTTTCACAAAAATAGTGTACTATTACTGTCATCATAAACCAGAGTCAGTGTTTTCAATACACAGATGCATATGGTGTACCATTAAACAACTGTACTTGCAATCATGTATTACCTATGCTAATGTATAATAGAAACAAGGTTTTCACAAGACAAGTAAGAGGTATGAAAATCCATTTGGATACAGTATTCATTAAAGGAAATTTTCAATGGGAAAATTTTCTTCACTGAAAGGATCATCAAGCATTGGAACAGGCTGTCCAGGAAAGTGGATCAGTCACCATCCCTGGAGGTATTGAAAAGATGTGTGGTTTCGTAACTTAGCGATATGGTTTACTGGTGGACATGGCAGTGTAAGGTTTATAGTTGAACTTGATCATCTTAAAGGTCTTTTCAAACTAAACAATTCTATTATTCTATGAAAGGGGACCCAGGTGAAAGTGTCTTTACTCTCTGTGCTTCCACATTCACATAAATACACTTCTGAGTTATAGTATCACTTCTAAAGCAGAGGCAGATTTTTTATAAAGACTTTTTTTTTTTTAATTGGAGTTTGATTTCAGGTGATGGGCGTGCAAATAAAGAATATTTGCAAATATATGCATATTACTGTTTTTATGATGATTTTTATATAGCTATCACTCAGGATTACTTTTAAATTTAGAGTTTTATTTATCTTTAAATAATTGCAATCTCTTTGGGATTGAGGCTGGATCTCATTCTTCAGTTTATCATGTGAATATTTTATTACTAGTCATATTCAAGACCATTTATTGAACCGAAGAAAGACAGTTTTATGTGGGTTTTTGCTAACTTGGAAATAATAATTTTAATTGTAGAATGATACTATATGTAACTAAAACCAGGAAGCTTATTTAAGATAAATCTTCACTTAAAAGAAAATGAGCAAACACATTACTGTGTTAGGACAAAACAATGCAATTGGAATTTACTATCTGCTGAGTGATACAAGATACCTACGAATATTAAGATAGAAACAAAGTTTCAGTCTGTTTGTTTAACTGACATGACACTGTTTTACCAGAACCTTTGTTACATTCATTTAAATTATAATGATTTTCCACAGTGATATTCCACGTTTTGAAATTCATCACTTTAGTCACTGGCACAGTTTCAAAATATCAGCTAGCATTTGAAACATGGAAAAGTTTCCAAAGACATTTTTTTAAAAAGATCTTCTTTTTTAAAAATGCTTAATGAAATTTTATAACTTCTATACCTGATGCTGTCTATGACACGTGACTTGCTTTAATAATACTTGTCAGTAAAAAAGACTGATCCCAGCACATACATTTTTTCCTGAATTCAAGAGGAACAATTTTGACAGATGAAAAGATGTACCGGATTTTATTAAACCCACCTGTCCCTGTAACTCTGCACTGGAAATGAGCAGACTGTCCCTCAGAGGTAACAGCATCATGTAGTGGTACTATGACAGCAGGTGGATACACTGGCACTTCTAGCTCAGGAGAAACAACTTCTGGGACTAAAGGATAAGAAAAAGAAGTCAGTTTTAAAGATTAAGCAAGTCACATGCATGGTGACAATCTCATTTCACAGACATTTTTATGAGCACAGAAAACTCACTTTCCACCGAAAGTGAAGCTGAAGTTGTAGCAACTCCATAGTCATTTTTTGCTTCACAGGTGTACACTGCTGCATCTTCAGGGAAAGTTTCAATCAGCAATAGAGTATATTCTTGTGCATCATGAAGAAATTTGCACTTGAAACCTGGAGAAAGCTGTTGGTCATCTTTGTACCAGGAAATTTTGGGCTGGGGGTTGCCTGATATCATAGCACAGAAGCGGGCAGGTTTGCCGGACTCCACAGTGGTTGGCTCTAGCTCTCGAATGATCTGAGGTGACTCTGGAGCTGCAAATTGGAAAGGGGAAGGGAGAAAGAAAGAGAAAGAAAAAACTCATTATTTGTATTTATCAAAACTTAAAAAATATTAGCATGGAATTTATGTTTTACAAAAAAATTTAAATCTCATGTGTCTATGAAAATATGCAATTTTCCTTGTTACAGAAGGAATGATCCAGCAGCAAGTGCCCTAACACAATTAGTTGTCTTGACATAAGTGTTTTCTGGCAAAATGTGTCTTAGAAGCATTAGGTTGATCCCTCTGGCAAGGTATATTTGTCCTTATGAACAAATGAATTTTATTAGAACTTTAGAATTTCTTGGTCTTAAATAAACATAGCATGGAAAAGAACTACTACCTAGCTATTTCAGTAGAGAAAGAAATATCCACATACATGAGGATTTTGGTAGTGTTCCAGACATAGGATTCTCTTTGGATTATTTATTTATTTATTTCTTAATTTCAGAGTTAGAATTCCAGAAAAGCTATATAGAACTCAGGAAAACACAGGGTAATAAATATTGCCAAAGCAGAATTTGTGAGGACACATACCATTCACATAGAGAACAACAGAACTCCTATTCCGTCCTGCAACAAAAGTATATTCTCCCGCATCAGAGTAAGTGGTTTCCAAGATGCTCAGTCGGTGAACTCTCCTTTCCACCACATAACTGTATCTTTCCTCATATTGGAAGTTGATCTCAATGCCATCCTTGTACCACTGTGGTTCAATGTCATCTTCATTGACTTCAAATTCAATTTCAGCTCTTTGTCTCTCAATGACCTTTGAACAGGAAGAATAAATATTAGAAAGAGCATTTGCTTTTACAGATGATTACATTTTCCCAGAAGAAGGTCCTGATCTTATGATTACAGATTTTTGTGTTAGGACCCCTTCTGGCTAGATATTGTTGCTCTTCTTTTGCATTATTCTTTGAGCGACAAAGTTATCAAATGTTTGTTCTGCTGTATAGGGCATACCTGAATTTCTTTATGGATGCTTCTGATACGAATGTCACGACCTTCCACTATTAAATTGGCACTGGATGTGTTTCCACCTGCTACTACGGTGTACTGACCAGCATCAGACATTCTTGTGGAAGGAATGATGAGACGATGGACATATTTCTCTCTCTGAACATGCATTCTAAGGACAACAGAAAAGAAAGCAATCAAGTTATTTCCTGGGGGAAATAAAGTAACAAAAGTCAGTATGGTCTAGAAGCAATCATTTACCTTTCACCAATCTGAAGTTCTTGTCCATCCTTCATCCACTGGACCTGAAAATCAGGTTCTGAAATTTCACATTCAAAGATAGCCCTCTTCTTCTCCACAACCTTTATGTCTTTAATATGCTTCCTAAATTCAATGTGACGAGCTAGGGCAGAAAGAAGTGAACGAATGCCATTATTTTATTTAAGCAACTGTAAGTCACTACTAAATAAACAAATCAAGAGAGTAAATACCTTCCACATATAAAGTGGCTGATGAAGCTGCTTTTCCAGCAACAAAAGTGTATTCTGCAGCGTCACCAAAATGCACATTCCTTATGGAGAGGGAGTGTGTGAGCTGCTTTGTTCGAATCTGGCATTTATCCGTCGATTTTATTTCTACCCCGTTCTTCAGCCATTTATATGAGATACCTTCATAGTTAACAGTAACTTCAAATGTTATTGTATCTTTCTCTTCAGCATTGATGTCTTTTAGCATGGAGGTAATTAGGATCGCTGAAAGAAAAGAAATGGACATGGTTTGTTGTAGTTTTTTTTTCTCTTTTCTTGTCTTTAAATATGAGTTAAATGGATTAGAAATCTTTAAAATTCTTTAAGACCCTGATTTTTGGAAACATAGAATGGAAAGCTCTGTGTCCCGAATCAATACTACATTTCCCAAGACTTCTAAATGACATAGGAATCCAAATTCTGTCTCCTACAGTGACTTAGTGTTTAGGTATGTTGGCCTAACTAGAAGAATAAAACACAGCTTCTACGTCTCTTTCTGACCAGCAGGAGAAGGGATGGTGCCCCTGTACTCAGCACTGGTGAGGCTGCACCTTGAGCTCTGTGTTCAATTCTGGGCCCCTCGCTACAAGAAAGACATTGAACTGCTGGAGTGAGTTCAGAGAAGGGCAACCAAGCTGGTGAAGGGTCTTGAGAACAAGTCCTGTGAGGAGAGGCTGAGGGAAGTGGGATTGTTTAGTTTTGGGTAAGAGGAGGCTAAGGGGAGACCTCATCGCTCTCTACAACTACCTGAAAGGAGGCTGTAGTGAGGTGGATGCTGGCCTCTTCTCCCAAGTGAATAATGATAGGACTAGACAAAATGGTCTGAAACTGTGCCAGGGGAGGTTTAGACTAGATATTAGGAAGAACTTCTTTACTGAAAGAGTGGTCAAGTATGGTAATAGGCTGCCCAGAGAGGTCGTAGAATCATCATCATCCCTAGAGTTATTTAAAAATCATGTAGACATGGCACACGTAGACATGATATATTGGGCATAGTGGTTTTAGGGGGTTTGAGGTCTTTGTATTTATTTTCTATTATATTTTATTTATTTATTTATTTTTGGTTGGTTTGGTTTTGTGTAGTTTTGGTTTTTTTCCTGGGTGGATGGCTGAACTTGGTGATCTTAGAGGTCTTTTCCAGCCATGACTGTGATTCTTTAAAAAAATGTAATTAAGGTAGTTTGGGGTTATTTAAAAATACCTCAACAATAGTGCCTGTTTTGTCTGAATGTCAGCAAATATGTGTATTAACACAAACACTGTTCTTAGTCACTATAAAACATTCTGATTAATTTAATTTTTACATACGTTTTACAGTCAGAGTTGCACTAACTCTGTCATTTCCACAGACAAATGTGTATTCCGCAGAATCCTCACTGCTCGTGTTCATGATATTGAGCTGATGGAGTTTCCCCTGGACCACTATTTTGAACTTTTCACTCATTTCAATCTCCACACCATTTTTTAGCCAGACAGCAGGCACATTGAAATGAGAAACTTCACATTCAAAAGAGGCAGTTTTGGTCTCAGGAATCTCAATATTTTTCATGGTCTTTGTGATATGTATGGCTAAGAGGGGAAAAAAAGACAAAAGAAAAGATTTCTTAGAGGTCAGTATGTGTGGAAGACTGCAGTATATACTATGAAGTATAAAGTTGTTCAATATGAGCTGGTGTAGCAATTAATATAATTACTTTCTTACAAGCTTAGAATACTTACTTTCCACAAACAGTTTTGCTTTACACTCAATCTGACCAACAAGAGCGGTGTATTCCCCAGCATCAGCAGGAGATATGTTATGCAGCATAAGCTTGTGAACTTTCCTTTGAGAGATCAGCTTGTATTTATCACTTGGTTTAAGCTCAACACTTTTGTGGAACCATCGGACAGGTACAGTATCATGGGATACACTCAGTTCAAATGAGACAACAGCATTTTCCAAAGCAGTCACATCCTTTGGCTTTTTTATGATCTTGACAGCTTTAGGAAAAAAAGCAAGATTCAGCAGTGTGCTTTATTTAAATTTCAAAACACACATTAAAGCAAATATTCAAACTAGACTGACTTACTTTCCACATGAAGTCTGGCATTTGCTCCTATCTTTCCAAGTTTAAAGCTATAAACAGACTCATCAGTGACAACACAGTGTTTGATTTTCAATGTGTGAACAGTTCCTTTCACTGAAATTTCATATTTTTCATTTGATTCAAGTTCAACACCATTTTTAATCCACAGAGCTCCTTTCACATCAGGGTGGGTCAGTTCTATACTGAAAACTGCCTCCTGTGTTTCTGTCACAGTCAAGTTCTTTAGTGTCTTCTTTATCTTAACAGCTACGAGAAAAGAAGAAGAAAAAAGAAGACAATTTGGCAAAACAGACCAAAATTACAAACGATAGCAAACGTAATAATCTTAAAACTGAGCCCCGGTGCTTCATTCCAAAATATAGTATGTCTATATTGATTTATACTGTTTCCACTGTAGTAATGTGCTTAGAATACAAAAATGAACGCTTACTTTCATGAGAAACAGGTTTTTTTATTTGATATATTTACTACACTACTAGTAAAGAATGACCTGCTAGCCAGCACCTTTAGTAAAATATGTTTTTGCTAAATATCAAATATGGAGACTCAAAAATACAGTAAGTTTGCTACCTCAGAAAGCATCTTGTAATATAAAAATAATTTCAAAAAGTGAAGGAAAATCCGTGTCTTAGAGCCTAATCCAAGTCACAGTGAGTGAAGCTGGACCGAGTCTCAAAGACATTAGCTAGTTATAAAAAATACTGACCTTCGACCTTCAGTTTGGCAGATGTCTTTGAGGTTCCTATTTCATAGCTATATTCACCCATATCATCCATTTTTGTGACAGGAATATTGAGCCTTCTCTTTACACCATCAGATGCAGCTTGGTACTGATCTGTCAGAAGTAGCGGTTTACCATTTTTTAGCCATTGGCCATCTGATTCAGGATTTGCCACCTCACATTCAAAAACAGCTGTCTGGGACTCAGCCACAGTCAGGTCAGAGAGAGGCTTTGAAATGGCACCACCTATATGGAAGCAAAAGCACATAGTTTTTGATGTGGTTCAGCTTTTCCCCATAGGGAAATTCAACTGCGTGAAACGTTGATGGTGGAATTCTTCACCCTAATTTGCAGAATGCTCATAGACATTCTGAGTTCTGTTAAACATCAAGAACAGAATGTGAACTGAACATCAGAAAAAGATCATAAGTTCTTCTCATTTTAAATTTTTTTTATCAGCAAAGGTACACTGAAAATTCAAGACAAAACCTTCCCTTCTTTTTTACATTAAGTATATAAAAAGCATACTACAACATTCCATACTACGGTGCTGATTTAGCAAAACTTACTTAGCATTTACTTAAAAACATCATTCAATTCAAATTATACTACTCACAAAAGATAAGGGAAAGAACAAGGAGAACATTGGGGCAAAAAATAAACTAAAGATGTAAAAGGTACAGAAATGGCATAATTGTCACATTTAAAAAATACAGTACATTGAGCATCGTTTTTAAATCACAGTGAAATAAAAATCTTGGACTCCAAACCTACTAACCTGCTACTATAAGCTTTCCAGAGGTTTTCTTCTCTCCAGCATAAAACACATATTCTCCTTCATCATCTTTCATCATTTTCACCACTGTCAGTTTATATATTTTGCCATGTGCTTCAATTTTATATTTAGGACCAGGCTTGATTTCTTGGCCTTTGAAATGCCAAATTACATCAATCTCTGAATGGGAGAGCTCAACCTCAAAGGACACATTCTGTGTTTCAGTGCAGGTGATGTCATGAAGACCTCTAATAATCTGAATTTCTATTAAAAGAACACATTAAAAATATATTAGTTGCTTCCTCAGCTTTGTATTTAAGGAAATAATTTCACAAACTGAGCTTCTTAATGTAAACATACTTTCAACTGTGACATTGCAACTTGTTTCAACTTTGCCAACCATTATCTTGTAACGTCCTTCATCTGATGCATGGGTTCTGTTAAGTACTAGCCTCTGTTTAGAGCCTTTACATACAGCTTGTACACGTTCATCAGGCTTTATCTGATGATCATTTAGGTACCATTTGGATGAAGATACATCAGGTGCTGAAACTTTGCATTCAAGAATCGCTTTTGTTCCTTCAATTACATGAACATCTTTTAGAGGCACCACTATTTCCACACCTGTTAAGTTACAAAAATATTCATCATGAAAAAAACATGCCTTTAACAAATAATCCTATGAAAAACCTAAAAAGCAAACACACCTTCAAAATCATAATGATTACTTACCATACACTGTGATCTGTCCAGTGGTTGACAGCTCAAGATCAGGAACACTAAAAGAGTAAGTTCCGCTGTCTTCCTTTGTTGCATCTTCTATCAGCAACATATGCGACTGCTTATCCAACACGATGTGAATACGATCACTTGATTGAATTTCATGACCATCTTTCATCCAGACTCCTTCTGCATTTTCCAGGGAGACCTTAACTTCAAGTTGTACAATATCTCCCTCACAGACTTTCTGATCAGTAAGTCCTTGAAGAATAGCCATGGGACGAGCTGTGGAATGAAATGAAGTTAATACTCATCACAGATAAGCAGAACATTGAATATTAAGACAGTATGAGATATAGAGATTTAGCTGTAACATATGCTATAGAACACCTATCATACATGGATAATATAAGTATTATAAAAGCTTACGCTTCATCTTCAGTTTGCAGTGAGTCCTTTTCCCATCAACAACAAAGCTATACTCTCCTTGATCATCTTTATTAACATCTTTAATAGTGAGGATCTGGCGACCACGGCGGGATGCAATCACATATTTATGATTAGAAGTGAGTTCAACATCACCATGATACCATTTCCCCTCTGCATCTTCTCGGGAAACCTCACATTCAAGTTCACCTGAGAAGGATTCTGGTACTTCAACATCCTCAAGTTCTTTAATAAACTCAATCACAGCACCTACAGGAATAAATTGTTACATTCCTTAATAAGCTTGATTAGAGACACCTGAAGAAAATATTTCTTATTAAACAAGTATAAAAAATTAATGTGTACATGGTGTAATTTTAACAAATAATCCTATGAAAAACCTAAAAACATGCATCTCCAGACTTTCATACTCAATTCTAAGAACATGAAAGGAGCTTGAACATTTCTTAGTGCATTAGACACCAGTTTAAATTGTTTTATTTCTTCCTATGGTTGATTTCACTTTAACAGTACTGTATGGTACTGAGCTGTGTGCTTCTTACCTTCAACAGTAAGTTTTGCAGTAGTTTTTATGGATTCATCTTCTACCAGTGCACAACTGTACTCATCATCATCAGATACTGCAATTGCTAGTACAGAAAGAAAATGAGCCTTTCTGTCTGAATGCATCCTGTATTTGTCTCCAGAGTGAATCTCAATTCCATCCTTAAACCATTTCACTTTGACAAAGGGTTCTGATGTCTCACATTCAAATGTTGCCATGGAGTCTTTCTCTTTAGCAAAAATATCTTGTAACTTCTGGGTGAAGCTAATTACCTGCTTGGCTGCAAAACGATACAGAATGAATCAACAGTGCATTGGCCATGTAGACTTTACACACTAGGATAAGCAGAGAGAGAGAATTCAAATTACCTTGTACTAACAGGAAAGCGTGGCTAGAAGTTTCACCAGCTATATTGACTGCTTTCACCATGATGCTGGCAGAATCATCAGAAGTCACATCTCGGATGACTAATTCACAAACATTATCTTCAGGCCAGTACCAATACACACGATCAGTCCTTTCAATCTGCACACCATTTTTGAACCACTGGCACTCAGGATCTGGTTTTCCTACTACTCTCACACGGAAGTGTGCATCTGTCCCCTGGGCTACAGTCTGGCTTTGAATTCTTTCAAATATCTTGGGAGCCTCCATGCTTGGACTAAGCTCAATCTTCTCTGGTTTGAATGTTGGAATGGTGATTTTGCCTTCAGGAGGAAGTGCTTTCTTCTCTTCCTCTGGGATCTCTTTGGTCCAGTGAAGAAGTTCTTCTTTTGTCTTTCTTAAGAGTTCTTCATATGATTCATCTTTTTTGCGAGACTTAAGTTCCACTGCGGTGATGGCTTCATAATAGCCCTCTTCTGTCCTGCGCTTGAATTTACTACGCAGCTCTTCAGATTCCTCTGAAAGTTTCTCATGAGTGATTCTTTCAGCCCTTTTCAGTTTCACCACTTCTTTGGTTGTTGCCTCTGCAGGTTTGTCTACCTTCTGTACCTCAAACTGAAGTTTTCCATGTTCTGTCACTACAGGCTCATGTTTAGGTTCAGGAGCATGTCGAAGAATCGATCTGAAGTCTTCCCTCTGCTGGATCTCAAGTTTCACCTTATGATCAATAAAGCCTTCAGGATTTTCTGCAGTGACTTTCACCTCTCCTGTGTCATAAGATTTGCAGTCCACAATATCCAGGTAGTAGATTCCATCATAACGGAGTCTAAACCTTTTACTCTTACGGATGAGTTGTCCATTGAGGTACCAGTTGACCTTAGGCAAAGGATAGCCAGTCACACGACAGCGGAATCGTGCTGTTTCACCTTCCAGGACTCTTGCAGGTTCAGGAACCAAAACAATTTCTGGTTTTTGCTTTTCCTTTTGGTCCACTGTAACTCCAGAAAGAGCACCCTCATGAGCCATTCTTTCTAACTCTTCGATTCGCTGCAGTCCCCTTCTGCCTTCTGGCAACTGAGTTTCTTCCACAAGGCTTTTCTCATCCTTCACGATCAGAGTAGCAGATGTATGATCTGTACCATATTTGTTAGTTGCTCTGCAAGTGATGACTCCACTGTCTCTGGAATAGGCTACTCCATAGTCCAGGCTACAGTATCCAAACTCATTGATCATGCGGAGTCTGTTAGCTGCTTCCAAGGGTTTGCCATCATGCAGCCACTCTACCACCATGGTTGGGTCACCAATTGGCGTAAGCCTACACTCAAAGTGTGCTGGTCCAAATTGCTTGAGTCGCAAAGATGTGAGCTTCTTCTTGAAAAATGGTTTCTGTTGCTTTTCCTTGTCATAGAGATCTCCTTCCTCCCATTGCTCTTGACCATAACGTAAGTGGAGAGGCTCTAACTCTGGTGCTGCAATCTCCTTGGCTTTGTACGTTCCTTTTGGAATGATTAATTTCCTTTCTGGTTCAGGCTCTGCATGTTCAACTTCAACATTTACTTTGCACCGAGTAGTGTCCCGTCCTGCTTTATTGATAGCAGTAGCAGTATACCATGCAGCATCTTGCCTGGCAGTAGATTCAATTTTAAGGGTAGCTGCCCCTTTTGTTCCATCAATCCTGAAACATGAAAACAATTCAATTTTTTCAACTTTTTTGCATTGCTTTGTTACTCATTTTTGTCCTTCTCCAAAATTAGGTCAAAGCCTCCAAAGGCAAATCTCTGGAGAAATTACACATTTGTTTATGTTTAGTCATATTTATGAGTACCGTGCCTAAAAATCAAACAGATAAGGATGATACAAAACTGTCTTGAATGCAACAGCAGTTTTTTCCTAAAGAGGACTTCAAAATTAAAGACAGATAAAGGTTTCCTAAATCTCTGTTGTAAAAGCATTGGCTTTGAAAAAAACAAAGTATAAAAATACACAAATTGGAAAAAAAAAAAGGAGGGAATCCTTCAAGATATTTAGATATTTTGTATCTCTTAGTCCTTAGCCTTGCTGAAAAAAAAAAAAAAAAAAAAAAAAAAAGACGGTATCAGAAGCTTTAGTAGCAATTTGAGCTAAACGCTTAGTAAATCCCTTATATGGAAGCAACATTCAAAACACCCTAAGAGGCACTTTTGCCCGATGGTGATTATTACCTCCTTTACTATTTAAACAACATAAAAATGCTTACTTTATTTTGGGGTATTTTTGAGGTACAATGATGTCGCTGTTCTTCAGCCATACAATGTCAGGGCTAGGGTTACCAGTAGCTTTCACTGCCATCTGCAACCTAGAGCCCTCCTTTACACTAATATTTTTCAGCCTTTCCACAAAGTGTGGTCTGACTAGGTCTTCCTTAGCTGAAAGAGAAAAGATAAGTTATTGCATGAGCAAATGACATAGCCATGGTTTTTAAAAAGAAACATTCCTGAGCCTTCTAAAATCAGCATGCATAGCAGATACCTTCCACAGTCAGTGTCATTGAGATTGAAGCTTTGCCTGCCCTGTTCTGAGCAATTACAGCCCATTCTCCAGAGTCATCAGGCATAGCAGGAACAATAATCAATGACTGGGTTCCATCTTCTTTAATCACTATTTTATGGGTGTAGTCATTAACCACTTGCTGACCTGCAGACACACATGAAAAGAAAAAGTTACACTCAAAACAGTGTCTCAGTAAAATGAAAAATGCAGATACGATTAGTTTTTTTAAGATTAGTTGTTGATGAAAACAAGGCTGATGTACCATTATGGAACCAATATGTCTCTGGCATAGGTCTGCCAACAACTTTTAGGTCAAATCTTGCAGTCTGCCCCTGTGAACACTTAAATGATGTAGGCTTCAACACAAAAACTGGCTTATACAGTCTCTCCAATTGTCCTTCATCAGTTTCTTCTAATCTGCGAGCAGGAGAACGAGAAGGAGAACTGCGGGCAGGAGATCGGCTTGGAGAGCGTGGAGAAATAGACCTGGAAGGAAAAGATAAGACAGATGTGTACAACACTGACAGGATAAATAGAGTTAAACTTTTTCCTTTAGCATAATTTATTTTAAATAGATTAACCAATCTATCTATGGAAGAAATTGTTACAAAACTGATTTTTATTTGTAGTCAATTTTCTTTAGGCTTTTGATGGCACTTTGTATAGCTGATAGTATTAGGATATACCAAAATGAGAGAAATTTTGTGGTTTAGGATACTTTACACATATGGATGCATTCCTGTGTGCATTTGTGAATGTATCCATATGGATCCAGAACCCAGCAACAAGAATTTTTTTTCTGTCACAGAAATACAGCTATTTTAAATTTAATAATTAAGAGCTACACAGAGTATTAAAACTCCAAGTGTAGAATGATTTTTTTTTGGTTTTCCAAAATATTGAGTACTTTACAAAATCAGTATCATTGCTGAGGTTGTATATCTGATATTGTGGCTGCATAGGCATGTGAATGATGGTCCTCTGGGAACTGCATTGCTCATTAAGAAGGCAAATCAGACAAAGAAGTGTAATATAACTCAATATAAGCCATGTACACAGCACTCAGAACTTCTCTAGAGGTATGCAAACTCCATCAACTTAAGGTGTTTAGCTGCTGTGTAATGGGTCTTTGTACTGTCCCTTAGAGCAGGCTGAAGTCTCATGACATTTATATATTACTGTGTGCCTACCTGTATCGTTTCATAACTTCTGGTCCTGGCATATAACCTGGAATTGCTGTGGGTGCAACTGGCTCAACATAGAGTTTTGCTGAGCAAATGGCATTTCCTTTCATATTGCTGGCAAAGACAGTATAAATTCCTTCATCTTCAGGTAAAACAACAGGCAAACGCAGACTGGCGGTGCCATCTGGCAGAACTTCCATGTGGTAGCGCTCTCCATGCCTTATGCGTTTACCATCTTTGTACCATGCAACCTGCATGGAAAGAAAACAGAGGAATGCTGTGTGAGCTCTCCTGAAGACAATGAGCCAGTAATAACCCATGCATACAACATATTAAAACTTCCTGGTTTTCAGCTGATACTTCTTCACAGCCCATGTATATGTGTTAACATTAACATTTTTACTTTAGGTAAATAAGACTAAATAAAGTACCATGCTTTCACAGGAGCCTAAAACATGAGTTTTGGAGCTAGAAGGAGATATAAAACTTATTTGGATGTAAAGCAAAGTGACCCAGACTGGACTTGCTATTACGGTCCCACTTGTGTGGGCTAATTTGGAGACAGTCAGAAGCAAGCCCAACCACAAAATCTAACCTACCTCTGAACTGGCTAATCAGCCACTATTCTATTCATGGGCAAAAGGAAAATTCAGCTCGATATCAAAACAAAAGACTGGATTTCCTTTAGGATTTACTGTTATCCATGAAGAATGTAGAATTTCTGATAACAACATGTTAAGTGATTTTTTCAAGTAAAACACCATATGGTTTTTTAATAGATAATGTCATACAGGTTTGGGGTACCTTTGGCAATGGATATCCAGACATCTTGCAATGAAAAGTAACTCCTGTCCCTTCAAAGGTTCTGTAATTCTTTAATCTTAAATCGAATCCTGCTTGTACAGCTACAGATTCAGAAACATCAACCATCATCTCCTCTCCGTCTTCTTCAAGAAGTTCATCTAAGGTCGTCTTAATAATTCTGAGTTCAATTTCCTTGATAAGTCTTTCTTCAAAAGAAGAAATGTGGAATTCCTATACAGAAAAGCAAACCCTTTAGTTCTGTGTGGCAGCTAAAAACCTTGTAAAGAAGTGATTTGCACTGGAAAAATGTCAGTATACACTAACACTAAATGAGTATTGAGTGGTAGACATACCTCATCTTCTACAAAAGTTCTGACCATCACTGTATCTTTTGCCATTTTCTTCCTAATTAGGGCTTGTTCTTTTTCATATTCTTTTTCAAAGTCACCATATGAAATAGCTGGGGCTACCTCAGCCACTTTAGGTTCCTGTACATATGCAGTCATCTGAGTTTGGTACATCATTTCTTGTTGAGATTTTATGTAGGCTTCATAATCAGCTAAGAATCAAGAGAACATTAATATTGATAAGGTTTTGGAGGTTTTGCTGAATGCAACAGAAAAAAAAAATGTACAAACTTATTTTACTATTTACTAGTGATTAAACAGAGCTTCTGTCTGTTTAGCTGATAAAAACCAAACAGCAATAAAATAAAAATAGAAGACTGATGCTTTCAGATGAGCTCTATAAACAGGTAAACTTTTACTGTGTTATTTAGGTATTCTAGTTCTCAAAGCAGAACCACCTGTAGAGAATATTTTACAATTTATTTACCATGGCTTTTCTTCCTGAAAACTTTCATGCATTTTTACAAGGGCAACCGAGCAAAAATAATCAGGTTAGGGTTTTTACCCTGTAATAAAACAACCTATTGCTTGTTTAACCTCCTTTGCCACATCACTCTCTGAGTATCTTGTGTTATGCAGACTGTCAAAAGGAAGAGGTTCCTGTAGATACAAAGAATGTCAGTCCTTGAAGAACCTGACATCAAATACTCCGTCTTGCGGAAACAAAGCCACTGGATCTCCCTTTATGTCTCTTGAATTGATCAAATTAAGATAAAGCAGAATTTAAGTATTTTCCCATTTTAAACTGAATTCTAAGAGATATTTTTCTGATTTCTTTTCTGTACCTTCTTCTAGTAAGGAGACCGTTGCAGAAGCTTCTCCGTGTTGATTACGAATAACAATGGTGTATTCTCCGGCATCATCGGCAAAAGTCATGGAAATTTCAAGTTTGCATTCCCCGGTTTCTCTTTTATAACTCACTTTGTATCTGCAGAAAACAGAAAAGTACCATCTCTAATTCTGATGAATAGACATTTTAGTTAATTTTCTTTTAGCTGTACAACTTTTGCAGGCAATTCTCACCCAGTGAATCTGCAGAGCAGCGTAAGAAAAGTAACAGTGCAGAAACTACAGTACCAGTCTAATTTCTGTTGTCATTAAAAAAAAAAAAATGGGATGCAAATACCAATACTGAAATATCAGAGATCAGATGTGGTAAAATGGCATATATTTTGTGCACATAGTTTGTACTTATATGGGTCATTATGGTGTGACACATTTTAAAAAGTGCCACAAATTTATTTTTCCTCTCTGATAGAAAACGCTGCTGTCTATTGATGATGTTTGCATAGACAGAATGCAAACACTGCATAGACAGAATAAAACAAATGCAAAACTGCTTCCTGAGTTGTTTATAAGGATATGCAGCTGTGAGGTTCCATCTGGTGGAATTTTGTCTCAAACAACAATTTGGCAAATGAAATATTGGGGCTGAAAGAAAACATGTGTTGGAGGTTCCTGCCCAGGTGGCTGGCTAACAACCACTTAAGACCATGGGCCAGCCAAGAATAGCATTTTCTGTGAGGGAAGAAAGAGACCCTCTCAGGAGACCCTCCTGAGAGAAGAAATTCCTGGTGCCAAAATCAGCCTTGAGAGCGGTGGAAAATTTTAGGGGGTGAGATTCCAGGGGCCTGAATCAACCATGAGAGCGGTAGGAAGCTCGGTGTATATAAGGAACACCAAAGTGTTTATTCACGGTCTCCTACAACTAACCCACCACCCTGCTCTGGACCTTTGCCCCATCTGGAATTGGATCACCATCCCAAAGAAGAAAGATCACTGGATGGCGCTGGATCCATGGGTGGTGATATCCCTCTTTTTCTCTCTCTTAACTCTTTTCTCCATCATTCTTTCTCTTTCCTGATCTCTATCGCTTTGCCTCGCAACAAAGTTGTCATACCAGGATATATCACTTTGCCTGTGTAATTTGTCAAATAAAACTTTCTGCTTGCACCTCACCCTTCGTGGTTGAACTTTCTTCTCATGGATCTGAATTTTAACTTACATCAACCAATAGGGTGGATTGAAACAGTAGCATTTCTCATTTTGTGGTCTTTGGAATACAGATATTTTAAAAATTGGCAGCCATCTGAAGTCTCACATTAAGATACAACCTTACAGTTTTTCCATTTAAAACTTCAGAGAAATAAATGATGTTGTTTAACTCAGCTTCAGTAAAGGAATCAAAATTATCAAACTATAATTTAACATTCTTATAATTGTTTTTAAAGAGTATTTTTGTGCATTATATTCAAAGTACCTGTAGCCAGTCGTTAGAGGAACTCCACCTTTTTTCCAGTAGACATGTGGCTTTGGGTTGCCCCCTACTTGGCATTCAAAAATAATGCTCCCACCTTCGATTAGTTTATGTACTATAGGTTTTCTTATGAAGAAAGGAGGTACAGGTTCTCCCAGTGTTTCCTCTGCTGCAGCAGAGACATCTTCCATTACAATGTCCTTTGTCTCCACATATCTGAAATAAGATTCCAGTGCAGGTAAGTGAGTTAATACCTGAAGGTCTCATAAAGCAAGTGCAACAAACTAATGAGCACAGTAGGAGCAGACAATTTAGGAATGTAACTGTACCGTTTTTCTTCTGTAACAACCTTCTCAGAAATGGTTTCTCGAGTCTCAATTTCTTCTGAAACTGCAAGGCAAATCAATACAGTTGATTTTAAAATAACAGTGCTTAAACAGTAAATTTTGTTCACACAAAGAAAGAGAAGGCTAGCTCAGTGGACTGAGGAAGTCTCCATCAGCTCATAATTGACCTTTTCCTCATATTCTTAGAGTCCTTTTACCTAACAGCCCTGAAATACAACTAAAGGCATATGCTCTACCTAGAAGCTCACAAAATGTCAAAGTTAAATTACAGGTAAAATGCAGCTAATAAAATTGTGATCTTCATAAAGAGATAAATATACCTACCTTTCACATGTAAGTGGCAAGATGTGCTGACACTCCCAGCCTTATTGGTAGCAGTGCAGGTAAATCTTCCACTGTCTTCTGCAAAGGCTTCACGAATCACAAGTCGAGCAAGCCCTGCTTTGAACGTGATCTGGAAGTCCATTGAACTCTCAATCTTATAGTCTTCCCTGTACCATGTCACAGTAGGTTCAGGATAACCAGAGATATGGCACTCCAGAGTAACAGACTCTCCTTCAGTCACAGTCTTATTTTTGAGGCCCTGTATGCAAAAAACAAGTACCACAATCAGTATATATTTTCACTACTAAAAAGCCATTTAAATAACTAAAATCTATTTGAATGGAAAACCTAATGTCTACTTCAAAACAGTGTTTTTTTCACTGTGAATATCCAGGGATAAAAAGAGGCATTTTCCAAAGAGAAGTATGAGAAATTTGATTTGGGATCTCTGAATGCTATTGTTATCAACAAGAAAACAAAAAGGTAGGTTGATGTTTATGCAGATCAGGTGAAAATATTTCACCGCAGCAAAGGTCAACCTATGAAATTACATAAATGTGAAGAATCACTCTCATAACAGACCTTCAGAATAATTTGTATCAGATACTGTTTGGCTGAGAAATCTAAAACAGTGTTTAAAAAATAAACTAGAGCCAAATTTTCATGGTCAGGCTTTCAAATTAAAAAAAATTAAGATATGAAATGGGTGAAAATATAGCATAACTCCCCTTATCTACATACAAATTACTTACTGCAACTAAGGTGGGTGGAGTAGCAGGGATTTCTGCAGGCACAGGAACTCTGGCAGCTTCTGTCACCTAGGTTGTTTAAAGCACAGTTAATAATTAACAAAGCTAAGGATTTAGCAGAATTTAGATAAGAAAATAAATTAGGTAAAATGAACTCTTCCTGTCATAGGTAAATATTAGGTAATTAGAAGGACTTATATAAAACAACAAAGATGAAAGTCGCCAGAAGGCTGTAATAGTGGAAAATTCCAATGAGGAAACAGCAAACAAGCGAGGTTATGCTATGCTTTTAAGATGAAATTCAGTCAAAGTGATGAAAATTTGCTTACTAACATACCTTTGCTTCACTTTCTTTCTGAAACACCATGCGTTCGTCCCGCACTGCTTCATCTTTAAAGCTTACACCTATCTCTTTCTTTGTCTCAACATCGTAGCGACTTTTATAGGTCTCAGCAGCCTCTCCAAAAGGAAACTGTGGAGGAGCAACTGGTTCTGCTTTTATCCTGACTTCATGTGGCTTTAGCTGAGGGGGTTTCACAGGCTTGGTAATCTTTTGCACAGCAGAAGTAGCTGATAACTCTTTCTGCAGAGTAGCCATGGCAGATCCAGCTATTGAAACCTAGGGAGAAGGGAAAGAGTTAAAGATTTGTTATTCTGTTTTCAAAGGAGTTACTTCCTTAGTTGCTTATTTGTTGGCACTGCAAAAGCTATATATTAAAAAACTATTTCTAGTTTTAGATTGCACTAGTAGAATACTGAAAATATGCTTGTATTATTTTTGATGTATCTAACATTCAAACATTTTCTCTTTTTTCACTTTAGAATTTGACTGTTTAATGGTCAAGAAGCTCTTAAGTGGTGCAAAGCAGTCATTTTTCAAAAGTCCAGGTAAAGAGAGAAAGTATGCTTGAATGAGAAAATTATTAAATGGGAACTTCTAGTATTATGTGAAGGAATCAAACAGAAAAATAAACATTAAAAATGGATGAAAAGCTTGTTTAAGTAATAATACCTAATAATTTCAAATCACACTTTAGCAGTTCATGTGTTCCTTTTCAGCACTGCTCTTTATTAATCAAAAAAGCCAACAAAAAAAAAATGTAGAAAACATAAAAGTCTTCTTGTGAAAGCACCATACTGGAGCGGGAGAAAAAGCTAAATGGAATGAGTGAGCTACTGGCATGCGGTTCTTCTTGGGTTCAGTTTTCACTTCCTACCTCATATGTCTGTTCTTGTTTAGGGACAGTAATTTTGGAGACTGCAAAGTGGGGACTTGGCGTGCGGGGTCGTGGGTGTTCAACGTGAATTGTTTTCTCAGTCTTAGTTTCTGCTTGTCTTTTTAGCTACACAAAGCAATGAAAAAAATTGTTAAGAATGTGAGGATATTCTCCAAACATAGTTTTTGGAAAAGAATGCAACATAAACTGAGTCTAACCTCTGTTGATATTTGAATTTCTTTCTTTTCAGCAGCTGAGACATGTTTCTCAGGAGGAACATACACAGTTTTAACTTCTTTAGTGACAACATGACGTTCTGCTGGGGCTTCAGCAACATGATCTGTTACAATATGCTCTTTAAAGCCATATTCCAGAGTTTTCTGCTTTACGTAAGCTTCATCTCCTTGTTCTGGTTCCCAAGGTGATCGAACACGTGCCTGATCAACTGCTGCAACAACTGTAGCTACAGCTTCAGCCCTTTTCCCAGCTTCGCTCTACAGGTAACATCGGAAAAATTTATACAAATATTCATCATTTTATTAAACTCTTGCATTTCTGGCAAATACTTATAAATATAACGCTCGGTGAAGTATATTCTGGACAAAACCAGACTGTAGAGATAGGCAAAAATAAAGATGTAAAGAACAAATGTGTTCACCCATAAATACACTTCAGAGTCAATAGATTCAAATACACACATTTCTTCTAAGCGCTATCTAGACAGAACATACCTATCATATACTTTATACATGTAAATTTTTATATGCAAGCCCACAGTTAATACTTCACAATCACATTTATTGCCACTTCTCTAAGAGAACAGTGGGTATACAAATGAATACATAATTTTGAAGTCAGTATGCTCACTAGCTCCATGTAATTGTTGCATGCTACTAAAAATGTAGAGTATGTGTCTAGCACCTGATGTGAATACATTTACATATGTAAATAAGTATTTATTAAAAATACCATAAGCATAAAAAATTTATCCAGTGCTACTCTATTTTAAATTATTTGACAAAAAAAGAAAACTGAGCTTCCTGAGAAATCAGAGATAATACTATTATATCAGGACTTGCATTGGTTTCTAATAATTGATAAATTCTGTCAACTTTTACGTCACCAGGGTCCAAACTTCAGCCCAGTCAGCCACAGGTAGGAAATAGGATGGTTACCTCTAGTGTTTGTAATTACCATCACAACAGATCTGGATGTAGCAACAGAGCATATGAAATGGATGCCTTGTAGACAGCAAAAAAAAAATACTTATACATAATTTCATGCTGATTTTGAAATCATTATGACCTTAAACAAAAATAAATAACATGAAGCCACAATGCAATTATTTACAGAGATTTTGTTGTATTATTAAAGTAGCATTTAGACATCAGAGACCTTTTATTAAGCATCGTTGCTGATTTCAAAATTGTTTATATGAATTTGACCCTAGATTTACATGATCTAACAAGTAACTGTAATCTCTTAGCAGTCTTACTCCTCTGATTTTTATATGCAATGCTCTTCTAATTATATTTTATAAAAGTATTTTATGAATGTATCATACTGTTTCCAACAAAGCAGATAGACTAAACAAAAACTGTCGGCAACTATCCTATGCTTCTACATGTGAGATTTCCTGGCTTAATATAATAGAAAAGCATTAAAAAAAAAGCACTTAAAAGTGGCATTTCCTAACAGGCTGAGACATAAACTGCTTTACCACTAGAAAATTAGTCTATTACTTGACAATCATCTCACTTAACAGGTAAGTTATTAGGAATTAGATAAAGGCATTCTATTTTTCTCAGCTAGCTCTTGGTGAGGTTTTCAAATAAAACAAATTACAACAGTGCTTTTCAGACCTGCAACAGCTATATTCACCTGATCATAAAGTAGATTAATTTGATATTGCCTGGCTGTAATTTCCTCTCAAGTTCTCTACATTGTGAGTGGTGCTTTGGTTTTATCAGTGGCAATTTTTTTTTTTTTTGAACTACCGTAGATTTCTTATCTTCTTTTTTAGTCTAGTTATTACAGCAGATATAAAAGCTTCAGTTGCATATGATCTTGAAAGATATTTGAGCAATGGGAAAGCATTTTGGAATGAGAACAGGGAAGAAAAATTAAGGAGTTAGATCCTGCAGAAAACTCCTTATAAGTACAATTACATCCCGACAGCTATTTAAATTAAAGTAATGATTTTTTTAAAAAGATGTGTTTCAGGAGGCAGTCAGTCCATACCAAAGGTCAGTCAGAAGAAAACTATGGGCATCCTTTTAATGAGAGCAGTCAGGAGAGAAAGGTAGAAATGGAATAGTATAGTCCAATTAACAGGAGTTCTAGAAGTTTTTAAGGGGATTACATCTTAGAAAAAATGAGTTGGAAATGTATAGTTTGTAATTTCTGAGGGATATATAAAGTTTGCAAAGAAGAGAGGATAAAAAATTATGTTTGTAATAGTGCTATTCACCTTTTCTTGATTTATGCTCACTTGTTCTTGTTTGGCAGCAATTCTTCCTTTGCTTTTCATTATTATGACTGGTGGTTTATGTTTATCAGTGGTAATTACTACCTTAGAGACAGAAGGTTTCATATCTTTTTTCTTATCTAGTTTTTATGTTAAAGAAAAATAATAGTAATCAGTTATGCCTGCTGTCAAATTACACAGCTTTTCAGGAAAGTGAGTTAAGGTTTCAGAATGTAAATTAATAAGAGAAAAGCATCACCTAAGAAATGAAATAATTCCTTTGTACAGAGTAAGGTATAGCCTGTCTCATGTGGTAGCTGAACTGTGTGTATTCAAAGTCATTAGCGTATTACGTTGATCTCTGTGAATTAAAAAAGACTACTCCCACATCCTATTTAATAGAGATATCATTTTTATGTTTTGTGGAAATTATTTGCAAAAAAATGACTATTTACTAACTTAATATTTACTCCTGTCGGTACACAGAACTATTTTATAGGCTGTTCAAAAAACAATGGTTCCACAATATAGTCTTGCAGGTGCATTCAGTCCTCATGCAAACATTGCTTTAAATCAAACTGCACATGTATCATGAGATATAGTATTACCTTCACAATTTATCTTCAGAAATCTACCATTAGACAAAAGGCAAAGGTAATTAAGCATCAATTAAATTCTGATAATTCTCTGGTAATCTGAGCCATAATGCTCAAAGGATTTGTAGGAAGGGCAGCTGCACTCTTTCTCTATAGACAGAGCTGCTATTAAGTCAGTAGAAATGGACCTGCAGTGCTGGGCCTAGATTTTGAATAGTTTGCTGTATAAAGCTTTCATCTTGGAATCTTCTCTTCTTTATGAAACAGCAAAGATTCGTATCACATTTGATGAAGAATGAGGTTTCATAAACTTATTAAAGTATATCAGTGAGCTAAAATTCCGCAACATTTATTTACCTTTTCATGAGCAATGTGCACTTCTTCGTGTCTGGTAGACAGTTCTTTAGCTCTTGATACTTTTTCTTGCTCTTTGACTTTGTCTGTGGCAATTATTACTGTGGGTACTGGAGTCTTCTCTGGTTCTTCTCTTACCTAGATGTTTACAAATAAAAAGGTTTAATTTACATATTGTTTTAAAATACAAGGTGTATGATTTTCAGTACATTTGGGAAAGAGAATAAAAAAGACAATGCACAAAAAATACCAGACTCCAGATTTCAAAATCATCTAGTCTGGAAACAAGAATAAACACATAAACAGACTTTTAATAAAACTATAGACATTTAACATAAAAATAACAGAACATTCCACAAACTAAAAGCAGTAATAAAAAGACTCAGATCACAGAAAAACTTTCCTGCATTATAATCAGTTTGAGAAAGCGTAGGATATGAAAACCAAGCTTCAGGTAACTTGAATTTTGCCAAGAAGTTCAGATGTAATCTGTACATAAATATGTAAATTTTTGCCGAGGTGGTTTTCTGTTTCTCAGTACTTTAAAGCTAGGTTAAACTTTCTTCCTTGCACATTTCAGCTAGAATGCAAATGTAATATTTCTCTCTAAAAGCTGGTCTTCCACTAAATCTAACATTTATTCTTTTTTATGAGACAAGTGTAAGTAATTAAACAATCTGAATTCCATTTACTCATCAGTATTTTCAAAATTTACTCAAGGCAGAATGAGTTTTTCCTCCTTTTTCTGATCCACTGTGCTGCCAGCAAACAAAGTAAGCTACAAATGGCTAGCCTAGAACAAAAATAAAATAAAAAATCCTTAAAAGGAAAATCTAAGAGGTATTTCCTACATTTCAGTTCTTTAAATGGTTGAGAATACTATCTAGTAAATCACTATATGATATACAGTACCATTTTTTTCCCAAAGTTAGTATTTTCTAAGTCTATCACATTCTTAGGTATTTATAATGGAACAGAAGTAAAAAAAGGAAATACAGTGATCATCAAGAAGAGTCAGGAAAATGACAGCAATGTAAACTAGAAGAGTGCACATATAAAACGACAAAATAATATTACAGTATGTCATTTGTCTTGTTCACAGGCTTGACTTTTTGATGAGATAGTAGAGTTTTAGAGAAGGCAAGGGGTGACAATCATCTGTATTCACCTTTTCATAAGAGATGTGCCTTTGTCCTTGTGAAGTAACAATTCCTTCTCTAGTTCTTGATATAATTGTTTGTTTTGTGGCTTTATCACTGGTAACTACTACCGTTGCCTCCTTTCTCATCTGATTTTTATAGCAACAACAAAAAAAACAAAAAATCAAACAAAGCCTTAAAATTCATTTCAATAAATTGATCATCAAAAGAACAGGAGAAGAAAAAATTAGACAGGAATTAAAGGGAAGGAAAAATGATTAAGGGAAAATTATTTTATTCCTAGTGGGGAAATTATGAGATATTACAGAAAAAACTTCATCAGTGTAAGAATAATGTTAGAGAATAAATGACAAGGGATAATAGAGGATCACTTTCATATCAGGCATTCTTAAACTTAAAAATAGTTTAAGAATATTGCTTCAATCCTGCTATGATGGAAAGCAATGGAATATGTGATCCTCAAGCATTCCTTTATAGTTCAGATGGTCTTTAGGAGCATGCATGCTTTTGCAGTGCACTGAGTAATATCTTGTTAATTCCTCACAGTGAATCATGCCTTGTTTGCATGTTGGATGAAGGATTAAAGGAAAAATATCAGTGCTCTATTTCTACCTGCTCCTGAACAGGTTGAACATGGACTGCAGTCATTGCTGTCCTTTTAGCAGTGTGGTCTACAACACTTGGAGATGGTTCTCTCACCATGGCTTGATCCACAGCAGCAACAACTGTAGCAACAGCTGCTGTTTTTTCACTGTCCTTTCTCACCTATAGTAGTCACATCAAAAGACATTTTTTTTCATGTTTTGCATACATTCAGAATAAGCACAAGACCAGTACAGAGACAAAATGTTGCAAAGAAGCATTTCAATATTTGCAGTGGAACTCTCTCAACAGCAGATACACGTTTTTATACACAGACAACTAGATTTCATTTAGCAGCTCCGTTCAGCAGTGACCAGTACACACAGACAGCAGATTCAATGCTCTTTC
This sequence comes from Heliangelus exortis, assembly GCF_036169615.1. Classification (NCBI taxonomy): domain Eukaryota; kingdom Metazoa; phylum Chordata; class Aves; order Apodiformes; family Trochilidae; genus Heliangelus; species Heliangelus exortis. The sequence continues at coordinate 23,969,815 of NC_092427.1, read as the reverse complement.
CAAAAATAGACTTTACCTCTCTAGCACCAGCCACAACATCGCCAGGCATAGCACCGCTAATGGTAACTTCTTCTTGGACCCCGTATCTCCCCTCCCATCTTTCTTCAGTTCTTATTTGGGTGGCACTTGTAGATACTCTTGTTTCCTGTATCTGAGTGTCTGTGGTTGCAACATATCCTTCCTGCTTCCAAGGAGGAAGGACATCAGACCCAGGTGTTGTCACTATATGTGTTTTACGGATTGGAGATGGAGATTTCACTGGTCTGATAGGTGAGGTGGAAATTCTTCCAGCAGGAGAAACTGACCTAATGAAAGGTAAAGTATTAATGTTATTAATTTAGTGCCATACAATGAGAACTATATAAACAACTTTAATATGAACTTGAATTGACTCCCCATTTAGGGTATATTTATATCATGGTTTGAGTGGACCAGAAAAATTTTTGATACCAGTATGAGGACCTAACGAGAAGGCCTTAAGGACCCTGAGGGATCCCAGAGGGATGGAACAGAGAGAGATCTATTCCCTCCCCTTCCTGCCCATACTCTATCAAAGTCAGGCAGACCAGAAGCCCCACTCTCTTTGCCCAATCTTGGCTACTCTGCTGTTCCCCTGCCCTCCTTTACCTCCAGCTCACCACCTGCACTTCAGAATCCACATCCATCAGGAGCTGGGAAGAGCCATGGAGCCCCCTCCTGAGTCAGCCCTGCCCCAAGGGACCCTCAGGCACCTCTCCCGGGGGGCATCAAGGTCGGGTTGTATATATATACTTGTGTATATTTGCATATATGCTATTGCCCTTCTCTTGTCCCAGTAAATTTGTTCCAGTTCTAATTTCCAACTTTTAAGTCTCTCATCCATGTTCCCCTCTTATCTTCCCTTGGGAGGGTGGAGGAGCTTTAATAGAGAGCAATTTTGTCCTCTGGTTTTTGGCCCACCCAGACTGCTAAACCATGACACTTAAGTACTTTGTAGTTTGATTTTTAAAAGGTTTATGAGGTGTTCTACGTGTTATTTACTCTCATCTGTTTTGGACGTTATGCCTAATGTGTGTTTTTGTTACACTCAAAACTGTTAGACATCTTTGTAGCTGCTTAGAGTTTAAAAAATGAGCGAAAATGTCAAAGGGCATGTCATTCAGCATATATTTATTGAATGTATCAAAATTTTCCACTTGCTCTATCTTAATTCTTCTAGTAGGAATAATAAAAAAGGCTTATAAGGCCGTATTACATACTATATTCTTGAGCCTATCTGTGTAGAGAGACAAAATTATTAGCGTAACTGCTCTTTGTAAAGTTATCATGTGGCAGTCATCTAGCAACAACCATTGTATACTCCTTCACCACATCTCATTTCCATGTGGCATCCATGTGTTGAAACTCCAAGCAAGCTTCTGATCAGGGCCTGTATTCTTTGCTACACTTAGGGAATAATTGGTAGCCATTTGGAAGGTGCTATTTTCTAAATTTTGATATTCCGTAAATTCAATCCTACTCCTAGCAGATAATTTTAAAGTATTTTCTGAAATGCTTCAACAGACTTTCTAACTGAGGTTTTGTTTGAGAGGCACTTTTTTCCCAGGTAATGTAAAGCAGTGTAGCAGTAGGGGGCAGCATCATCACATTAATTTTTAGATTTATTTTCTGATGTGTTATATGTCAAAAGTGGTTTGACTAGCAGGAGACTACAAATTTCTAGTTCCATATGCACTCTAGATGGCACTAGTGAATTATTCTTTCATCTGTGCATTTTTTTTTTTAGATATTTAGCTTTTTCAGTTATTTAGGTACTTAATTATTTATCTCTTACTGTCGTTGCAAGGTATTCTCAGTGGGGCAAAATACACCAGCATACCTATATCTGGCAATTTAAATGGGGCTGTTCTGAACATTCGGCTTGAAGACATTCCTTCCATTATAGTAGTTCAGGATGCTGAAACTGCAAGACTTCCAAAGCAATTTTTACCTGTCTTTCAACAGAGATATCCCTCGGTATCCTAGACCACGAGCCTTGCCTTTCAGATCACTCACTTTCCCTCTCAAGACCTTTTGCGCAGCAGAGTTAAATTTGATTTTTCCGTAACCACGTTTAATTTGCATACTTACAAAACACAATTTTGCAGTCAGTACCAGCACACACGTAGAATGTGTGTACAAGTTTTTTTTACGTATTGTTTCATTCTATCTGCCTGTTATTCGAGTGTCATCACTCTTTCCTCTGTTTTAAATAATCAAGGGTCAACTGCTCTACTGATTTAATCTTTTTCATCATAAGCTTGGAGCTTTCATGGCTAATTCAGCTGTATGTAAAGCAGTCAAATGGGATTTATTCTCTAAAGGATTTTTCTCCATATGGGAGAGAAAATTTACATAAGAGGCTTCTGTAGCACTTTTATAAAAGCCTCTATAGCAGTGTCAAATACATCACACTATAACTCAACACTCAGAATAAACTTAGTATTAGGTCAGTGAATTCTTCCATTTTGCACTATGGTGTCATTGTACATTACTGTTATATGTGAATATGATTCAAAAAGCAATCTCGTTTGGAAGAATAACATATTTACCTTACTGGTGAGGGTGTCGGTGCTCTGACATGTTTTACAGGTGATGGTGATTGTCTAACAGGTGATGGTGATTGCTGTCGGGCCATTTGTGCTTTTGCAGTAATTACTGTTGGGGTTGGTGATTTTGAGGTAGGTCTAGGAGGCATTCGTGGAGGTGCTTTGTGTGGGAGCTGCTGGGCTGTTGCACCCTCAACAAACATTTCAACACTTGTAAGCGATCTGGCATCAAAGTGGGTTTCAATTTTCTGCAAGGAAATGAAGAAAACAAGTCTGAGATACTGTACAAATAATCACACACAAAGCCTTACCTGCTTTGTTTTTGAAAAATATACCTTTTCAATTCTGGCTTGTCTTGTTTGTGAAATCTGAGCAGTCGAAACAATTGTCTTAGTCTTTTTAGCAGGAACGGCTTCTTCCTCGCCTTTTGAAAGAGAAAACTTAGTCAGGAGAATTGCATATGGCAACAAACAATAAGTAGCTGCAAAACCAAATGAATGGCCAATTCCAATTATATACAAAATATGTATAAAAAACAGAGAAAGACTTAAGCCACCATTGGATTATCCTGCAATACCTAGACATGCAATTGTGAAAATAGTTGAAATAATATTTCTGCATTACTATCTCGTTACAAAAAAAACCAAACAAAACAAATTTACTGTAGGTTGTTTAGAATCAGTTCTGTACCTCAAAGAACTACACAGTCTGGAAGCCTGACTGTGGTGAAATCCAAGTAAGACTGCTCTGGGTAGAATGATTCACTGTTATAATTTTCCTCTATCCAGTACCAGTGTTCATTCTTACCAGGCACATCTACAAGACCATGTACAGTTGTGCAGTCTAATATATTTGTTCTATTAAAGCCAGCTTAGAAATACAATTTTGAGAAATCTTGAGAACAAAATGAGAACAGTTGAATGCATCCCACACTTTTGTTTAGAGAAGACCCATTCTAGAGAGAAGGTCCTTTTAATTTTACAGGCAAATAGCTTGAGAAAGAAGGTATAGATGAATTTATTGGTATTATTTTGAAATGGTAGGTATTGTACCATTACAACAATAAATCCTTTCTTATTTTTATTGCTTGCAAATTCACCACAGATACCTTGAATCAGCAGTTCAGCTGTTGAAGTAGCACGTCCCACATTATTTGTAGCATTTACTGAATATGTGCCGGAGTCTTCAGGGTATGCTTCTGCAATTATTAAGCTGTAAAGGTCTCCTTCATGTAAAATTTGAAAATCGGGGGAGCTTTGGATTTCTACTCCATCCCGATAAAACTTCACCACAGGTGTAGGGATTCCAGTCACTCTCACGTCAAGTCGAACTTGACTTCCCTGCCTTGCAGTCATGCTCTGTAGTCGTTGTGAGAAGTTTGGTGGTGCTGTTGCAGCTGCAGTTTTATTGCAGAAATAAACAGAAAACCAGTAATGGTTAGATATTTTCACTAATAGAAGTGCACAAGGTCTATTTCTCCTTCACATGCTACTGACAGATGATACTACCTTCTTAAATATTCAAAACATTAAGAGTTGATTTGCCAAAATGCAAACACCCTTAACTTTTATTCATGTGTTTAAAATTTATGATATTTCTGATGATAACCCACAATTGCACATGTTTCTAGAATTAGAGATACATCGATTGTAAGCGTAGGTCGTATGTGCAGTCTCTTGAGCATGGCACTTCATGTAAGTTATTCTGTTAATAAATGTATTTTATATCATTAAATATCATTAAGGGTTCCATCCTGTCTAACTTTACCTTTTCTTTTATGCATAGTTTGAATGTAGCCATTGTGACATATCACATCAGTAAAAGTATAAAGGGCTAAGGCAGAATTTTATAATAGTGGTTAAGAATTTATAAGATCAAAATTAATCATGATGCAGTTAAGGTGAAAATAAAATGGCTAGAAGTTAGTGTAGAGAATATATGCTGTATTCTACACTGCTTTAGTAAAAGGATTTTTGTTTCTGTTTCTTTGCTAATCATATACTTCAAAATTTTTTCATTATCTTTGACTATCTGCTATCACTCCCTTTCTCAAATATCTAGTGGAAAGAGGTGCTTTTCTTTAACGGTTTAGTACCTGTGACAAGTAGTTCAGCAGTACTAGTTGCTTGTCCAGATCCATTGGTGGCTTGTACAGTGTATCTTCCACTGTTGGCTTCTGTCACGGTGGGGATCACCAGTTTAGCGCGGCCATCACTAAACGAGATCTGCACACCGGGCAGAGTTGCAGTAGAAAGAACCTGGCCATCCCGATACCAGCTCACCTCAGGAACTGGAAAACCTGAAGAAAAAAAGTAGTAAAAAGAACATGAAGATGCTATTAAATGCCAGATATCCAAAATTACGGTAATACACATACAGTTACAGCGGCATGTAATGGCATAGGAATGGATTGCAATTAAATATCCATTTACAGACTGATAAACATCTTTAAAATGCACAACAGAACTACACGGGGTACTGCATTTAGAAAATAATTTGAATAATGAGTGGACTGTAATGTGTTGTAATTCTGTTGAGGGATCATCAAAATTATATGGGATGTGAACTGATGCATGTGAGATATTTTTAAAATTTATTTCCTAATATCTAAGTAGCATTGCCAACAAAATTATCCAGTCTAGTACTTTGAGAGCAAAGTAAAAATGATAACTTCCAACCAAGGTAATTAGTTGTCCTTACACTAAATAGTTTTAGAAAATGAAGTGACAGAAAATGTGACTTCTGTAGACAATAATATGAAGTGTTGTTAATGTTTTGGGGGTTGTTTCTTTTTTGTCAAGTGAATTCTACTTGAGTTGGATTGAAAGCAGTGAGCTGGAATCAGCTCATGTGTTGTTGTCAGGGTCATGAGCAAGACTCTTGTGATTGGAAGAGTTTTACCTATATCTACAGATGCTTTTTTGGCTTTAAATGCTGATTTAAATTCCTCGTGGAAATTCCAGCATTCTACTCAGTCAAGTTTATTGAGCAATTGAAATCCATTTGACAAGCAGGTAAAATTCTTATCTAAGACACATATGGAGAACAGCTATTTTAAAAGAGATACACCAGCTCAAAGTCTTTTTTTGTAATCCTGGAGCACCACTTCTCCAAAATTAAAAACCTTGCAAATTCACTTCATGTACTTCTCCACTCAAACCAAATCACCAATTGCACTATACCGGGGCTCAGAAACAAAATCTGAGACAGCACTTACTACAGCTTCTCTAATTTTCCTAGTTCCATCTTTGTGATTTGGAAAACCCCAAGACCACAGAATTCTGTTTCCTTTCTAAAGTATCCCCTCTATGAACTCATTTTTTGAGGGTTTAATGTGCCAGGAATATGACTGTGTAAGACTGAAATGAAGGAGAAGCTATGTAGAATGAAGCTTTTACTGGTTGTCTTGAGTCACATCAAATTTGGTTAGGAAAGTTTTAAATTTTGCTCATAGTGGAAAAACTTATTTTTACATATATATAAAATAGAAACATACACACAGAGAAAGATAATATGGCCATTTTAGAGTGTTAGAAATCAAAAGATTAAAAGTACATTTAAGATGTGTTAATTTCACAACTGGAAATTACCAAGCAACCCTGATGGAGATGGCATAAATAAATTTTGTACTACTGAAATAGTACAACTTGGGCACAAGTTGTACTATTGGGTACAACCATACTATTGGTACTCTTGGGTACAACCATAGAGTGTCCAGTAGATCCCACTGATCTCATCCCAAGCTATGTGACTTCAACATTGGCGCAAATGAGTTTCAAGGTTTTTTAAGCTAGGCAACCAAAAATCATGTCAATAGTGAACTTGAAACATTGCCAAACTGTTTTATTTTCTTGGTGCAGCATCACGTTAACAAACATGGGGTAGGTTGAACAAGGCCTGCATTTTGAAAAAGGCAGTCTACTTCAGTGTCTCGTACTGTTACAACAAGGGATCTAAAATTAGGTGCCATTTTGAAAATCTAATCCCACATTCATATTAAAATAAATCCAACTTCACAAGTTTACTGGCATTCTGCTAATTCTGTGTCACAGAATTGAAGTGAGATGGTAAAATCTACTTCAGATTATAGATGGTTTTGCCCAGACTGTATGGATTAGGGACTTTCCCAGAAACCAAATTACACTGTTGTTTGAATATTAATTATTAGGACATTCTTTTTTTTAATTTAATTTTTTTCTAGAGGTTTATTGTGCTTCATTGCTGAAAAGAAGAAAATTAATCTGAAGTGCCTGAACTTCTCTGCTTAGGGACTTGAACTTAATGAGATTGTCCTGCCAATGACATGAGCTACAGGAACTGCCAACTGATGTAGTCTTGTGGGCTGCTTCCAACAATATGCAGAGTGTAGAGGCTGGCTTGCATTGGGTAATATCTAAAAAATAATCAGTTCAACCAAAGTACAAAAACAAGTACAGGTTTCTGCATCAAAAAAAATCAATACTTGATCAGTTCAGCAGAGATGTGAGGATAGGCGCAGTTCTAACACCAGCAGCACTGCAGACTTCCTTGACAGTTTTGTGCTGTCTCATGTCCCCTCAGTCACTGCTCCTCCCGTAATTATGTCCTAACTACTCTGGCATTTACTGTTTTTAGTCATGGTGCTTATGTGTTCTGGGCTTTCTGAGCACAGGGCAAATACTGGGTATTTTTGTCTGGTATCAAACTTTTGTAATGTGGCACTTAACTCATGGCCTGATGCAACAGTATAATTAATTTGTTCTAGTTTACAGACTGCAAAATTGCATCTCAAGTGGTGGATAAGATCTTTCTGGTACCCTTAGATGAACTGGACTCTTCATGTTTGGACTATAGTTCTGTATTGATACTTGAGTTCCGTAAAAAAAGGAAGTGTTATGAGAGATAAACAGAACATCTGAATTTCAAATTCACAGTTATTCATGATAGATAGGGAGGGCAGACAAAGTAACAGAATAAAGCTATGTAGTGATTTATGCAATTATTTCAAAATATTAAAACTTTAATATTTTTAATTCATTAGAAAAACTAAATGCTAATCCGGTGTCAGATCTGTCAGTCTTGGTGTATGCTTTTGGCACAGGAAAGATACTACAGAACCCCACAAGATGAATAACATATAATGGGAGATTGCCTCACATTATATTTGGAACCAAAATACAAATATGGCATATGCAACTGGAAAAGCTGATGCACCTTCTATTAAGAAATCAAGTTCCCCTCCCAAATACTCCAAATGAAAATAGACAAAATCACATACTTAGTCATAATATTAGCATCCTAAGTTCTGATTATCTATTTGTAATAATAAGTATTGTAATAATCAGTAGAAAAAAACTTGTTCACATAAAATTTACAGTGTGCAGACAAGAGAAGGCCAGAGCAGCTAACTGAAGAGTAGAGGGCCAAAAAACAGAATGGGGCAGGAAAAAAATGGTTATAGTGTACAGGACATACTCAAACAACTCGTGTGAATCTTGTGTGAGCTAGTGTTATCCAAAGGGACTAAGGGATGAGCCAGAGTGGACCACAGATGTCAGAGATCTTTATAGGTGCACAGATCATATGTTTGCACCTGTCACAGAGCATCTGGGTAGTGTTTTATGGTATGTGGATCATCATATTGCTCATGCCTGTAAGACAATATAATTCTACCAGCAGGAACATGTGTCATTTCTTCTTAGTCACTGCTGAGGTCATGGCCACTCTTAGAACAGGGTGTTCATTATCTGGTAAAGTTATCTTGAGGGATGCAAGTGCTTTTGTACAAGATGGGGTGTTTTAGTAGTATGTAAACTGGCCAAATTAAATAGCATTTAAAATACGCTGCATCTTTAAGTTGTGTCAAAAATTATACTAATCCATGTACTACCATAGCTATCACCATACACATCTAGAAAACTAGGGTTTTCCACACCCTTCTGTGGCCACACGGCCCCAGGTTTTGTTCTTACAACCCCCCTGCCAGAACTCCAGATTTTAAATCTCAAAGGCACTGAAGATAGAAATACAAGTGTCACAAGTTAGATAGAGTAAGGCTTAGTACTAGGCAAGTGAAGAACTAGCATATAAGAGCATATGTATGCCTTGTCTTTTGCACCTTGACTCCTCATTTTGCCTCATCATCATACAAACAAGATTGCTCTCTCTGCACCCATGTGAAGTTCCCTTATTAGCACGGTATGTAGTTTTATGTACGTGCTTTTAATGGTATTTCCCTCCCAGTTTAGGTGATTATAACATACATGAGGATTAGACACAAACCTCATTGTCAGGATGATTGGCTCCTGTCTGGGAAGCCTTGTAGCTTTATGCAATATGTTTATGTATATCTGACACACCTCACAGTGTTGATCATTACCATGTGATGTGGATATATATAATTGACATTGCAGCCCTGATCTCTACACATTCAGATCAGATTATGATCTATCATTTGTCTTTGAATAAAAAGTAACAAAATTAGTAACAAAAAATAATCAATCTTTTAAGTATAAATGGGAAACTTACCACTAATATGAGCCTCAAAGGTTGCGGCACTACCCTCCAGTGCCACAACACTTTGTAAAGGCTGTGTAAATGTTGGTGCTTTTGTCGTCATCTTTACAGGCACTCTGAAAGCAACAAAAACATAGTTAGCTATCAGTTGTGAAACTGTTATTACATTCACATTCTTCTCGCTAGATTTTAGGAATATATTTAATTAATTAAATAATAATATAGTCCTCTGAGTTTTAAATCATATTGTCCTGATGAAAAGTTAAGACTGTATGTTTTGATGAAGTTGGATAGCAAATTACTGTTAGAGCACACTTGGCTGAGTTGCATGTGAAACTGTTATATTTAGTGAGGCTGTGATTTGGCATTACAAGTATGCAGCAAGAGACAAAGTTCTGCTTGATTCATTTCATGACCTTGTGCAGGTCATCTAGCTTCTTTTTGTCCATTAATCTCTTTACCTAAGCAGAAAATACTCTCCATGTAATTTTTTTTTTAATTATTTGAAAACATTTTGTTACTTCAGAGCATTTTTATTTTCCAGTGGGAAGACAACTGGCTAAGTAGCAAATAAATTTAAAAGTCTACAATATATTTTGTTTTTATTAATTAGAAAAATACCGGGAGCTCCTCTTTTAAAAGCAGTCTGTAAGTACTGAATAATCTCATTTTACACAACAGCATATTGGCATGAAAAATGCAGATAAAATTTTCCTCTTTCTTAGAGAGTATCTCAGTGGAATTTTGAATATGGTAAGAGAGCCACCTTCGAAATGTGAGCTAGGATATAAGGTAGCCACTGCCACTGATGGTTTTAACAACTGCAGGTCCATGTGATGTCTGAAAGACAAGTAGTTTGCTTTCACTTCCTAGGCCACAAGATCTTACTTTGAAGTAGCATGCTGCCACTGGAAAAGCTTCTGTATCAGAAGAATGCATATTTGCATGAACTTATTTACTGAACTATGAATTGTGTAGGGTTTAAAAATGTAGCTAAATTCTCTATCTTAATTGTGTCAGACAACCATTAAAGAGCATTTTTCTCATTAAAAAATTCCCCTGAGAGCATTTCATGTCTTACTAAGAAAGAGTTAAACCCATATCCTTTTCAAGTCAATCTCACTCACACATTTACTGTTGTTTACTTTGGCTTTTGCATCTGACCTTGTGGCAGTCTCAGGCTTAATTTAAAAAGCAACAAAAAAGTGAAGTTTCTTTCACTATGAGTTCAATTTATGCTACCTTTCAAAAGGGTGAAAATTTTTCATGACATGAGTTCCTTCATTAAAATCTGTGTCTGATGCCTGTATAATCCAGGTATAAGGGCAGAAGTGGATATTGTATTGGGATTTTGAGCTACTTTTTGTTGCATTTACAGGTTGTCTGGATACTTGTTCCAGCTTAACAAAGGAATAGCCTTTTATCAAAGCTTTTCAGCTTTGAGTGTTGGGGGAAATGAGTTCTAATTACAAAGAAATGACTAGGATTTCATCATAACATAAAGCTAATTGTCTGAAAGGAAGATGAAGAAAAGTATCTGTCACATGTAATTCACTAAGATTACTTGTGCTATAAATATGCTTTGAAGCTAAGCTAAAATATATGGAAGTAATCCTGCAATATAATTAAACATTATGAAAGTGTGTATATATATGTGTATATATATATATATATATAAAATGCATGTGTGTGTATATATATATATATATATAATTTCCCAAGTCCAAAATAGAGTGGAAATAATTTAATTAAGCAGAACTGTAATTGATTTTACACAAAATTTATATATTTCATTGTCTAGGCAAATTTCAGTGCTGAAGATCTGATCTTATAAGGCTTTTTGTATAATTAGAATTGAAAGTATGTATCCGAAATGTCATGTTCCAGAAATAACCTTCCCAGCTATGAATGACAGCAGACAAGTGTTCCAGAGCTGCCATGTAATTGATACCTTAGCAGTTGATTCCCTTAAAAAGTCATCAGTGCTTAGCTGATACCATACTCATTTTATCAGAGCTATTCTTGGAGCTTCTCAGTTTATCTCTCAGAAGCATAACCTTGAGCACTCTCAACAGAACAAAGTTTTTAAGTTAAGCATGTGTTTCCATGTACTTTTAAAATCTTAATTTATATAGCCTTTAATATTAAATATACTTGAAAAACTTTTCACTGAGTGCTATGAAAATTTACTCCCAGAAATTCAAGATATACTCTTACCAGATAATTTAAGTGTTCTATGTCTATAGTCTGAAACCTATACCCCCTGTAAGCAAATTTATAAATAATAAATCATATCAGGATTATTAATGACTGAACAAATACTCATTGCACCACCAGAAACATGCTACTAACCTGATCTCTCAAAGTGCCTGTTAAGAGTGGGCTAAGCCCAACGAAATCTTCTTGAACGACGTCCTTATCCAGAGTAAGATTTTTTAGACAATCCCAGCATGAGAAATGTAGAGCCTCTAATCAGAAAAACAAAACTACACAGTCTTGACAGTGTAGTTTTGTTTTTTTGCAATCCCTACACCCGAGGCGAGGCGGGGAATGCACGACTGCTCAGAAGTGCTAACATAGTTGTTTTGCTTTATATACCCCTGCTCTGCTGACAGATCTGCCTCATCATGTTCTGATTGGCTTCCTAAAAGAAAGTATCTTGTGAGAGGGGATCCACTCTGTGTAACCATACACCACCTGTTGGTCTGATTGACAACACTAATTTTGGAAGCACAAAAGGGATTCACTGAGGAAACATCATCTGTTTGAAAGATTTTGATTTATAATTCAATTTTGCTTATAATGTGCAGTTTAAAAACTTGAAAATTTCTTAAGTCATTAGTACAAGATGAATTAAGTAGTAAAGTAGTTTTAGCAGAGGATATGGACAAGTCAGAGATTCAGCCTTATTTTCTTTCATTATAAAACAACCAAGAAGCTACCAAATGCATCTGTCAATCACCAGACTAAATAAGTAAGCTGAGTTCAGACATGTGGCTGCATATGGTTAGAAAACACTGTTTAAATTAATTTTTCCATAACTTAGAATTCTAAAATTGTATTTGGTAATTCATAGATTTGGTGCTCTGGGTTTTTTGTTTCTTTCACAATTTTTCTGCTGGATATTCTAAGCAGTTAAACATAAACAATAGCACACAAAGAGCAGGAATGCAAATTATGTGAAAATAAATTTAACACAGACAGCTACTGCTATTTTTAAAAAAAAAAAATTTTAAGCCTAATGGCTTTTTTCTAGATATTTGGAGGTTTCATCAGTCTGTGCAGCTAATTCTACCACTAGATTGGTTGCCTCTTAAACAGAGGTTGGAGTTAGGGTTGCTCTCATCTATAGCTGGAATGGGAGGAGTTTTGCCACCACGTCTGCCTCCTTCCATCGTTGCCTTATTAAAAAACCCTTTTCCTTCCCCATGAAGTGTAACCTATGTAGAGCATATCTAACAAGCTTTTAAAATATAGAACTGGCTTATGTGCTTAAAGTCAAGCATGTTCTTAACTTTTGTGGTAGATTAAGAACTTGAGTCTGCCTTAACTGAGATCCACATTGAGAAAGGCCTCCCAGAGGACACCTGGAAAAGCTAACACAGGCTGGAATTTTGCACTATTATCCCCACTTTGAAAACAACCTAAGGAAAACCCCCAGCAGGAGCTCCAGAAAATGCCAAGGACAGAGAATATTACTGCTGTGATTTCTGGAAGGGGGCATATTGTACTATAGTTTGCAAGTCTGGAAGAAACCAGAAAGGACCTACTGTTGTGATGTCATAAAATAACTTCAGAAATTTTATCTGCCTTCAATCTAATCTTCCCATAAATTGCCAACTTTATGGCTACTCTTGGCATACAGTAATAACAGCAACAGAAACTGTAGGAATAGTCTCTGTACTGGTACTATCTGGACTCTCACAGAGGTTGAAAGTCAAAGTATTATGTCTCATTTTAAACTTCTTGCTGCAGGTAGATGTTAGAAAGTCTAATGTCTCCGTGTAAGACAGTATGATAACAAATGCAACTTGGGGATGAATTATGTTCTACTAAAAGGCACAGAATTTACAAAGAAATCTGTGTAAAGGGTGTCTAATTTCTCATTCTACATAGCGACTTGCTAAATGAGCAGATGGCTGGTTTTCTCTGTAGTTGAACATTTATATATTCAGAATAAAAACAGACTTGGAGAAAGGACACAGGCTAGTATCTAGAAATGTAATAACCATGGCCATCTTAATGATGATGCCTATATCAAATAATTAATTAAAAATATATATTAATAATTTAATAATTTCCAAATGAGAGCACTGTGCACACTTTAACTTCTGCAGCTATGAGAAGGTCAGAAGTTGGGTTGTTTTTTTCTTTTATTTCAATCAAGGCAACAGCAATTAGTGAAAATAATGTTTGAAGGAAAAAGATTAACAGATTCAAAAGATTTGACATAAACCAAATATATTGTATTTTTAGAAAAAAATTCCTTTTTTTTTTTTTTTTCAAGTTTTGTGTTTTCTTTTGATCACCTGTTTACAACAGAGGTTTCTACCTTCTCAACTCTTTGCTGTTGCTGGTGAATTCAGAAATGAAGTAGAACACAGAAATACTTCTTTTATGCTCTCAAGGAAAGACAAATTATTTATACATCCTGCTTTTGGTTAACAGAATGACTATCAGCCCAGTGGGATTTCTGCATAGTATATTCATAATAAAAAATACACACATTATTTCTGTCTCATTATTGTGTAGCAAAGACACTGCTGGTAAAAATGTTATTTCTTTGTTCAGTGATCAAACAGAAGTCAGATTCAGACAAAGACATCTTCTTTCTTTTTTTTTCCTAGGCAGACATAGAAATTGGGGATTGTTATGAAAACTTCAGCATTTGCTTCAGTCTGCTACTGTTTTAAGTATAAAATATAGATTGCAAATATTACCACAGGACATATATTGCATTGTAGGCGAACAATAAATTTAAGAAATAGCAGGTAATCTTCAATACAATGAAACATTGTGGTGTGCATACTAGAAACTTCTTGGTATGTGATTCACTTCGATTAATTCTAACAATCCTACTGACTTGGTAAATTTAGCTGCACAAAATGAAGGATTGTTTTAGTAGGCCAACAAGAAGACTGATGAAAGCAGGAGATTAGTTGGAATGTAAGGATAAATTAATAACAGAATTACAGAAAGTTAGGGGTTGGAAGGGACCTTGAAAGATCATCGAGTCTAACCCCCCCCTGCCAGAGTTCTAAAACTGGGTTCTAAAAAGCTGCAGCATTTTCAGATTTTAATGCCTCTTCTCTGTGCTATTGTAACTGACTACACAAGACATTAACCTTTTTCAATACAAACTGGAACTTGCTTGTGGAAGATCTACTTGTTACTGAAGAAGGCACAGTCAGTTGCTCTAAAAGCAGGAAAGATAACTAAGGCACTAAGCACTTTTTGAAACTACTTTAGCTATTTTACATGTAAAAAAACTTACTGAGAACTGTGACTAGATTTGAATGGGTGTGGAATAGTTACCATGGCCCACATTCACTAGTTTCATATTGACACTTGTCACTCACGTCGTTTCCTTGGAAATGTCAAAGGAGAAGATTTACAGATATAATTTGTTCCAAATTTTCCTTGTATATTATTTCTTCATTATCATACCTGCACATTACATGTGTGTAACAAGGAAAGAATAAAAAAATATTATTTATTCAGCACCTCACTTTAGAAAGCAGGGTCCTACTAACAAAACCTGAGACCTTGAGTAAAGAATATATTTACCACCAGTTCCACGTCCATCCACAAAACAATAGTTAAAATTTTAATAATGAGGACAAATGTTAACTAACATATACATAGTTCTTAGTATACATAGTCAGCATACATCTTGCTGAATTTTCCTGGCCTTTTAACAAAGTGATGGGCATCTGTGATTTATAAAATGAAAAGAAGCACCATGTTTCATAACGGATCCACTCCCTGGGAACACTTGTTGAAATAAACAGTGTTCCTCATTGGAAAAAGAAGTTTGCTGGGTTTTTTTGTTTATATAAGCAGTAATTTGTACTGTTTTGTCAGAAACCACATAAGAGAGCAGATGATATACAAATTTAAGTTTAGACATATATTATTTGGAAAAGCATTAACAACTTTTTTTTCTAAAGTAATGTTTTGTAAATCATGGGGGAAAAAAGCCCACCTTAAGTATTAAGCTTCAAGTTCTTCTTATAGGCTGATAATCAAGAGGAAAACCAAGAACACAATGCCTTAAATTTGCTGAGGAATTGAGATCAGCATGCACTGAATTCTACACTTTCATTTTTACAGAACAGACTTTTAAATAGGAACTCACATGCTATACTTGTGGATTCCAGCTGATAAAAGAACATGCATTTTAGGGTTTTTTAATTTTTTGAGGGGACATCTGGTATGTACTTAGTCTTCTGAACTTGCAGTAGGACATACAGTATTTTCTGTGAAATCTATAAACTTAATCACCATGTGCAAAGGAGGGGCTAGGTAGGCAAAAAGGTAATTGTATGGCATACACAAAATATTTGATGTTTTTCTTCATCTTGGAAAAAAGTGAGAGATAAAAGGCAGCAGAGCAAGAACCCCAGTCCTCAGCTACTATATTTATGTGCACATATACACAGCCTTGTGACTCCTCTGTGGGCAGGATGCCATTGACATTTCCATAACGTCAAGCGAGTGATTTGTGTGATCAGGTGAAGACATGTACATGATTTTTTTTCATCTCATTTCCTCTCTATGCCTGTACTTTAATGTGGAGGTAAACTGAAATTTCTACCATCCAGCCTGCATCTTGTTGGAGACAAACGTTTAATATTTTGATCTTATGACTTAGCAGTTCTCAAAAACATTATTTCAGTCCCAGTTTTGCACAGATGACACCTACCTGGATGAAGAACAAATGTGCTGCACTGCCATTCTCCCATTAAATATTTCAAGAAAATTAGAACATACACAGATTTCTCCAGATAACACTTGGATATCATCTTTCATCCAGCAGACATGTGGTTTGGGCTTTCCATGTGTAGTGCAATGCCAGATTAAATCTTCTCCTTCTTGCAAAACTGTATGTCCAAATCTGTCTACAAAGTTTGGCTGTTTTCCTGGTACTGAAAAAAAATACTCAATGCAATTTAAAAGGGACAACTAGAGCAACTGAATTAAAAAATCCATCTCTTAATCATAGGTTCACCACCATTGCATGACAAAGAGAGCTTTTCTTGATGCCTGTAACACAGGAATGACTTGTTTACAAGAGTTAATAGGCAGACATCTTTTATCTATACAATATAAAATTTGTTGCAACATGTAGATATTAAGCACCCAAGAATTTGATGTATCACCAGAGTGATGTTAGTTCCATGGTTATGGTAAAGAGTCATGTTCTTTGTGTAGGTAGTAGACAAAGTCAAGAGAACACTTTTGCTTTTAGTTGTACATCACACTCACTTGGTTTGGGTTTTGGTTTTTTTATTATTTTTTTTCCTATTTTTCTAGTCAAACAAACAGAAAAACTAAAAACTAAAAAAAATATAAAGGATTGATCTATAGTTGCAACAAAGATAAAGGCCATAATTTGGCCTCTGTACACACTTTGATCAATATTATTCTTCTGGTCATTTTTAATGGTGAAACCATGTATAACCATATCCTCCAGTACAAATATGATTCAGATGAAGGATGGGTAAATACTTGCATTTCTGTTGTAATAACCAGAGCACATGAGATTGAATTTATGCTGGCTTCATACCAACTGTGGAGGAGAGATGACAGATGAGACAGTACAAGGCCTGGCTAATACAAACTAACCCACCATTTTTTTCAAAGAAAATTATATCATCAGTGTCAGTTTGTACTGAATTAAAGCACTGTTTTGTGTGACATATAACTCAGTGAGGTGTAAAGCTGGTTTTATTGGATCACTGCACTGAACTTACATTCCATCCCCAGGGCCACATAAAAAGATATGGTGACCTCAGAACTTGGACTAAGTATTCTTGAAAAAAGGAATCCAAGTCAGTGCATTTTAACACACAGAAGCACACAAAAAGACATTTACTACAACAAACATTAACATGTTGTATTCCTATCACAGAAACAGAATATCTTCTTATTTCTCTTTACTGTAAATTATTCCATATGTCCCTAATATTTAATAAAAGTAATCACCATTCTTCTCAGAAATGAAAGTTACTGAATGTGCTGTGGAAACATGTTGAGAGCTTGAAACTGCTTTCAACTATGTCAGCATTATCCCACAGTTTAGAATGAAAATCAAAGTATCTCACAAAGGTGCCCAGCAACCTCTAAAGCAAAGTATATTGAGCCCATTGCTGGTTTTGTGGGACTGTCATCGTTGTGATGCAGATATTTTCACTAACTCTGTGAATCAATCTGCCACTTAGGTGAGTTTTTACTTTGCTATAAGCTTTCATGCTTAGCTGCTGTTACAGGACTGAAGCCACAATATAGACTATACAATACAGTATATGTGGTTCATGCTCCAATACACTTGCTGATCTGAGATCTGTATTAGCCAGTCCCAGCAGCTCAGACAAATCAGTTCTTACCTGTTGAAAATCAGCATGTGCAAGATGCCATCACCATTGCATTCCATGCACCTGAAGCACAGAAAGTTGGGATCTGCATCTTCACTTCATGCAAGAGAATCGAACTTATCCCCCTGCCCTTCTCTTTACATAAAAAAATAAATCTACTAGGTGCAATGGTGATAATGATTGGGTACCACCTTGGTTTTGTACCAATAAATCAGCAGAACATAAAACCTAAAATGGTCAGTTTATAGAGAGCAGAGGGAAAAGTATGTGCAAAGGAGACCACAAAATGACAGTTTAATACAATTCTTTAAGGTACAGGCTAGAACTCAACAGTGTAAAAGTCTTGTGTAAAAGAAAAATTCATCCCAAACAGCAACCTTCAAAATAGAATGGCTAATTATATTTCACTAGTGGTTTTCCCATTATATCAGAATGCTGTGTCATAATAAACTAAGAAAACTTGTTAATTAAAAATTGCTTTTTGGCTGGCCATTTCAGGAACCACAACATTAAGAAATAACAGACCTACAGACCTTTTTTCCTACACTGTGGAGACAAAACATTTTGGTAGTCAGTGGTACTAATATCCCACTCTGATGGCTTCAGATAAGAAGTCTCTCAAATATTAAATATTCCACAAGTTATTGTTAGGAACCAGGAGAGTTCTGCTGCAAGCTGGTGAACCAGCAAGGAAAACTCAGCAGTCCAGAGCAATGCAAAAACTGCAGGGGAAGGTATCACCTGCATGTGGCTTTATCATAGTTTTACACCTTGGCCCCAAGTCTTTCTCACACACAGGGAGCACAAGGTTAAGACAAATTGTTTTCAGCAGTTGTTTTTTATTACTTTGCTTCACAATTATTACTAACCATTTTACTGGGGCCATATATTTTCCAGTCACTTGTATCTTGAAATGTGATATTAGCAAGTTGATAAACTTCCCCCCTATCTTCTCTAAATTAGGCTAGACTGAAATTCACACTGTGCCATTCAGAGAGTCTGGATTTGCTGACCATTGCTCTAAATTAAGACACTGCAATGTATTGCTTTGAGCTTGTATTTCAGCCAGGCTGCTAATACAATCAGATTTCTATTAAGGAATAAGGAGTGGGTCTCACGTTCCAGTTTATCTGAAATATCCATAATCCAAAGTTACAGTCTCCCTTAATACCACGGTGCTGCCTCATTAAAGGAAGTCTGAGCAATAATTTTTTTGAAGATACAGCTCTCTGAGCCACAAAAGCTACACACACACACAAAAACAAACAAACAAAAAAAAACCACCAAAACAAAAAACCACCAAAAACTTACTTTATGAAGTCTCCAGGGGAAGGTGCAGAAATAGGCATACCTTACCAGCCATTTGAGAGGAAGCCACCTTCTCCATTGCATCTCCAGCCACGTTCCATCCAAAGCTGACCAAGGGAAGACCTCATCCACCCTTTGCCTACTGACTCACACCTAGGCCCTCAGACAGGCTGCCTCTTTTAAGAAGTAATTAATTAATAATAATATTTAACTAACTAAAAATAGTTAATAAATAACTAATCCCCTTCCCCTCCAAATTTATGCACCTCATGTAAATATCACACAACTCCACATCTTGCAGTCAGGCAATCTCATTCATCACTTTCTTTCTTAATGAATATCTGCACATGGGGAAGGAGGAGGGGAAGTAACATTAGTCATGTGCCTATGTATAATTTTTGTTGCAAGGCTAGTAAGACAGATTTAAATATGTTCTTTAAGAGAGCTTTCGGGACTATGCAAACATTTTGGGGTCTTGAAGTAACTACAGGTTCTAAGCTGTGGCTGTGATGATGGGAATTCAGCACTCTAAAACAAGAAAGCAGCAGAACCAGAGCTGGTTCTACACTGGTTTCTACAGTATGGTCAAAAGGAAAAATTGAAGCATGCACAACATGAACTGTAAAAAACCAAAAAAAACCAACAAAAAAAAGCATTAAGTTGAATTATTGCTGAAACAGAATGGGTGTGGTTTTCTTTCAGAGAAATACTGGTGTTTCATGAGAATTCATCACTGTCACTTTTTTTTTTTTTTTTTTTTTAAGATTCTCTGGACAGAAAAGAGTGGGACTTTTCCAGGAAAAATTTTGGAGTTGCGTTACAGTCCTTAAATAAAGAGTATTTTAAACCATAGTGCCAATGCAGTAGTAGTCAGCAATGACTACACCTTTGTTTACAAAGCAAAGCATTTAAACCAGGAAAATGTCAGTATCCAGCTGTGTATGTAGTATCTCTAATCTCATTCTTTTTTTAAAACCTTGTTTCTTGCAGCATTTAATGGGGCTGGTGTCCACATACCAATAAAAATGCAAATTTAAAACTGTTCCTGATTTAAAGTACATGCAATACCACACTCACAAAATCACGCTTTGTTAATCTAAAATTCACAGAAATGTTATGTTCAAATTCTAAGATGAAAGGTGAACCGAAAAAATGGGATTATGTACTTCTACAATGATTTATTAAGATCCACAGATGTGCTAAGGCAATTTCTGGCTTTACATTTATACCTGTTTGCATTCAATAATTATAATATCTGACTATACAAAAATGACAAGACTGTCAGAAGTGACAAGACATTTGTCTTCACCTTTTGTTGTTTCACACTGTTTGTTATATAGTAGAAGTGTGAAGGCTATACCTGATTGTAATCTTGAAAATAAGTGAACTTAGATTGTAAAAGCTGGATTCATTTGCATCTTCTCACAAGTTAAACTAGAAAGATCTTATTTAACGTTTAAATAGGAATTCAATTGCAGTATTTAGTCAAGTAATAGCACTCTTACTTTTCACAGATAACATGTTTGAGTAAAAATGAAAGTGGATAAGTTGGCACGGGAACATATCACGAGTCAATTCAGTGGCTTTTGACCTGAATAGCAAAACTGAGTCTCAGTTTCCTCAGAAAGGCAGCTGGCTTCCCTGAGTGACAAGTAGTCTATTGAGATCTCCCATATAAGCTTTGGAACCACATAATTTTAATTATGTGGGTGTCTAAAAAATTCTGCATTAGCCTACCCTTCCTCAGTGGAATTATTTTGTGTTGTCTTGGTATAGTTGGAGACAAGATCACCCTTGACATCTTTTTTTCTGGGAGGGGCCTGTTGAAATCTGGGCTACCTGATTTTTCTAAAGTTTGTCAAATGAAGTCGTCAAAAGCAGACATGTATGAGTGAGGTCTGCCTGCCTGCTCCCTTGTAATATTCTTGGAGCCTGAATGCATAGCAGGCAGTGTTACGAGGAAGGGGAGGGAACTATGTTTCCATAACCTGTGTACGCTTGTCCAGTAGTTCTGTGTCTGGTTGTTGCTTTTTAACTTTCAGAATAGACTATCAAATAGTGACCAAGCCTTCTCTAAGTGCTGGCATCCAACCTTAATCCTAAATCCAAGCTATCTCAAATTCCTGCTCATGATGGCAAGTTTGTAACTTTTTTGCCTGAACTACAGGTGAGTTTGGGACAACTTTTTCCAAGCAGAGCCTGAATCATTGTTCTAGTCTTGACAGAGACTAACCTCACAGTGCTGTTTTGTTCAACAAATTACTCTCCTCCAACAAGAAAGGTAAAACGTGTATCTCCAAAATCACACACTTTGCATATAAAGAGACAGAACAATCGTCATTCTAGCACTGAACTATACATAATGTTCAAGATGAGGGATCCAGAAGTTAAAACAAATGTAGCTTTGGGCGCAATCAGAGGGTTGTGGTCAGCAGCACAGAGTCTACTTGAAGGCCTGTAGCTAGCAGTGTTCCCCAAGTATCAGGACTTGGTCCAATTTTGTTCAACATATTTACTAATGATCTGGATGAAGGGACAGAATGTACCATCAGCAACTTTGCTGGTGACACAAAACTGGGTGACATGTCTGATACACCAGAAGGCTATGCTGCCATTCAGAAAGATCTGGGCCTGCTAGAGAGAGGGTGAAGAAGAACCAAAAGTTTAAAAAAGGCAAACATCCTGCACCTAGAAAGGAATAACCCCATGCACTCAAAGTTTAGGGTTTGGTCTGCTAGAAAGCAGCTCTTCAGAGAAGGACAAGTGCTATCTGGTCAACAAGTTAAGCATAACCCAGCAATGTGTCCTTTGTGGCCAATTGTATCCTGGTGTGCATTAAGAAGAGTGTGAGTGTGGCCACCAGGTCGGGGAATGTTCTCCTGCTCCTCTGCCTTCAGGTCACATCTGGAGTACTGTATCCAGTTCTGGACTCCCTAGTTCAAGAAAGATGAGAAGTTACTGGAGACAGTCCAGCAGAGGGCTAAGATGATGATTCTGGGACTGGAGCATCTCTCTTATAAGGAAAAGCTGAGAGACCTGAGTCTATTAAGCCTGGAGAAGACTGCGAGGGGATCTTATCAATCCTTATAAATAACTAAAGGGCAGGTGTAAAGAGGTGCCCAGCAATAGGATGAGGGGCAACTGGTACTAACTTGAAGGCAGAAAGTTTCATCTGAACATGAGTAAAATCTTTACTTTGAGGGTGAGCAAAGCAAGCAACAAGCTGCTCAGAGAGGCTGTGGAGTCTCCTCTGCTGAAAACTCATCTGGATGTGATCCTTGGCAACCTACTTTTGGCCAAACCTGCTTTAGAAGGAGGGGGTCGACTAGATGATCTCCAGAAGTCCCTTCCATCCCCTACCATTCTTGATTCTGTTACGAACAAAGTTATCAAGCACTGGCAGCTCTGCAGCAGGCAAAACTTCACATGTAGGACAGGCGTTTTGGTTTGTACTTACCACAATGTTGCTTAATGTACTGCTTATGCAAGCTGACTTCCTCACATGGGTTATTTGCTGTATGTTTATAACAACCATACAAGAAGTGATAAGGGCATAAAAACATTAAACTGAATTCTATTAAAATTGAAACATTCAAAATCATACCAATTATTAAAATTAGCTTTATTGTAAAATTGGAAGTACGCTTGAGGAAAATAGGTGATTTTTATAGCTGAGAAAATTCTTATGAATCAAAATTTGAATTGGGATTAGCAAGAGTTTCATTAAGAGTAATACAGATTTTACTTAGAATTTCACTTGTTCTCCCATCTGGTTACCACCTACTCCTACTCCTACTGCTTCCCCTCATATTGCTGTGAGGTTAGTTCTTGAGAACATCTCCTGTTTCAAAGTTACAGGAATTTTAATAAAGTTGCAGTCACTGGGCCAAAATATCTGTGTCAGTCTCACTCCACACTGGCAACTTGCAATATATATTCTGCTCAAAGCATACTACACCATAAAAGATTTACTTCATTTTGGCAGATAATATAAGATAAAGAAAATGCTTCCTCTCTATAAATTTTCCACACCAACACACATGTATTACAAAAGGTGCAAATCAAAGATGCAGGGAAAATGAAATAGCTGTCAATTGTTTTTACTGTAAAACTACAGCAAGTACTAGAGCTGAAGTCGTATTCGTGGATTTATAATTAAATATTCCATTGGCATTGTTATAAATATTTAAATAAATGACTACTTTAATAAAAATAGTTGTTGTCAAGAAGGAAATGTAGTATTTAGGTAAAAAAGTTCTGGTTTGGATTTATTGCTTAAAAATTCTAGGAGAGTTTTATTTGACTAAAATAGAATAATTAGGATTTTTTTGGTGTGAATACAATTCTGAGTATTCACCCAATTTGCTGATTTCTGTTTGAAATCAGTGTATTAAAGTTTTTAACATGCAGAAATGCTGGCTTCACAAACTACTATCTTTCTTGACTTATACTAATAAGTGACTGGATATAAATATTTATATCTTTAATTTTATAAGAAAACAGAGAAAGTATTCCAAGAGCCTCCTTTAGCAGACTGTTATGTTGGAATGTCTTTATTTTGTAAACATTTGGGGTTTTTGGTCTATTGTACGCTGGGTGCCACTTACACAAATCCTGATTATTTTGGGTCAAATCCTCCTAGTGCAGGCAATCACAACTCCATTGGAATTACTGCAGCTTTCATCTGAAAAAGCTATCTGGTCGACTGACACAGATTTACCTCCAATCAATGCCAAAGCAATCATGAAAGGTATGATTTCTTTACTAGGAAGCTTATCCTGCAAATATATATATATATATATATATATATTTATATTTATATGTATGTATGTATTTTAAGTATATGAGTAAAATAAGGTTGGAAATTATACACTCAGTGTTTAAAAAACATTCCAACACCTTCCACATCCCCTCACCAAAAAGGCATATCACAAAATATAGTGTGATCTGAGCACTCTACCTGGGTGAATCTTTACATTTAATACCAAAACCATTAAAACCGTTTCAAACATTTTGTAAAGCCAACATTTTAGAAATCAAAACTGTGTCACAAATTATAGGAAATCTTTGTAATGGTTGTATCTCAACAGCACTATAAGAAAGGAAAATAAACACATAACACTGGTATGAAAGAAACAAGCAATATATCAAGTGTGACATGAAGTGACTTTGGTACAGATTGTGAAAGATGCAATGTAAGAAAATGAATTTAATGTTGTCTTAACATGTGAAAATTAAGTCCAATGAAGTCAATACAGTACTTATTTTGGGAATAACCAGTACATTAGTGATACACTGATATAGATGACACACAGCACTATCCAGTCTATTCTTGTGATAGGTGGCCTGTTACCTTTCACGTGGAGAATGGCACTTGATGAGATAGTGCCATTCAAATTTTTAGCCCGAACAACATAGAGGCCAGCATCTTTACCACACACCTTCTGAATGAATAAAGCATGCTTTGTCTCCTTTTGTAAAAGCTTTAGGTGCTCATCTGGAGTCAGTTTCTGGCCCTTCTTGTACCTGAAGCAGAGAGTCAGTTTTCAAGTCAGAGTTATAACACTGTACATCGAGCAGAACTTCACAAACTCAGATAGCCTCTATAAAATTACACAGAGCAAGAGAGAGAATCTCACTGCTGTGCTGTCATTCCTCAGTTTTAAACTTACATGGAAATATGGATGAATATTGAAACAATTCAGATTGCTCGGTAACAGTCTTAATAGTATGAAATGTGGTTCTGAAAATGTTTTTCATTGGGCAAGTCAGTAATCCCACTGCAGCATTGGAGAGAGAGGCCTGGGCCCTCAGATTTTTGCTCAAACATTTTAGCTAGCAAGTTGCTAAGTCAATCTACATTCAATTAATGCACACACTTTTAAAATGCATAAGCAGCATACAAATTTTTTGAACTTGTATCTTAAGTACAATGAAAGTAATTTACTTGTTTCACATCATCAAACAGGATAGAACAATACATCAGTAATTATTTCAGAGAACTGGTGTCATATTCTAACACTTTAAGATCTGTCACCACATATTAGATTAAGATCTGTCACCACTCCTGATTTATGTATTGGAAATGAGGGAAAACACTGGCTCTTCTTACCTTGTGATGTTTCAGCATAAGCTACATTTAACACAGAGAAATGCTTTTCTGCCTATACATCCAATAAACATCTACATCAGTACAAAATACATGCTATTGTTGAATTGTTAACTACTAAACCTTGCAATTTTTCTCTTTTTATAAATTTCTAATTTGCAAAATTTTTTCAGTTGAATGTTATTATTTAAAAGGACATATACCAGTAGTGTATATATTTTTGAGCTAAATTAATACTTTCTTACAATTAAAAAAAACCTGAAAGTACCTCTTGTTTCACCAGCAATACTCTTCAAAGTGTAGAATACCAGGATTTAAAGCAAAGTAACTTTATTGATACCAATACAGTATAGCAGCAAAGTTGCAGTGTCCAGTATTTTTCTCAGTGCCATAGAAGAAAGTTCAGCTTACTAAAAGCTTAGTTTGCCAATTTCTTTGCATGTGTAATTATAATCTGAACATCAAAACATTTTCAATAAGAGGCATATCTAGTTTAATACATCAAAAGAAAGACCTCCATTGTGAAAGTCTAATGGAGTAAGTAGAGAAATGGAAAATAAGGTTAAATTTTAGGAAACTGCCAATAGAGGACTAGTAACAAAATCTTGAAATCCTGGTCCCCTTTTTTGTCCAAAAAGTCATCCTAAAAGGTGTTTTTATTGTATATCATCTGTATTTGTCACAGATGCAGTATAAAGCAATCTAACTGGACATATAGTAATTCAGAGAGCACACAAATACACACTATAAAACTTTCTTCTATTGTAGACACTTAGGGTTTTTTTTAACTAGTAATCTCTCTCCAGTTCTCTAGAACTGACTCTCACTATGTATGTGTGTCTCTATGTATATGCAGTGGCTATATAAATCTTTTAGTGTGCACGCATATGTGTCTGTCCAAATATAGTGCCAAGATCCTGAGCAAAAGGCAGGTGAATTTACTTACGGTAAACATGGAGTGTGCAGTTGTTCTAAAAAATTATTGAATAAATGGAATGTTATATTCCAGAATATAAAAACTATATGATGCATTTGCTTAAAAACATTGGATATGTTTTCAATAATTTGAGGGTCTCATTAAGTACAGAGAGATTATTTCAAGTAGGTTAATTATCAAAATCAAATTTGAAAGTGAGAATCATGCAGAAGTGTGGAGTGGAAAGGGTAAAAGACATTTCTTCTGGTCTATAGATTAATTAACTTGGTTATAAGTGGTTCAAGGTGTATTGCTAGCAGGTACATTTACTTCTTCTCGTTATAAGCTACCCACCATGTCAGTGTAGGCTCTGGGAATCCTTCTACTTCTACTTCCAAAGTTACCGGAGAACCTTCCATGACAGTTTTGTTAGAGAGAAGCTGGGAGAAGTTAGGCGCCTGTCCAGTTAGGTTGGCCATGCTGTTCTTTTCTGATGAACTTTTAATATCTTCTCGGGTGACCGTCTGCCTCTGACAGCTTCTGGTAGTGTCTGATTGAAACAGGAAACCTGAGAATGCATCAGGCAAAGCATGCAGCCTGTCCTGGGTTTTAGTACAGTTATTCAGGTCATGCAACTGTTCCTGGGTTTCTGTCATGCTTTTATGAAGTTCAAGGTGTTGCAAATGTGTTTTGCATGCTTCACTCATCAAGCTATAGACTGGTTTGGCATCTAGAGTGCAGGAAGCACTGCTAGCTTCAGATATTTTTTGCAAGCTACAAGTCAAAGGAGACACAGCTCTGACTTTTGGACCAGAATCTGTTGAAGAGATAAAAAACTTCTGAAACTGATCTGATGGGCTCTCTGTCGTGTTATTTGTAGCATAAGCATAAGCAGAATTTGTTAAGAGATGAGACTCTTCTGTCACTTTTTTAATGCTGGTGGTTTTCTGCATTTGCGAACTGTAGGAACTGACGTGCAAACTATGAGAACTACAATAGCACTGCTCATCTGGCTCAGTTTCAGAATGCAAGAGGTTGGATTCTGGTGTCTCAGAAAGTGGTGGCAAAGAGATATCATCAGGTGATATACACTCATATTCATCTCCAGAGGGTATTTCTTCTGCCAGGAATTCAATCTGTAAACTATCCTCTTTGGCTGAAGATGACAGCTCTGTATCCTGTGAAACAAGATCCTCACCAGCTGGACAGATAATTGGAATATCAGCCAATTTATTCTTGTCCTTAAATTAGGAGGGTCAAGAAGAGAAGGGAAAGAAGAAGAAAGAGAGAGAATGAGTTATTCTATGCATCCCATGTTCATGCAGAAGCTACCAACAAACATTTGAAATAATTCTTCTAAGTAAGTTCAATATATTTTGAGAAGCAGGAGGAATGTTGTGGCAAGCGATAATTTCTCAGAAAATTTTGCATCAGCTAACTGGAATTTAAAACTGCTTGGATAGATTCTAGCAGATATTATTACAAATATATATCAACATTTATTATGACAACAAAAATAAAAGTACCTCTTCGTATAAACATAGGACAACCTGTAGGTTCCCCATAGGTGCCTTTTATAAAAACATTAGCAAGGGGAATGTGGAGTTGGACCAGTTACATCAAAAGGAACAGTTGCATGCCAATAAAAGTATATTCCCAGCTAAGTCACTGGACCTTGATCTTTGAGAGTCACCAGTCATGTTCAAGATTTACAGAATTAAATTAACATATTTAAGATATTTTCAAGTATTTTATATTTTCCTCATTTTGTTGCTAGCTGTTTCACAATCTTGTCTGAACATTAACAGAAAATGGAATTTTTAAAATATAATATCTTGGATCCAGAATTTAAAAAAAAATCCCTCTCATCAAATTTCAAACAGAATTGCATGTGACACAAGTGCATTAATTTAATTCACAAAGCATCAAAGACATTATATGATTTATTAATTACTTATTTTCCTCTTAATTTGTGTATGAATGTTTGATCACATATTCAGTCCTATTTCATTCGGGCAAGGGCTCTTAGAACAGGTGTTCATAATGTTTTCCTATGCTATTCTATCATCTAGTTTTATAGAAATACTGCTAAATAGAACACATTTATTTTTAATCACATATAAACTGTTCACTCAGATAAATTGGATGACATACTGGATGTCCAAACCAAGTCTTGCTGGCAGTATCCAGTACAAAATTGCAGCGTGATGTTAATTTCCACTTTCTCATTGCTTAAATTCTCTATATATAACCTAATCATCAGTGCAAAAAATTAATGAAATTATTCAATTCAGTTTCAAGTTGAAGTTCGTGTAGAAGTAGATGTGTTTTCCACAAATGACCCCTGATGAACTCTGACTCCCAAAGTGTCTTTGAGAATTAATACCTCATGGATATTAGCATGATAAATTATAATTGACATTACGGTTTGGTGAAACATGTCGATTTTCCCCCTTTACACTACTTAGAAAAGAAATACTGAATATCTTCTTTGTTCTGCATGGATTTTCTTTATTGGGGTGCTAACTAATGCTAAACTATTCCTAAGACATTGTTATTTTTAGGGATTAATTCC
Source organism: Heliangelus exortis (assembly GCF_036169615.1). NCBI lineage: Eukaryota > Metazoa > Chordata > Aves > Apodiformes > Trochilidae > Heliangelus > Heliangelus exortis. The sequence goes on along the minus strand of NC_092427.1, from coordinate 23,941,248 downwards.
AATAAACTCACAAAAATTTATTTTTCTATGGTTTGCAAATTTGGCTGTCACTGAAGTTTTTTTAACCTTATCAGCATTGCTCTAAATAACTCTGTTTTAACCCTGACCAATTTTGCATACCTTTGTTAAAAAAGTTTTAAAAGACACTTCAATAGCAAATTCCAGCTGTTTTGCTCTGACTTGCACAAACAAAAACAAAGCAAGCCAAATATGAATAAATAATAAGCTGAAGATCTCTCTAGAATGTTAAATTCTGAGCAGGTAAATTTAAAAAAAAAAAAAACCAAACAATTCTGAATAACCAGTATCTACTATTCAAACGAAACCAATAGTTCTGATTAATTCTGGATGATGAATGTGCAATGAGAGGATTTAGGCCACTTTCTAGAGGATGCTATTTATTGCTGAAGCAAATTAATGCTCTAAAACTGCCTGCAGAAGCACAGACAAAATTGGAGGTTGCTGGCCCATGAGGCTGAGGGCTGGGGCTGGGCCAGATCTTTTCTTGGAAAGGATGGAAATGAAAGAGTAGCTTTTGTAAAAAGAACTTGCTACTTTATTTGAAGTATGGAGTGTTGAAAAGGGTGGAGGCATCATAGCCACCATACTTCACATCTGATATTTGCTGTTTCGCATACCCTTGAATTCTCCTGTTGGCAGCTGAAGCAAAGTCTGACAAGGACTGACAAAGCTATGGCCTAGCAAAACAGGAGATATGGCTATGGACATCTACTGGGTAAGGTGATTCCTTAGAACAGTCACAAAATTTTGAGTGAAATCTAGGCTTCAAGAGAACAGTGAAACTAATACTGACTTGGAATTGAGGTAACAAAACTGATAAGGGTCAAATTTGGCTCATCAGCATATCACAGGATATTCTGTATTGACCTGAATAGACTGATAAGATTAGCTGAGTTTCTACAAAAGATCAAAATTTAATGTCTTGTTGTATTGGTCCACACTTTTTGTGATGATGGCATGATGTCATACTGAACTGCTTACAGCTCTAGTTATGCTCCATCATGTTTTTGCCATGACTGCTTTCCTGCTATTCACACTGTTGCATGCAAAAGTGAAGCATTCTGTGCATTGGATTTCTGCAAAACTATAAATGAGAATACAATCTAAGCCCACCATTCTCTTAACTATATCTGTCACTTTTGAGAAGCAGTAAAGTAAGGAGCAAAATTGCTTTCAGAGTACATAACAGTGACCATCAATTTGATTTTAAAACAAATTAAAAATCAACATGAAGAACAGATACCTGTTCAGTGTTTGTAGGACAAAGATTACTGTTTCTCTTCTCAGTAATGTGTTCTGTATTTTTCAGTAATTTATCTGATGACTTCTGAAAGAAAAAAGTTGAACACTTTTTTTTCCTGGTAAAGAGCTTAATGATTCAACAAAGAATAATTTCCACCATTACTAAGTTCAGATTCTGAGCTATAAGGTTTCTCTCATGGAATATTACTTAAAAATCAAATACTTTTACAGCCTGTCTTCTAGGGCTTATATTACTATTAGGACTCTGGGAAATACTCGCAGCAGTCTCCTCTATTCATACATTCCCTTAAGTATTATTATAAAGGAGAGAGCAGAACATGTTCTCTCTTGAAGAAGGAGTAATAGTTACAAAGAGGATGTCTGCAGCAAGAATACTGTGGCAATGGAACCGAAGGAAAAATGGTAAAAGATTATGAAAATAAATTTTTAGGAAATAGATACACAGGCAAGTAAAAATAAGGAAGAGTATGTGAAATGGATAGAAGGTAAAAAAAAATGAAAGAGAAATGACCAACACTATAGTAACACCCTGAGAAAAAGAGTTCTAGTCAATAAATGAATACATCATCTTACCTGCTGTTTTTGTTCCTCTGCTTTATCTTTAATAACAGTTTCACATGCTTCTTGACCATTTCCTTCTTCTTTTTCAACAGTCACCAGCTCTTCAGAAAACTCATCTTTCTGCTATGTGAAAATAAAATTAAGTAAACTTACATCTAATAAAAGGCATCAATTGTTAGTTACATGCTGAGTTATGCTCTCTCAACAAAATACCTTAATCTCCTTAAGTTCTTTCAGAGATCTACACAACTCATCAATTGAAGCAGTAATTTCTTTGTACTTCAATACAGCTTTTTCAACATACTTTTTTCCTTCTTCAGTACCTAGAAAAGTAAAAAACACATGAAAGTAGAACAGAATGCCTCACACATGAGTACCAATCAATACACTTTGTAACTCTAATATACTGCAATATTAACATTTTTCTGTGTCTTGTTTTGCTGAAGGAGTTCTGAGATTTTTGCAGCAATGTGATTTTCTACCTCTTACAAACTTACTTGAGTTGGGTCCTCATAGCTGCTACAGGTTGTCTGCTAGGCTTCCCCTTGAACAAAATAACTTTTGTCTGATTAGTGATACTGCATTGAAAGATGCTGACCTCAAAGCATCTCCTAAAATAGTTGCCTTACTATATGGCTAGAAGGCATTTAGATCCCTCTTATAAGAAAAACAGACAACAGCAGGACGCAGAAATGCTCCCCCCCATATAATCATTTAAAATGCACAAAGCAGCATCTTTCTCCCAGTGTTCCCAATCGGCTGCTGTCAGCAATCCATTCTGCCATCTCCTTTTGTATAGATAGGAATGGTTAAAATATTGAGAAATTTAAAAATTAAAAAAAATTTAAAATTGTTTTCTCTAAATACTCTCTTCAACACTAAATTAGAGGAACATAAAACCAATTTAATTGTTGAATTCTTTTTAGATTTACTTGATGGGCTACACAGATCCTTATGCATTTGGATGGTCACCTTATCTTTGGATAAAAATATATTAATATATAAACATTACAAAATGGGAGGAAAAAAAGCAAAGGCCGAAGTTTGTTGATGTTCATTCTTTTTGGTCAGCAATGTCCCAAAACAGTACAATTGCACGTACAGCATTTAAATAACATTCTTTGCTGATAAAAAGCCTAAGAAAGTTGGCAATCAAAAAATATGTAGTTGTTCACTAATGTAAAAAATTCACTCAGCACTGAGGTATATCACTGTAGCATAGTTTGACTCCAAAGACTTGCCCATTATGAGATAGTATAAGCAATGAAGTCTTAATTCCAAGCTCATCAATATTACAAGGCATTCACACTTGGATTTCAAAGTGAATCAGGATGTATACACAAAACCAAGTAGCTACCAGGCTGTTGAGTACTTCCATATTGTTATATTTTAAATATTTGTTCTGAAATCTTTCACCTTCTTCCAGTCAATACTTTAAAACAACTTCTTTTAAAAAAAAAAAAAAAACTTGTCTTGGTTTGGTGTGGTGTTATTTTGAACTGACCCTGAACCCCCCCTGCCCATCCCCTGTGCCCTGGGAGGAGGCAGCAGTGAAAGGATCTGGGCCTGGGAAGAAGGGAGGGGTGTATTGGGCAGGGAGGTATTAAGATCTGGTCATGTTTTTTCTTTATAGATTTAATAAGCTCTTTTTTTCCTTCTCAAGTTGAATCTGTCTGGTTTCTGCCTGTTACCATAACAGCGGGATGAAAACCTCCCTCTCCTTGTCTTGATTAACCTTTAGGTGGATTTTCTGCTCCCTGCCCCACAGTGGGGGTAGGGAGTGAGTGAGTGGAGGCCGGACTGACACCAGCTGGTCCTAAACCATGACTTACTTCACATGATTTTCTTGAATGAGTAAATCTAGGAATATGCTTCCTCCTGTCCTAAGTTATTGCATTATTTTCCCCACTCTACATTAACACACAGCTCCTCACCATATAACTGTTTAGCAAGGTCTATAACCTGCTGAATTTTCTCTTCTTGTTCAGGCACTGTGGGCTGAAGAAACTTATTGAATTGCTTGTAGAGAGACTCTATTGCTTCTCTTGTTTTGCATTCTGCAGAGTACTTGCCAACTCTAATGACTGTTGCACTCATATCTTCAAACCAGAATTGACACTGAGGGATAAAAACATTGCATTACTATGAATTCTTATCAGCAATTTAAGCTTTTGTAGAATAGACTGGACTACTCTTAGACTTTCCTTGATCACAGGCATATGTGAAGTTTTAAATTTTCTGGTTTTAATTTAACCTGAAAAATACTTTTGTTGTGCTGCTTCAATTATTAATAGATGCTAAATATCTTTAAACTCTAGATCCATTCTCAGATAAAAGCATGGTGAGGTTCTCAGTTAATGGTTCTGCAAACATATATTTCTGAGTTCTTTACAGCTTGTCTATCAACAGACTAATTTCATAAACTTTGATTCATGGCCACAATTACACTTCCATAATGGCAGCAAGGCTGCTTAAATTTAGTTCGCTACCAAACTTTAGTCTCATCAACCAGTAAAGTTGTGTGGACTCTTTCTCTTGACAAGGATAGGTTTTAGAACATACTCTTAATAAACATTTTAGTTACTTTCATATACTCAGACAATAGAATCTGGTGTTCACTCAGCGTCATCCATATTGTATCAATACATCCAACAGCTAATATTCACCTTTCTTAACTGCCATTAAACATGGATTAGAAGACTACCTATTTGCTGGAAGAAAACTACTGAGTAAAAGGTGATGCTTAAACTAAGTCAAAACCCAAAAAAATTAGCTCTAGAAAATAATTTATCTCCCTCAAAGTAAGGAATAAGTATAAAAATTTAAATACCAGTAAAAGGTAACAAATTGCTTTTCTAACAATAAAAGAAATGACACATTAATCAGACAACTGGACATTGAAAACATCTTTTAAACAAGATTTTAGTATTGTGATCCATCATTAAGAGGATTTATTTCTCATGCATTTTGATAATTTTGGAGATATGAACTGTGCTATTTCTAAAAATAAACAGTGATGACAGGAATGTGCTTGCTCACAGCAGATGCACCAACACAATGCATGAGGCAGTCCTCAGATACATTTAAAATAAATCCATGGAAGTTTCCAAAAAGACTCAGACTGCAGTTCAGAAAAAAAACCAAACCAAAACTTATATATTTAACAATTAAGTCTACTAAAAAAATAGGCTGCTTTTAAGGAACTGCATATTTTACCTTTCAGTTCCAGAACTATATACCACACAGACAGTCCTTCCTGACAACTAAACAAGTGGGTATTGTGATAATCTATCTCTTGCGGTTGGACAGATACCAAAGAGGGCCTCGTAGCACTTTCTCTGCTGCCTCAGGATATGCTTAGAGAAAATGAGCTGACAAGCATGATCATAGATATGTTGAACCTTTATGAAAGTCATGTGAGAGTGGAAACCCCAGTTGTATGCACAGCAGTGCAAGAATATGGTCACATTGCATATTTTTTCTCCCTTTCTCCACAAAGTTACAAAGAGAAAATAGAAGAAATAACATTTTTACCAGCCACCTGCTTTTGGAACCCACAGATTTTCGCTGAAATAGTTATAAGTTCTTTATCTACCCCAGTCCTGGATCATTATTACAGCCACAGTGAGAACCTCAGGTTTACCTCTTCCATCATCTGTTGCAGATGCTCCACGAGATCCAGATTTTGCTTGTAATCCTCCACAACTCTGCTAAAGTCATTCACCTGTTTTTGTAAGTCACTGACTGACCCCAAGACTTCAGCATTATGTTCATTTGCTACAGAGCCAATGACTTTCTTCTCTAAATTATCCATCTTCTTTTTAAGAATCTGTTTAAGAGATCCAGCAATGTTAAATACCACAACAAACAAATGCTTCTATTTTTAGAAATAATTTTTTAGAAATATATTTTTAGAAATAAAACATAAAAAACCCACACAAACCTGTTTCTTGGCCTATGCTTTAAAAAAAGCAAGTACAAGTTGCTTTTTCAAAAGTTGGAGGAAACTCTACAATGCTAATTAAAAGAAATTTAAATTATATTTATAAAAGGTATAATTAAGTTTCATTTTTCAGCATAAAAATAAGCAGATATTCCAGTAATTAAATATGGGATCTTGAATAAAGTAAATGTAATTGAAACTGAAAATGAAAAAAATACTACTAAACTTTTGGAGTCTTTGACCAAATACAAGTCAATTTAAGCATCACAGTTAATTATATCATAGAATATTAACATATTGCTTAAGAATCTGATGTAAGCAACATCAGTAACAAGCTAGCATAATTCTAAAGACCAAGGGTAACAAGCATCTTTACTAATAGTTTATGATGTCTGGTATAAATATCTGTAAATTTTAGGATAAGATGGTATACATATATATATTTATGTATTTTTATCCTGGGAACACTGTTCTTGACAGTTGATCAAGGCTTTGTTGCACTATCTGTTTTACAAGTGATGCAAAATGACAGGTCCTTGATTATTGTCTGGAAAAGAAGAGATCGGTTTAAATAGGAAAGTATTTCACAAACTGTCAATGCACACTTGTAGGAATACACACTGGGAGGGAGAATGTTGACAGCAGGTCAAAGGAGGTGATTATTCCCTTCTACGTAGCAGCAGTGAGGCTACATCTGGAGTCCTGTCTACTTCAGGCTTCCCAGTTCAAGAAATACCTGGACATACTGGAGTGAATCCAGCAAGCAGCCACAAAGATGACTGAGTGAGCATATGTCATACAAGGAGAGAGATAGGATTTTTTGATTATGGAGAAGGGAATGCTGAAGTATGGATCATATCAATGTGTATAAAAATATGATGGGAAGGAGCAAAGAAAACAGAGACAGACTCATCTCAGATGGAATATGGAATATGATATGGAATACCCAAGGGAATATGACCTAGAGAAACCTTTTCTAGTTTACCTTGCTCTGAGGAGGGGATTTTGACCAGATGGTCTCCAGACACCCCTTCCAACCTCAGTGATTCTGTGATTTGACTTTGAATTTGTGAGTGAAATTGCTAAAATAAATAATAATTTAAATAACAATAATAATAAATAAACAGAAAAATAGCACAAAAAGGAATCATAGAAATTACTGAAAATTTCAAGTTAAAAATTAGTGAATGAAGAGAGTGGCAGGGCAAGCAAAAAGAAAGCGCTAGTTCTCATTGACAACTAAAAAGGATATTGAAGGCTTTGGAGAAAGAGTTTCCAGTAAATATTACCTGTATTTTCTCGACATACGTATCAACTTGCTGAATCTGTATTTTAAGTACTTTCAAATTTCGAGTTTTTTCTGTTTTCTTCATATAGTTAAACTTCAAATTGTTGAATTTCTTTTTGATATCCTTAAAAGATTCTCTGAGCTAAAAGAAAGAAAGCATATTTGTCAGCAAAAAAAGATACCAGCACACTGCAATTCAGTGTGCATATTTTTCCCCAAGAACTGAAAATTTAATACAGAAATGAATAATACTATGTCATCTCATAAAGCAACCTTATTTCCTCAGAATTTCTTTCCATCAGTGGAAAATCAAGATGCTTGCATTCTAAGTATTATTTCCAGAATGGCTGGAGCAAAAAAATACTGGGGCAAGGGATGACATCCTTGCTTAGACAAGTTATGAAAAACTTACGTCTAAGAAGTTTCATCTGTTTTCACTAGAGGCAGATGTCGTTCACATAGCCTAGTCCACTTAGTGGAAATGGTGCCATATAAATGTACAGCCATGCTTAGTTTCCAGGAAAAAAAGTTTTACTGGGCTTGAGCATGTATATTTACATTTATTCATTATATTTTTCTCTCATAATACAACATTTAGTTTAAGTTGGGTTGTTTTACTTTTTCCTGTCCTTTTTAGAAGCCCTGCTTCTGAAAGGAAGTTACACAGCAGCTCAATATTATATCCAGTGCTAGTCCAAACCAGAGAGTTGCTGCTTGATCAGAAGCTCTGGTCCTCCTCGAGGACTTTTTACCACCCTGACATCAGTTTGAGAGACAGCACAGCAAGACACAACTGATCCAGGAAATTCCTGGAATACATCGCTGATAACTTCCTCCTCCAAGTGATAATGGAACCAACAAGTAGAGGTGCCATGCTAGATCTTGTAGTCACCAGCAGGGAAGGGCTTGTAGGGGATGCAGTGACCATGAGATGGTGGAGTTCAAGATTCTCAGGGCAGCAAAAAAGGAGATGCTCATCAAGCTTGAAACCCTTGACTTCAGAAATCTTTTACTTTTAAGGGAATGTAGAAGAAATTATGTAAAATTATATCTTTCTAAAGGAACTGATTAAAAAGAATCTTTATATTAAAGAGTCCTACAGACTTCCCCTGGCCCACTCCCTGCCAAAGAATCCAGGAAGTAATGAATGCTCATTTTGCAGCTACTGTAAATGAAACAGCTTGCAATCAACCATAATAATAATTTAAAAAAAAAAAAAAAAATACAATTACTACTAATACATCAAGATATATAGTCTTCATTTTCATTTCATCCAGTGGGATGTTGCCTGGCTAGTTCAGCAGTGAATAGATAATTGGTGTTCACTTAGTGTAATGGAAAATTATTCTATCACCAGCACTGTGATGTTCAATTAGTTTAAGCTCTTTATCCTGCCTAAGTACATAGAATAATAAAATCCATCTAAAAGCCTTCGCTTAATAAAACCACTTCTGCAGAACATATATTTTGTATTCAGAACACAAGAGCTTTATTTGCTGGTGTAAGTTTGAGGAAAACATGAGCAAGAGTTTATTTTAGTTTATTTCACTGGCTTATGCACATATGTAGGCTGGTGCTCGTTTATGAGGCCAGAGGCTCTCCTCATACCAGTTTTTGAAATCAGATCATCTTGTTTCACGTACGATGGCTCATGTGTCAAAGGTCTGCAGCTGCTGTCACTCTTCTCTTTAAGCCTCAGTGGAAAAACTAGATTCAGCTCAGACTTGTACCTCTCCCCCTCAAAGTGCATGTACACAGCTCCTGTTATCAGCAACTGTACCAAGAATGACATGCAGCTCAATTTTTAAAAAATCTAAGCATATATGTTTTCCTCTATTTTCTGCTAAATTAAATGAAAAATACTAAAAGAGTTATACACAGTAATTCACTTCAGTGACCTCAGCTCACAAGTTTTAAGGAACTTTGTAACTTATCCATTGTGTCATAGTCATTAATCAGGCAGCTGTTCCTAACTATAGTTGGCTTGTCATGGGTGGAGAACGATAGTGAAGGAGAGGGGTGAACAAAACAAAACAGCTACAAAATCAAATTATAAAACTTCTTTAAACATGTTTAAATACAAGAGTAGAGCTCCAGTAAAATTCTTTGATTCCTGTGTGAGCCACTTCAGGCGATACTTCAGTGTTGTTAGCCATTTACTCTTCTTTTTTTAAAAAATACAGAAGACTTTTAGCAGTACTAATACTCAAAATAGCCCATGAAAGAAGGTTGCTGGAAATAGGTATGCAAAGTGAAAAAGATTAAAGAATGTGCAGAAATAAACCATCCAGAAAGTGGAGGAAAAGAAAAGGTGCTGTTCACATCATTAATGATTACTGTGATTCAAGGAGCATAAGCCAACTAAATTGCAAGGTGAGAAATGTGCTGAGAAGTACCAGTTCCTACTGACTTGTAAAAAGAGATAGCTCATCACCCTCTATAATTAAAATCCATTTTTCCAGTCATACCTTTCCATAAGTGTATAAATTATGACACAATGAAGAGGCACAAAAAGAGTGATGACTGGGGAGAGTTGAAAACCTACTTCAAGATGTTACTCTTCAATTGTAAGTTTCGTGCAGACATGCATAGATGGTATTTCTGAAGAAAAGGCCCTTTCATTGCAAATGTTATCTGATGTAAATAACTGTGTCACTTACAACTGAATGAACAGATTCAGTATAGTATTAAGCTAGTTTCCTGAATCTTGACTCAGCTCTATCACACATTTTGCAGGGTAATGCAGTGCAGAGGCTACTACCCAACCTAGCTAGTGAAGGAAGAAGCCCAAACTGGCAAACACAGATCTGACATGTCATACAGATTTTCCTTATACCTTTCAAAGGTATAGGGGCCAAAAATCCTTTTTTTGACCTTTGCAAATGTTTTTCAAATTAGGGAAAGCACAGAAAAGGCATGCATTTTGTTCTTCTGTCCTCCAAAATTGTTTCAAAACTCAAGTTGTAAGGTTATTTGGCTATACATTTCAGTATTTGTTTCCTTGTTTCTTATAGAAGCACTGATATGTTACAAATGCAAGGAGCTAGCCAAACCCTCCAAGTATGATAATTCCAAACATCAGTGAGTTTTACCACCGAAGTCCTCACTCATATGCTTTATTTACACAGTTAAATCCACCATGTTAAATGTAAATTAATAAGTATTTACAGCAGAATTCCAAATATTTTCAGTCACCTTTAAAGTTTGTTCTGTACACTGGTAAATCACAACTAAATTATCTGGTTGACTTTTTACTATGTGACAGCTATGAACAGCTGCTACTTTCTGCTGGCATATGAAATATTTATTTGCTTAGACATAGTAGATGGTAAAGAAATCATTATTTCAGACAGGTCTGCAATACTGGGACTAATTTCTGATGTTAAAATCAATATATTTTAAAATATTGAAGAGAATATTAAGAGCTTAACATTCTTGAAGTGACTGCTTTATTGATCCCTAAACAGAATTAGTTATAGATACTTAATATTTTAAAAAATAAAGGAAAATGTCAGTAGATTAATGCCCACACAGGTACATTACCCTAGTATTTGTTTAGGAAATTTCTCCTATGCTAACCTGTAATAGAAAAAGAATCTAAAGAAATAGGCATCCACACAGCAAATAAGTGTATTTCACTAGTTTCACTATCTAGTTTACATTCAAGATTCTATTAGGTCTGGGGATGACAGATTTTAACTTAACCCGCCAACGTGGCTTTCCCAACTTGGAAAAAAATTATCTATAATTACTATTTCAATACAAAATACACTATGAAGTTATTTTTCATGGGGTGTCCATTAACTATGAGAATCTAAAGTGATACATTTTGCAATATAGGAACTGTGGTGAGTAACACGTGCCACTGACAGGCTTTTCATGTCTATTTGAGAAGGAAAGAAGATTGTTATTTCCCTCTAGGCTCCTTCTCTCACTGGAAGTCTAACAAGTAATAAAACCAGAAAAAGTAATTCTTAGAAAGGAGTCACATTTCTCTGTCCTCGCTACATAATTCCAGAATCACAGGACAGAAACAAGAGGTTAATTTCATATGTGTGTCTTTGAATATGGCCAGCCTTATGGACAGGCTGCTCAGTGAACATTTCCTTTTCTTCAGCAAATTTGAGGGGTTTTCAGTATAAACATAAAATGCTTTACTTCAAACTTCAAACATTTTAATTCTATCATGCCACTGTAACCCATAGTAGGATTTCTTGTTTAGGCACTTGATCCTTTTATTCTCTTCTGCAGAATGGTTCCCTCTGCCAGAGTGCTTCCCCTGTACCACCTGCTGTTCTTACTGCTTCCTGACACTGCCCAAGAATTTACATCACAGGTGATTGATGCCTTTACTTTTAATGGATCACTCTGAGAAAATTAATTCTATGGAAAGTTATTCTTAGATTAATTTTTGCTGAGACATCTACTCCACTCAATCTGCTAAGCTTTGAGTGGGTTTGTATTTGGCCTACTAAAATGATATGCTAGTAACCATATTACCAAATAATTTTTCCTAACTTAGGTTCCATAATCCTAATTTTTAATATCCTCTTACAAGGATATTTCTGCCTCTTCTAGCAATTTTTAAAGTATCATATCTTGGGTTTCAAAAAAAAAAAAAAAAAAAAAAAAAAAAAAGTAGTAAATCATTCTGAAATTTTAATTAAAATACTAAAAATTCTTTCTAATAGACTTATAAACTGCAGTACATAAATTCTACTTTTGTTTGAAATGTTATCTTCATATGAAAGAAATCTGAAGACTTTGTGTATTTTGGATGAAGCTGACAGAGCTGAAAGCCAAAGAAAATATAGCTACTGTATTTCAAGTTCTCCTGGTACAATGAAAGCACTTTATTGCCAGTCCAACAACTCAGTATAATCCAGAGCTGAGAGATATGGAAGATTATTATAGCTGCTGTGTGGATCAAAGGTTGCTGGTAAGAAAAAGATCAACTTTTCTGTATATGTATAGAACATGCATGGGAATGATAAACAGCAACAAACAGGAAAAACACAACAGCCCTTTCAATAGTCATTTGACGTATTGGAATTTATCTCCTTTACCTCATTTATCTCCTCTTGAGTGATGCAGTGCTGGAAATGGTGTGACAATTTTTCCTCATATTGATCAACTTTGGAGCTCCAGTTAATGCTATCACATTCAAATCTAGCAAGTTCCTGCTTCAGATTCTTCACAGAAAAATTGAAGCAATCCTAAACAGGGGATGGACAAAGAAATTTCTGAAACTCGGGAAATGTATTGATTTAACCAATATAAAATTAAAATACTTTTGAAGCATAACATGTATAGTCCGTCACAATGCACTAAACTATTAAATCCCCACTCAACATGGTGACTTTGCTGAGCAGAGAAAGTGGCCTATTCTAGTCATTTACAACATCTAAAAGTCACTCAGATACCTTCAATAGTCTTTCATATTTTATCCTTGATTCCACTCATCATTCTAATTCTACTCACAAGTTGCTGCACTGCAGACAAGATATCCACTCCCTGGGTAATAAGGAGTTTATACAGTTGTCTGATATGTGCATGTTTCTCCTGAGCATTCACAAGGTAGGCTTTAGCATGGTGAATGTTTTCAGGGTCCTCAAATATTTCAGGAATATCCAGTTCTCGTGATTTTGATAAACATTCAAGCTGGAATATATTAAAAGGAGAATTAATGTGTGGTTAAAATAAGGTGAAAGGAAGCTTAAATTTCTGAAATTTCTTAAGTTCTCTGAAATTTCCTCATTACTGAAATGAAAATGAAACTCAATTCAATTTGGTTTCAGATCTGAATTTTAGATTCTCTGAATTTCATTTTAATTCTGATCACTAGGTGGGTTAATGCTGTTTGTTTGGAAAAAAAAAAAATAGAAAGAAAAAAAAAAAGAACAAAAAGAACCAAACCCAGAAAGAGTTTAACTGCAACAGGAAGAAGGTGTATTTTCAAAAATTATACTCACTTCTTTTTTAATGTGATGGAATTCGACTGTCTTGTTAAAGATCTCATCATATTGTGTCATTAAGTCCTTTACTGTTTGATGGAGAAGAATAATCTCTCTAATCCTCTCAGAATTCTCTTGCACAGGAAATCCTTCCTGGCTTGGCAATTCTAAAAATTTTATCAGGTATTCAAGCTCAGCATTCAGTTGCTAGGAAAAAAGCAGAAGTTCCTCAAATTATACACAAATATAATTGCAAGTTTTCCCTTATACTTGCTGAAATAACTACCCAAAAAAGGTAAATTACCTTGGGAAAAAAAAATCAGTGCCATGCGCTTTGTAACATTGCCCACATTACTTTATGCCAGGCACAGATCTCAGCTATCACCCAGAAACAGCCTTGGATCAAAACAAGTCAAACTGACTTTCAGGGGAAAGTCTGGCCAGATTGAGAAAACTCAGAGTATTCAGAAGAGGTAGGAAGCTCAGTATGACTTACCTCTGTTTCTGATCAGCTCTAATTTAAAAGCATGAAGCTCATGCTCTTCTTGTGCTTCCTCCACCTCAATATGTGTGTATCACTTTAATACACACCTAACATCATGCAAGATACTCTCTGGACACTGAAGGAAAATATCTTCTTCCTTAACTTATAAACACATACAAACCCTTCCTCCTGGAAATGTCATGTGAAATATAAAACATTGCTAATAGAAAATGTAAACCAAAATATAAACAATGTGATTTTGCATCTTTGCTGTACCAAAGAAGAGATTTTGATCCACTGTGCACTTCACTAGCTTGGTTTCTCACCTGATATTGTGGTTTCATTTGGTTAAGCTTTTTCTGTAGTTCCAAAACTATAAAGAGATCACTTCCAAGGTCAACTGATGCTGCAAGCTGTAGTGCCCCTTGAAGAATCTCTAATCCATGAGTAGTCTAAAAGATAATCAAACACTTCAGTGTTTTTACTGTATTAAATTGAAAAAAAAAAATTGAAAAAAAAAAATCTAAACTGAAATCTAAATTTGCAACAAGAGCCTTCCCCAAATGAGACACCCTAATACTATCCACAGTCCATTAAGAAATCACTAGTATAAAAAAAAAAAAAAAAAAAGGAGGTGATTCTCACCCTCTTGAGAGACCCCACCTGGAGTAGCCTGTCCAGTTCTGGAGCCCCCAACACAGGAAAGACAAAGAGCTCTTGAAGTGAGTCCAGAAAAGGGTCACAAAGGTGATCCAAGGGCTGGAGTACCTCTCCTATGAGGACAGGCTGAGAAAGCTTGGGCTGTGCAGCTTGGAGAAGAGAAGGCTCTGAGAGGACATTATAGCAGCCTTCCAGTACCTGAAAGGAGCCTACAGGAGAGCTGGAGAGGGATTGTTTTACAACGGTACATAGTAGCAGGACAAAAGGTAATGATTTTAAGCTGGATTAAACATTAGGAAGAAATTCTTTAGTGTGAGGGTGGTGAGACACCAGAACAAGATGCCCAGGGAAGTTTTGGATCCCTGGAAGTGTTCAAGACCAAGATGGACAGAGCTTTGAGCAACCTGACCTAGTGGAAGGTGTCCCTGCCCATGCAGGGGGGTTGGAACTAGGTGATCTAGTGATCACAGGAGCAGGCTGTCCCAGTGTGCCAAAAGGCGAGCCGGTGGGGAAGATGACCAGTTTGGCTGAACAGGGAGACTTTGAAAGAAATTAGGGTTAAGAAGAGGGCCTACCAATTATGGGAAAAAAGGGCTAACTACTCAGGAGGAATTTAGGAATATACTTAGGTTGTGTAGAAAGAAAATTAGAGAGACAAAGGCACAATTTGAACTGAATCTCGCCACCTCTGTGAAGGATAACAAAAAGTCCTTCTACAGATACATCAATAGCAAAAGGAGGGGCAAGGAAAACATCTATTCTTTACTGGACATGGGCAGGAATATAGTTGTCAAAGATGAAGAAATGGCCGAGGTATTTAACACCTTCTTTGCCTCAGTTTTCAACAGTAAGACACGTTGTCCTGAGGACAGCTGACTTCTGGAGCTTATAGATGGTGACAAGAATCTAAACAGCCCCCCTGTAATCCAGAAGGGAACAGTCAGTGACCTATTGAACTGCTTGGATCCCCAGAGGTCTATGGAACCAGATGGGATCCACCCAAGGGTGATGGGGGAGCTGGCAGAAGAGCTCGCCAAGCCTCTCTCTATCATCTACCAACAGTCCTGGCTCACTGGGGACATCCCAGATGATTGGAAGTTGGCGAATGTCACACCAATCCACAAAAAGGGCCGGAAGGAGGACCCGGAAAACTACAGGCCCCTCAGCCTGACCTCAGTGCCTGGCAGGGTTATGGAGCAGCTCATCCTGGGGGCAGTCACACAGCACCTGCAGGATGGGCAAGGGATTAGACCCAGCCAGCACAGGTTTAGGAAGGGCAGGTCCTGTCTGACCAACCAGATCTCCTTTTATGACCAGGTGACCCACCTGGTGGATGAGGGGAAGGCTGTGGCTGGGGTCTACCTGGACTTCAGCAAGGCCTTTGACACCATCTCCCACAGCATTCTCCTGAAAAAGCTGTCAGCCCACAGCTTGGACAGGGGCACTCTGTGCTGGGTTGGAACTGGCTGGAGGGCCGGGCCCAGAGAGTGGTGCTGAATGGTGCTGCATCCAGTTGGCAGCCGGTCACTAGTGGTGCCCCCCAGGGATCAGTGTTGGGCCCAGTTCTGTTTAATATCTTTATAGATGATTTAGCTGAGGGGATTGAGTCCATCATCAGCAAATTTGCAGATGACACTAAGCTGGGGGGAAGTGTCAATCAGCTGGAAGGCAGGAGGGCTCTGCAGAGGGACCTGGACAGACTGTAGAGTTGGGCTGATTCCAATGGGATGAGGTTCAACAAGGCCAAGTGCCGGGTCCTGCACTTTGGCCACAACAGCCCCATGGGGAGCTCCAGGCTGGGCACAGAGTGGTTGGAGAGCAGCCAGACAGGGAGGGACCTGGGAGACTGGATTGACAGGAAGCTGAACATGAGCCAACAGTGTGTCCAGGTAGCCAAGAGGGCCAATGGCATCCTGGCCTGTATCAGGAACAGTGTGGCCAGCAGGTCCAAGGAAGTGATTCTGCCCCTGTACTCAGCGCTGGTGAGGCCACACCTCGAGTCCTGTGTCCAGTTCTGGGCCCCTCAGTTCAGGAAGGATATCGAGGTCCTGGAGCAGGTCCAAAGGAGGGCAACCAGGCTGGTGAAGGGACTCGAGCACAGATCCTATGAGGAGAGGCTGATGGAGCTGGGGGTGTTCAGTCTGGAGAAGAGGAGGCTCAGGGGAGACCTCATCACTCTCTACAACTACCTGAAAGGAGGGTGTAGCCAGGTGAGGGTTGGTCTCTTTTCCCAGGCAACTATCAGCAAGACAAGAGGGCACAGTCTTAAGCTGTGCCAGGGGAGGTTTAGGTTGGATATTAGAAAGAATTTCTTTACCGAGAGGGTGATCAGACATTGGAATGGGCTGCCCAGGGAAGTAGTGGATTCTCTGTCCCTGGAGATATTTAAAAAGAGACTGGATGTGGCACTCAGTGCCATGGTCTGGTAACTGCAGCGGTAGTGGATCAAGGGTTGGACTTGATAATCTCTGAGGTCCCTTCCAACCCAGCCAATTCTATGATTCTATGGTCTCTAAGGCCCCTTTCAACCAAAGCCATTCTGATTTTATGATCTATTAAACCTGAGTTTAGTAACTAATGGGAAACAGTTAGTTACTAGCAAGTCACAACAAAATGGCACTTTCTTAAAAAAAAAAAAAAAAAGAAAAAGAAAAGGAAAAAAACCTAAACCAATCTGGTATAGCATATGTGGACATGGTTAATTCTTAAAATCTGAAGTGGGGACTTGGACTTACATGTGTTTGAATAAGAACAAAGGAGATCAAAAACATTCCATGTTTTTTGATGACAGTCTGAATGGCAGAATAGATTATGGAGAAATATCTTACTTGCTTACTCTTTATAAAATGATACTTATAATAGCTGATAATAGTCACACACAGACTAATCTAGAAATGTTTGCCTCAGTTGCAGTCTTACTAGATACTTACAGTTTCTAGTTGTTCTTTAAATATACGGCACTGTTGCTTTACAGGTTTTTCTTGAGTAATTTTAAAATTCCAAATTGCCCAAAGATCAGTGAGCTCTTTCTTTTCCTTACTCAGATTTACAATGATATCTTCTGTTGCTCGTACAGATTTTTCTACTTTTAGCATTAAACTCCTGGCATTCACCTGTCAAATAAACACACATTTTTCCACCTTTTTTTCTTTTTTTTAAATAAAATACAATAAAAACTTCATGATAATTAAGTCTAAAAAATCAACTATTATAGCATAATTTCTTTGAAAATTTCTGGTACTCTAGGTGTCTTTAAATACACTGTTCTCTTAGAAATAAGCATAGATCAACAGTATGTGTATACTGAGGCTAAAACCTAGAACAAGTAAGTAATGACTGAATAATTGCTATCCAATGGCTGCTTAATCTTCATACAGAACAAGATAGTTTCTGATTAGACAGAACTACACGAAGTGGCCTTCCCACACGAAGTGGGAAATAACCACTGGAAAGTAAAGTGGATGAAGAAAAGATCATTTGTGCAGCACTGAAGCATGGGAGAAATAAAGCAATAAACTTGTAAACATTTGGTGTTTTTTCCTCTTTTTAAAAGAGCTCATATCAGAAACACCAGAAAACTGCATAATGCTGTTTCTGCTTCTCCCATTTCAGATTTTTTTTCTAAAACAGTTCTATTCATAAGCTACTTACATGATCTGTATCTTCCAGACACTTAAAAGCTACAACCTAAGAATATAATGAGAACAGAGAAGCAGAAAATATGGTGGCAACACACTTCCAAGTCTTTAAAGAGATAATATCTGAAGATGCATTTAGACTTTAAGTGACTGCAGTGCAAGCTCATATTCATGCATATTCAGCTTGTGTTTACACTATCTTATCTGTGCCAGGCTGCATCCAGCTGTGACGGCCCACACTAATTACCAGAGCACTTCACATCTTTAAGTAGGTTTTTCCACCTCATCTTGCATGCTTCTCTAAGTTACCAACACGAATTCTCCCTTCACAACTTATTGTAACTTCTCCCCAGTCCATCCTATAAAACCAAAAAGAGCAGCTGGGTATTCAGGCTGCCTACTTGAGTTGCAGTCACTTTAGAAGGAGTGGCACATCTCAAATGATCACCTCATAAAGAGGTGGTGGAAAGTTAGGTATGGATGCCCCGGCAGTGAAGCTGAACTGCAGGCAGAATGTAAAGACACCAAGCAAGTTATCTATAAGGAAGTAATCCGAGCACCCATTTCTTTAGAAGAACTTCATATACTTAGTGAAGGCTGTGTCTTAGTGGAAGTAAATTAAACTTACTACATATGCTGCTTTCCAACATGAGCAAAACAGATATGTGCATATATTATATTTGTATGCACATGCTGGGTCATTTATGAAGTTTTGTGATTGTTAATCACAAAAATTTTTGTATTATTATACAGACATTAGCACTCAATTAATACTTTGTATTTTAAAAGTGTATAGCAGCACTGATCCCTTTAAAACCAAGACTGATTTCATATCACAAGCCACCAGTCACAGAACTAGGATTAGGCCTCATCACAGGCAAACACCACATGTTCAATACAGTTTATCAGATTATACTCACCATATTCACTAAATTAAGAAAATGGCAACCCATATTTTGAGTGGAAAAAATCTTCTTTATTGCCTTTTGCCACTGAGTATTAGCTGACTCCATTGCAATTTTATTTTCAACCTCCATGTTTGTTTGTAGTGGTTCTGATTTATAGAATTCCTTCAGATTTTTAATATTATCATTCACCTACAGAAAGATACAAAATAAACATTAAAAAAAAAAAAATCAAAATTGAACTGCTCTAATCAGAAGCTATACAGACATGGTAAAATTGAATAGCAGCCTTTGAATTTTTTCCAGCTTTTAAGAATTATCTTCTCCTTCAAATCTGTACAAAAAGTAAATTACAAAATTTTAAATAATCTGTAAGCCAGTAGATGGTAAGCAGACAGGGAGCATCCATTTGTTCAATTTCTGTATATCATTACATGAATATCTAGGTACTAATTTGTGATCTCCACAGATCTTTTCAACATGAAGTAATTGAAATTAGCAATAGTTGGAAGTGGAGGAAACCCAAAATTTTGGCAGTTTATCTTCAAAAAATAAATCATATGGATAATTTTATCGGATAGGTTCCATTCCATCCTCCATTTTTTTCAAACTGTAAAAAGAACAACAGTGTTGGAGAATCTTACAACAAGCATTACGTCAAAATGAGAATTAACTGCCTTCTGCATCATGAGCACAGCTACCAAAAATAGCTTGGTCTTGAATTGATGATGATTTCTGCTAGACCTGCTTTATACTTAGTTTATATTAATACATTTATATGAATATATAAGTATATTTAATATATTCTATATATTTACTCTTTAAACCTGGAAGTTTAATTTTTAAACTTTAGAACTATTTAATATAATAAATATCTAAATCAACATTATGTAAAATATTTTAGAAATTTTATGAAGCAAAATCAGTAAATTTAAGATTGAAGGTAAATGCACATAAGCATTTGTATTATTGAGCATGCGGTGAGAGAGTGCACATACAAAGGAGAAGGTAAAAATTGGATTATATTGCTTCATACAATGCTGATTTAGACCAGTAGTACATATATTAATCATTATGTTGATGCAAGCTCAATGACCAGGGCTCCTTGGCCTGATGAAACAGATCTCTTTTAAAGTAGCAAGAAGCTTGCAAATACTTCCAGTGCTTCCATAGCACAGCATATATAGGTTTTTTATTAGCGAGCTAAAAGTACATTTTTCACTCTTAAGGTTTCACAGTCTAGTCAGAGAATAATGAAGTAATCTGTACCTCCATAGCTGACTTCAAAAAGGTCACGTAACTTTCTAGTATTTCTAGTTTTGAACTAATATTTTTTTCAATTTTTTTAAGTTCTTCATTCAGGATGTCAGTTCTGCTAGAAAAAGCTGTCACATGCTCCGGCACAAATTCTTCCATATCTTTGATGATTCTCTCAGCTGCTTCAAGTTCATGTGAAGCCTCCTTTGAAGACACAAGCATAGATGAAGATGTATACTGATTGAAAAGGACTTGTGAATGTTGATAACACATTGTTAATTTTCACTAGTATTGCTTTTATATGTATAATCCAATTTCTTAGTTGAAGAAGAGTCCAAAATGGATATGAAAATAACCACTTCTTTCCTTTGACATTTTGACACTAAAAATCTATGTTGTTATTAAAACAGCTATTTTGAATGGCAGAAAAAAAAAAATCTGAATATTGAGATTCCTACTTAAGTAAACCACAATGTAAGACTGAAAACAATAGAAGTGTTCCATATAGAAATATCTGTAGCTAGTGAAAACTGACACTGTTTCTTTCATAAACAGCATAGATCAATTTTCTGAACTGATTCTCGTAACTCTCTCTTTTAACAGTTATTGTTAAAACACTTAAAATACTAACTGCAGTTTTAAAATAAACTGTAGACCAATTTTCTTTACAGGGATACATTATAAACTCTCAGCCTCTCCCCTTAGTTTGAATTACATACAGCATGTGTTTGTTTCTCTAAGTACTCGGTATTTTATTAAACCTTCTTTTTTTGTTTTGTTTTGGTTTTTTTTACCTTTGTTTGTTTAGCCAGTTCCAGGTATTCGTTCAGAACTCTTTCTGATTCAGACAAATAAGAACCAATCTCGACACCAGCTGCAAGCATCAGGGTGATTTTTTCAATCGACTGAGATACCTTTATTTGAAAGCATTATTTATATAATTAATATATAAAATCCGACAGTATATAAATAGTATAAAACATCGCCTAGAAAAGGGGAATTAATACTTGTCTCATGGTGTTTTGATTATGAACTTTGTATAATCAAACATGTACATGTATAAACATGTACACAACTCCATTTCACTGTCACTGTAAATGTTATATATGCATAATGGTAACAACACGGATTATGATGAGAAGAATTAGGTGATACCAGACATAGAATTCATAGTTGTTATTGGACATGTGAGTTAACATCTACCATGTATTATAAGTGGCTGCTGACTGAGGTTCAAACTTCATTAAATGAAGCTCATGGAAATTTGATTATACGACCAGATTCTTTGTGATTCTTTGCATTACAAGAAGATTGGAATAAAGAGGGTTTTGTTTGATGCAAATATAACCATAAGCACTGTTCACTGTAATGAAAGACTACGGATTATGATTCAAATTGTCAAAATATTCTTTAATGCAAGACTGGGAACAAACTTCAGTAGAACAAACCTTGTCTACATAAATTATATGCAAAGGGACCAATTATGGCAAAAGGACTTCCTGTTTGATCCAGCATAGTTAATTCTAAACATAGTGTAAATATTATATGATTGCAGACTTAATTATTCAGCCATTTAATTTTCTTTACTTTTTAGGTCTAAGGTCTGGGATTTCCTTCATGTGAATCGTGTTTAAGAATATACTTTAAATTTGAATTTATACATGGAACCTTACTTAGGAATCATGTATCTATTCAATTTCTGACACATCATTAAAAAGGACTGCATTACCATAGAATGTTCAACAGCTTAAAGAAGGCTGTGATGTCCTTGATGGATCAGTATCTTAATGAATAAAAAAAATATTTATAGTAAACAGAACCTAATCTCCTTCACCCTTACTGAAAATGTGTTGTGGTTTATAGTCACCATGCCAATCCCTCAGTTTGCCACACTTGTTTTTATCTACAGCCAAATGCCACAGAAAACATAGCAACAGTATAAGAAACTTGCATGCAGGTCACAGTCCTGATTGCTTACTTCTTTTCCAAAAAAAATTTTAATAGCTCATTATGTAAGCAAATATATGCTTTATTGGAGATCACTGGTAAAATGGTCTCATGGAAACAGCTGCATTTTTTTCAGAACAGCTTTAGGTTCATTTGTGCTGTTAGCAGCATTCAGTATTTTAACTATGTGCACTCTCTAACAAACCAAGACATTATTTATAATTTTTTCAGTCAACTTTCATATTCACACAGATAAGTTATGGAAATGTAATGCACTGTTCGTGAATGCATTAAGAAGGTAACATGTTATGATGTACCTTATTTAGATGATCTTCAAGTGAAGCAGTCCATTGTTCTTTCTTTAAAGTAAATTCCTTATAGTCTAGACACTGTCTGATGAATTGATCTACTTTTTTTTGAACATATTCCATCATTTTCTGAATTCCTGTCACCCAAGAGCTAAAATGGAAAAGTAGAACTGTTGTTATTTTGCATTTTTCCTCAATAATAGGATGATAAGGTTTTACAAAAAACCCACCATCATTTTCATTGATTTGTGTGACAAATAACTTACAAATTTTAAACTGTGATCCCTAATAGAAAAATAATCTAAAGTACAAAAATTAATTTTAAAAAATTGATAATGACTAAAACACATGAATGACATTTCCAAACAAATAATATATCACCAGTGCTTAAATTAGATTCTTGTGCCGGGTATCCTGATTCACTTACAAATAACTCAATTCACAAATAATTCTGAGATGATTATACTATCTAAAGACTAAAGCCACAAATGGAAGAGCCTAGAAAGAATGCAAACACATGGCATATCACTTTTACTTTAGACTTTGAGATATTTCAGTGTTTTAACACTAGTTGAAAAGAAGAACATCATAAAACTTCTAGTCAGCATTTCTTTAAAGATGCTGTTTTAACAGGAGAAAAGACACAATCAATTTACAAATCATTGTCTTGTCTTATAACTTAAAACATATAATATCTGGGGGGGAAAAAAAAAGAAAAATCACAACTTGAATCCTTGATGCAGTCCTGTTCAAACTGCAAAGAAGTTACCACACACAGTCAAGATCTGAAGGTTTGATATAGAAAAATAAGAAACCCACATACCAATAGTCATTTGGTCATTTAAATGTACACTTGCTTAATTAACTACACAAACTCTGAATACAGTCTGATCCTAACTAGTCAAGTTAGAAGGCAATAGGTAGTTAAAGAGATATAAGGAGATATGCTAAAATGGAGGCATACCTGTGAGAATCTGCTTTGTTAACTAAGGTTTGTCCCTTCTGCAAGGTATTTGCTGTGCAACCTTTAATTGCTTCCTGTAATTCCTCATACTTCATTGTCAAGATAGGTAAATGTAAGCCTTCTGAATTAAAGATTTTAAGGTAATTTTCAACATCTTCAAGACTATCAAGTACCTAAAAAAAAAAAAAAAAAATCTGTTGTCAATATTTCAATATTTCAATATTTCAATCTATGTCAATTTAAGACATGCACATATATTCTTTTACATAAATAGATGGCCAGACACATAATATTTGACATTGTTTCAGAAACGAAAGGCAGTATTTTGATTTAGGCCCCAAATACTGGCTTTATAGATCAGAGAAGAACATAGGCATGTAAACGTGGTTTGATATTTATTATATGGAGACACATCAGCTCCAATAATTTTCCTTATAACAAGGGAAAACATTCAAAGAATCATTTAATCTCTGGAAATATTAATTCCGGAGATTTATGTAGTCTCTCAAAGGAGAAAGGCTCAGAGGTAATACAAATGAATACACATTCAGTAACCAATATTTTATCAATATTTTAGATTTGACTGGAAGCATTTTACAGCAAAGAATAAACACTGGACTCCTGAAGACAAAATTTGTTTTCAAGTAAATATAAACTTTCATAAGTTTAATTCTACTTGATTGAATTTCGCTGAATCCCAAGTAATTTCTATTATGCCTTTTATTCCACGCATATTTTATTCCTTCCTGTATGTTTCCTTGACTTTACTGCATTACAATATAGCATCTTATATTTTTTAGGTCTTGCGTTGGTAAGACTATCAAAAATAATCTGACCTACAAAAGACTACATGATGTTTAATCTAGAACAACTTCAGAAGACAGAATGAGGAAAAAAAAATCTGATATTTTTGACTTGGGATAGTGATTTCAAGAGATTGTCTACAAGACTATTATTTTCATGCTCCTATTGTAGTCAATGGAAAAAAATTTATAAAAAGAAATAATGAACAAAAGTCTCGAAAGTGTATTAAGGTATTCAAGTATAATAAACAGCTTTCATTATAGAGGTAAAAAGTATTATAAATAGTATGTAACAACAATTAAGGAACAAATCTATGGACATAATTTTCATACAAATAGTTATTACTGGACTTGATGTTTGAAAATGTAAAAATTTCATTTCAAAATATTCCTTTCTTTATGGTCATCAATGATTTACCCCTTTTCACCATGTAATATTAAGAAGAGACAGAAAATTAAACAGACATAGTAGTCAAGGCTTCTTGTACTTAAATACAACCTGTGCATGGTATGAGGAATTGTATATTGTCCTTCAGTTTTCTCATGTCTAATTATTAATTATCACCTATGGGCACTACTACAAGCATAGACATTGTTTCTGGTTTCCATACATCCTAATTTTCTAGTTTGGGTCTTTTAGAGCAGCTCCTTCATACCATAAAGCATTATGCCCTCATGACATGGCCCATGATCTTGATGGGCAGAGTATTTTACGAGTATTTTTTAAGAGTATTTTTAAGAGTATTTTAAGCAGAGTATTCTTTTCAATATCTGTTAAGGTAAATAAAAAAAATAAGTGAAGATGCATTTGCCATACTGGATAGACTTTGGAGGCAAAAGGTCATATTAAAGGGTAATCAGATTTGTAACTTTCCACTCCAAGTTGTTTGGCAAAGTCTGTTTGAATAATCTCACGTATGTCAATGCTTAGCACACTAAGACTTGGCTTCCTTCCAACCTTGCCAGCAGTACGAAAAAAGTCATTGGCCTCATGTAGCAGGGCTTTCCTTTCTTCCATATGGAAGCACACTTTGTCTCGCAACAGACAGATTTTCTGATTTGAAAACTTCAGATGTTCTTTTTCTGTACAGTCCTCTGAAAACAAAATCTTAAGTGCTTCAGCTTCTAGTTGTTCTACAGTGGAATTCCATTCCTAAGAGGAAAAATTCA